>NC_137098.1:0-202500 GCF_949357685.1 Gobio gobio
CTCTGGGGGAGTTGCGATGCTGGATCAGGATTATCAGGCTTCGGCTTGGTTCGCTGGTCCAGAGCAAGTTCAGACCGGAAACTTCGCAATTCCTAAAAACCAAAAAAAAGAAATAAGAACAATCATTTTCAACAGTAAAGGTTAGCCACGACCCCACTACCACACTTAAACTTACCCATCAGAATAATCCAACCTGACATTATAATAAATAAAAGGCAAAACAACAGAAGTTTCATAAACTAACGAAAAAAATAACAAGCTACCCACCTGGCCCATAAGCCAAAAAAGGCATTGCTCCTAGACGGGAGCTAATCACAGGCGACATAGTATAGTCTGACATGCGTCGGCCCGTGCCCCTCCTCATTCTCCCTACTACAAACCTTTCCAGACGAGTGCTGGCTTGGGGGGAGATGTTGTAATTTCCCCTAACCTAACCCACAAGTCCCACCCACTTAAGTCCCACCCAAGTCAAACACAAGTCCCACCCAACTAAGTCCCACCCAAGTCAAACACAAGTCCCACCCACCTAAGTCCCACCCAAGTCAAACACAAGTCCCACCCACCTAAGTCCCACCCAAGTCAAACACAAGTCCCACCCAACTAAGTCCCACCAAAATCAAACACAAGTCCCACCCAACTAAGTCCCACCCAAGTCAAACACAAGTCCCACCCACCTAAGTCCCACCCAAGTCAAACACAAGTCCCACCCACCTAAGTCCCACCCAAGTCAAACACAAGTCCCACCCAAGTCAAACACAAGTCCCACCCACTTAAGTCCCACCCAAGTCAAACACAAGTCCCACCCACCTAAGGTCCAACCACGTCCTATATATATATATGTGGGGCTCAAGATAGAGGGATGGGACCACGCCCAATCGACTGGGCGTGGCCAAATTAGTATATATACCAAATATCCTCCCTCTAGGACCAAGGGAAGCAAAGTGCACCAGGGGGTGCAATAGCATATCTCGGCACCTGGTGGCGCTAGAGCCACGGAACCAAGTGCAATCGACTGGGCATACTCTAATTAGTATACTCACAAAATTTCAGATCTGTAGCTGCAAAAAAAATGGGGGTGCAATACCATATCTCGGCCCCTGGTGGCGCTAGAGCTTCCAAACTCTAAATAGTATATATACCAAATTTCAGCCTCCTAGGACCTATAGAAACGAAGTGCACCCCACCCTATAGGGGGGTGCACTTTCGCATTTTACCCTATTACCCTAAACCTAACCCTAACCCTAACCCTCCCTTAACCTACCCCCACAACCTCAAATAACCTTAACCTACCCCTGACAGCCATAACCCTCCTAAACCTACCCCCATCACCCTCAGATCTACCCCTGACAGCCATAACCCTCCTAAACCTACCCCCATCACCCTCAGATCTACCCCTGACAGCCATAACCCTCCTAAACCTACCCCCATCACCCTCAGATCTACCCCTGACAGCCATAACCCTCCTAAACCTACCCCCATCACCCTCAGATAGCCTAAACCTACCGATTGTTCCACCCCTTCGAAACCCAACCCGGAAGTTGCAATGGGCTGCCATGGTCCCTCTGCTCTGCCCTCTTTCGGGGTTGGGGTCCTATTTGGAGCGGCCAGTTTGGGGGAAGGACCGTGCAAAACCGGGCCTGGATCCTTCTGGACCCAGGCTCTGGAATTCTTTTTTCCCCTAACCCACACGCCCACCAACCCTACCCGTGACAGCCCTCCCAAATCCAACACATCTCTTTTTACACCCCAGAAACACCCTAATATGCATGCATATATGTATAGATGTCAAATCAACCACTGGGTCCACGTGTGGTTCCCTCACCCCCTGTATTGTGCCGGGACTCAAATGGCACTCCATGCCAAACGGAACCAGATAGAGGCACGGGACCGCCACCACCGTGATCAGCGCCCCCTAGGCCACAAACGGGCCGACTTTCAGCTCTCTGGGACGGGTAGAAATGGAAGTGCAGTACCGTAACTCGACGCACGGTGGTGCTAGAGACTCGTCGCCCAATTAGTACATGTACCAAGCCCCAACCACCTAGCAACAAAGGGTGCAAAGATATAACAGAAATAAAACACCAGGTGGCTCAACTCTGGGGGCTCAAATTCGTATCAAACCCCTGTACATATGTGAGCCCTGCCTATAATGTAATATAATATAATATAATACTGGCTGTTTCAAATGCTCGTATCACGCCCAAAATAGACCCGATTTGCACGGGGTAAAGTGCTACGTTCATATCTCGAGCCGGGCTATCTGATACACCTCTTTGAAAACACCCTCATTTAAATACACGTTTCTTAAAGTGCCACTAACTCCATTACACACACACACGGGACCACGTGTGGTTCCCTCACCCCCTGTATTGTGCCGGAACTCAAATGGCACTCCATGCCAAACCAAACCAGATAGAGGCACGGGACAACATTAAATGTTTTTTTTTTTTAAATATTACTAAAACACTTGGCCAATATTATTTATAAAAAAAATCACACACTTTTAATCCAAAGAAAAGCACAGATACGTTAGCAGATATTTACACAAATAGAAATATCGCCACCTGCTGGTTAAATAATAGCACATTTCACTGTTTATTTATGTAAAAGTCACATTGTCACTTTCTATATCAAAGTGTAAAACTAATTAAAAATGAAAAGGGTCAATTTCATAAGCTTTATCTAAATTATGATAACCTAGAAGGCCTATAGTGTTCTTGTTTAAAGACATATAACTTTATATAATGTGCACGACATATAATAATAAAACACTTTTATATTCAAATGTATTTTATTAATTGAGTACATTGAGGGTTCAGCTGGGTGGTTGTGGTTGGACAAAATATTATAATAATATATAGTTTTTCTTCATTCGTTGCAGAATCCTAACCAAAGGTTAATGAGGTGGTGTTTATTTTTACAGGGATACCTGTAAGATATTCGCCACATTAAAGGCTTGGAGAATTTAACTTCCGGTGCCTTATCTCGTATCCTTATAGCCTAAGTATTTTAGGATTAGTCCCATGTTTTTTTCCCTCTTTGCCTCTGTTCTTTTCTTAATTTGCTTCCTAGGTGTCAAGGTTGCTGGAAGGAGTTGGAGGTTGAGACTGGTGGAGATTTGCGAGCTGGACTAAATCCTGTTACTTGGACTATCAGGTTTTTGTGGAGTTTTTCTAATTCATTCTTAAAGACTCTGGTCTCTTTTTTTAGGGGGGTGTGTGTGACGAGTCTTCTGTTCTTCCTGCTACAGCCGGCCAGTGGGTGTTGCTAGGAGACTCATCAAGTGAACTATGTGCACCTGTTCTTCCCTCTATAAAGCTTGAGTTCAATGAGTTCACTGGACTAAAATGGCCCCCACAGTCGCCAGATCTCAGCCCAATAGAGCAACTTTGGGATGTGGTGGAACGGGAGCTTCGTGCCCTGGATGTGCATCCCACAAATCTCCATCCACTGCAAGATGCTCTCCTATCAATATGGGCCAACATTTCTAAAGAATGCTTTCAGCACCTTGTTGAATCAATGCCACGTAGAATTAAGGCAGCTCTGAAGGCCAAAGGGGGTCAAACACAGTATTAGTGTTCCTAATAATCCTTTAGGTGAGTGTATATATATTGCCTTTTTTATTGTATTCTTCCAGTGTTGTTTACAAGTTTTGGTTTTACTACTGTTGTTGTTATTGTTGTATTCTCTTATTTCTTTTCTCTAGTTTTAGGCCTAATAACATCTGGCAAAGGGACTACCAATGAAAACTAGCCTTGGGTACATTTACATTCATGAATGTTTATTAATGTACACTGTCCCTTTAAATAAGTAAGTAAATAAATAAATAAATAAATAAATAAAAGATTGATGATAATATTGGGGGAAAAAATTATAACCATGCAGCCGTCTACTACAGTATCACATCAGACAGAGCATTGTAGTGTCACTGAGGAAAAATTACACTCATTCACTGCTATAGGAGAAGACACACACACACACACACACACACACTCATTCACTGCTATAGGAGAAGACACACACACACACACACACACACACACACACACACACACACACACACTCATTCACTGCTATAGGAGAAGACACACACACACACACACTCATTCACTGCTATAGGAGAAGACACACACACACACACACACTCATTCACTGCTATAGGAGAAGACACACACACACACACACACACACACACACACACACACACACACACACACACACACACTCATTCACTGCTATAGGAGAAGACACACACACACTCATTCACTGCTATAGGAGAAGACACACACACACACACACACACACACACACTCATTCACTGCTATAGGAGAAGACACACACACACACACACACACACACTCATTCACTGCTATAGGAGAAGACACACACACACACACACACACACACACACACTCATTCACAGCTATAGGAGAAGAAGAATTGGCTAAACTCGTTAAATCATCAAAATCAACTGATAATGGTCAGATAGGTATGATTTAAACCATGCCAATGCAATTCCACTAATGCCAGTATAATTTTCGAGTCTATTCAGAAGAATGTTGTGGTCGATAGTATCAAATGCAGCGCTAAGATCCAGTAACACTAATAGAGAGATTTAATTTCATTTGTTATACAGGAAAGGTTAAAAAGTAACATTAAGGTACAATTTAAACGGGCCTGACTCAGTTTAAAAACTGGTTTCCAGCAGGTTCCTGTTCTGTAGAACATAAAACATAAAACAATTTACAACACAAGGTAAAAAAACACCTATACAAAACATTAGCACAGGCTAAACAAATTCAAACGACTAAAATTGATAATACAAATGGTGCAAACAGAATTAGGACAATAAATAAACAATCAGTGAGTACAAGTGTAACTGTTTAGAAGAAACAGTTTGTATGCCTTTTTAAAACTTGTGATGGATGGTATTTTTCTTATGTGATGTGGAATATCATTCCAAATTTTGGTGTATGTATAAAAAAGATTTCTGACCATAGTTGTTTTTGTATGAAGGGACTGGTCTAAGGGCCTGTGAAACTGACCTAGTGAGGCGTACTGGTTTCATATTGGATGATGGATGAAGTGTAGCAAGTGTAGGTGAAGTGCCATTTTGAATTTGAAAATAAAATGTAATAGCATGACTATTTATATAGTGCTGGAAAGTCAAAGTGTTTGAGTGTGTAAGTGCAATGCAATGATGGGACCATTTTGGAAGATTACTGTGGATCTTGAGAGCTCGATTGTATAATTGTGCTATTGGTTCAGTAATTTCCTTAGTGGTAAGAGACCAGATTGGAAGACAATAAAGACATTGTTGAAAACACAATTGCATGTAAATAAGTTTCCGAAACAGAAAAAG
Organism: Gobio gobio; assembly: GCF_949357685.1. Lineage (NCBI taxonomy): Eukaryota > Metazoa > Chordata > Actinopteri > Cypriniformes > Gobionidae > Gobio > Gobio gobio. The sequence goes on from NC_137098.1 coordinate 5,363, forward strand.
AAAGATATGATCTAATCTTATTGTACACATAAAGTTTCTGATTCAGTTTTTTTGTTAAATTAGAAATGTGATCCCGCTATGTAAGGTGTGTATCAAGTAATACACCAAGATATTTATAAGTCTTTGTAGTGGCAAGATCTTGATTTGCAAAAGTGATAGAATCTACATAAGAGACTTTTTCTAGGTGAATGAAAGTACATACATTCAATTTTTTTTACATTGATGGTCAGGTGGATCTTTTTCAACCAGTCATGTAAGCACTGAAGATCAAATGTTAATTTAGAATTTATGACGTCAGGATTTGAGTCAGAGGAAAAAATCACAGTATCATCAGCATACAGTAATCATTCTGAATATGTACACACTTGAGGGAGATAATTAATGTATAAAAGAAAAAGTAAAGGTCCAAGAATACTGCCTTGAGGAACGCACATATCACAGACTAAAGATTGAGATGTTACATGGTTAATTTTAACAGCTTGTGACCTGTTTGTCAGAAAATAAGAAAGCATTTCTATCACAGATGAAGACAAATTAAATCTGATGGTTCACCGTGTCAAAGGCTTACGAAAATCATATATTTCGGGAGGACCGACGATCGCAAACAGGAGCAGGGATTTAGACAGCATGCAGGCCCATCATGAAAGCAAGAAACGCACAGAAGAAACCAACCGAGACGTAGGCGATGATCCAGACTTTGGTAGAGTTTGGTAGTTGCATTTGCGTTGATGTGCGTGAAGATAATGAGGATCTTGGATTAGTCCTTTGTTTATTTGTTGTCCATATAAAACAGCTATGGCGGACAGCCACAAGACATAACTGGAGCCAGTAAGATATTCATATTGCAGCATTCCTGACAAATTTCAGACCTGCAAATGTCTGAGTTGTTGCGTATTTAATGTTTGTTTGCTGTAGCAGGTCACAGCCCTCTGCGACTGCTGCCGCCATCTTGGACTTTATCTAATGAACGCCAGATACAACCACGATCGGATGATAAGAGTAAATCATTTGTAGTAATTATAATAATTTGAGTAAAAATGTGTTAAAGAGAGAGCGAGAGAGTGTGAGTGAGTGGAGAAATAACAAACCGACAGAATAACACATTTTCACCACTTTTGATGCTTGTGCAAAGTTTTCGTGTTTAGGCCCTCAAAAATGCAATTCATTTCAGAGAAGAATAATAATAGTCAGAGCAATTCCAATAGGACCATCGGTGATTGGGCCCTAAAAACAAAATCGTTGAGGAGTTTATGCAGATTCACCATAGACTGACATGTAAAATGAATATCGACACTATGGAGGACTAAAAGGTACTTGGAGTGCGGCTGGGGTGCAAGCGAGAAATAGAAACCTCGAAGTGGATCATGAGTCATTGCAGAATGTCTCAATGCCCATGAGGGCAAAGGGGCATTTATATAAAGTCAAATTCTGAGGCATCGTGAGTGTTTTTTTAAATTTTGCACACTCCACTCTGAGCAAAGCAGATACTTCAGAAACCTTCCATGTAATCAATCAGTAGCAGGGCCCGTTTGACGGTGCTTGACACCCAAGATAAGATTATGGTTGGGGATGGGCATGTTGATCCCTGTGAGTTAGAAAAACATTTAAAGGGATCATGAACTAGCTTTTTATACTGTTGTCTGAGGTCAACTTATGATGTTTGCGTGGTTTTTACATTCAAAAACATCATAATGAATAAGTAATAGGCTATTTTCTAGCCTGATTTTGAGCCTAGCTCTTGAAGCGCTCAGTTTTTATGGCTGTGTCGCATTGAAGACTTGGAAGTTAAGGCCCACTGCTATGATTGAATAACAGTTTTTGCATATTATAATGAGCTTCGGCTCCCTTACACATGAGGAATTGTTTTGAAAACTTCCAATGTGGAGAAACGGCAACCGGAATGATTCGCCCACAGGGATTGCAAAATGTCTTTATCAAACAAATACAATTATTTATCGCTCATCCACCCGCAATTAATCGGAATGTTATTTTTTATTACCTGGCTGGCCCAATCAGTGGATATAACCACAAACCGTGCATAACACGCACACACACACGCACACACACGCGCACACACGCGCACACACACACACACACACACACACACACACGTACACACACGCACACACACGCACATATGAACTGCGAATGATTTTTACATCAAAAATGGTCATAATTTATAAATAAAAGGCATTTTTCCTGCCCTGATTTCAGCCCTCTGCTCTGAACGCTCTGTTTTAAGGGGCGTGTCTGCTGGGATACTTCTGTGTAAACACCCACTGCTGTGATTGGCTAACGTCTTTCCATTTGAAATAGTATTACTCTCTCTTTTAGTGCGTTTTTACTTTTTACAGCTCTCATGGTTAACTAATCGTGAAAAGTGTTGCTTTACATATTGCCTCACATTCACCCATTCATATACCGACGGCGGTGTCAGCCATGAAAGGCGCCATCTAGCTTGTCGGGAGCAGCTGGGGTTAGGTGTCTTGCTCATGGACACCTCGACACTTGGTCAGGTGGAACCGGGGATTGAACCACCAACCTTCCGGTTTGAAGACAACCTACATGAACCACTTCATTGCAACTCAGTTTCTGTACACTAAGGAATGCTTTCATCTTCACAAGATGAATTAAATCTCATGTTTAACCACTACAGAGACATCAGAGCCAGTGACAGACACCAGAAGGACTCACCAGAAGGTCTAGCTGTCAATAAAAGCTTTTCTTTGACTAACAAGGACGTTTTCAGCTCTGAAACTGACAGGATGTTCTTACATATTTTAATCATACACTAGATTTAATTCGATCACATGGAATCAATCCTACTGATATAGACATCATACCGCAAAGTGATGATGTCACTGATCACTACCTTGTAACATGCACACTGCGTACTGCTGATATTTTACATACTGCTCCGCGTTATAGACCAGGTAGAACAATTCTCCTAAACACTATAGATAAATTCACAAATAACCTCCCAGATTTATCTCAGCTGCTCAGTGTACCCAAACACACACATGAACTAGTGGAAATGACTAGCAGTATGAGCACCATTCTCTCTAGTACATTAGAAACGGTTGCACCGATCAGATTAAAAAAGGAGAGAGAAAAAAGTACTACACCGTGGTAAAACAATATTACTCACGCTATCAAGAGGAAACAAACACACTGCAGGACTTCAGATGACCATCACCTGTAAAGAGACGACTCAACTCCTACGAGGACTGCAGATGACCATCACCTGTGAAGAGACGACTCAACTCCTGCAGGACTTCAGATGACCATCACCTGTGAAGAGACGACTCAACTCCTGCAGGACTGCAGATGACCATCACCTGTGAAGAGACCACTCAACTCCTGCGAGGACTTCAGATGACCATCACCTGTGAAGAGACGACTCAACTCCTGTGAGGACTTCAGATGACCATCACCTGTGAAGAGACCACTCAACTCCTGCGAGGACTTCAGATGACCATCACCTGTGAAGAGACCACTCAACTCCTGCGAGGACTTCAGATGACCATCACCTGTGAAGAGACCACTCAACTCCTGTGAGGAATTCAGATGACCATCACCTGTGAAGAGACGACTCAACTCCTGAGGGACTTCAGATGACCATCACCTGTGAAGAGACCACTCAACTCCTGCGAGGACTTCAGATGACCATCACCTGTGAAGAGACGACTCAACTCCTGCGAGGACTTCAGATGACCATCACCTGTGAAGAGACAACTCAACTCCTGGAGGACTTCAGATGACCATCAGCTGTGAAGAGACCACTCAACTCCTGAGAGGACTTTGGATGACCATAACCTGTGAAGAGATGACTCCACTCCTGCGAGGACTTCAGATGACCATCACCTGTGAAGAGACGACTCAACTCCTGCGAGGACTTCAGATGACCATCACCTGTGAAGAGACGACTCAACTCCTGGAGGACTTCAGATGACCATCAGCTGTGAAGAGACGACTCTACTCCTGGAGGACTTCAGATGACCAACATCTGTAAAGAGACGACTCAACTCCTGGAGGACTTCAGATGACCATCACCTGTAAAGAGACGACTCAACTCCTGTGAGGACTTCAGATGACCATCACCTGTGAAGAGACGACTCAACTCCTGCAGGACTTCAGATGACCATCACCTGTGAAGAGACGACTCAACTCCTGCAGGTCTTCAGATGACCATCACCTGTGAAGAGACGACTCAACTCCTGTGAGGACTTCAGATGACCATCACCTGTGAAGAGACGATTCAACTCCTGCAGGACTTCAGATGACCATCACCTGTGAAGAGACCACTCAACTCCTGCGAGGACTTCAGATGACCATCACCTGTGAAGAGACGACTCAACTCCTGGAGGACTTCAGATGACCATCACCTGTGAAGAGACGACTCAACTCCTGCGAGGACTTCAGATGACCATCACCTGTGAAGAGACGACTCAACTCCTGTGAGAACTTCAGATGACCATCACCTGTGAAGAGATGACTCAACTCCTGCAGGACTTCAGATGACCAACACCTGTGAAGAGACCACTCAACTCCTGCCGGACTTCAGATGACCATCACCTGTAAAGAGACGACTCAACTCCTGCGAGGACTTCAGATGACCATCATCTGTGAAGAGACGACTCAACTCCTGCAAGGACTTCAGATGACCATCACCTGTGAAGAGACCACTCAACTCCTGCGAGGACTTCAGATGACCATCACCTGTGAAGAGACGACTCAACTCCTGCGAGGACTTCAGATGACCATCACCTGTGAAGAGACGACTCAACTCCTGCGAGGACTTCAGATGACCAACACCTGTGAAGAGATGACTCAACTCCTGCCGGACTTCAGATGACCATCACCTGTGAAGAGACGACTCAACTCCTGCAAGGACTTCAGATGACCATCACCTGTGAAGAGACGACTCAACTCCTGCGAGGACTTCAGATGACCATCACCTGTGAAGAGACGACTCAACTCCTGCCGGACTTCAGATGACCATCACCTGTGAAGAGATGACTCAACTCCTGGAGGACTTCAGATGACCATCACCTGTAAAGAGACGACTCAACTCCTGGAGGACTTCAGATGATCATCACCTGTGAAGAGACGACTCAACTCCTGGAGGACTTCAGATGACCATCACCTGAGAAGAGATGACTCAACTCCTGGAGGACTTCAGATGACCATCACCTGTAAAGAGACGACTCAACTCCTGTAGGACTTCAGATGACCATCACCTGTGAAGAGACGACTCAAATCCTGGAGGACTTCAGATGACCATCACCTGTAAAGAGACGACTCAACTCCTGGAGGACTTCAGATGATCATCACCTGTGAAGAGACGACTCAACTCCTGGAGGACTTCAGATGACCATCACCTGTGAAGAGATGACTCAACTCCTGGAGGACTTCAGATGACCATCACCTGTAAAGAGACGACTCAACTCCTGGAGGACTTCAGATGACCATCACCTGTGAAGAGACGACTCAACTCCTGGAGGACTTCAGATGATCATCACCTGTGAAGAGACGACTCAACTCCTGGAGGACTTCAGATGACCATCACCTGTGAAGAGATGACTCAACTCCTGGAGGACTTCAGATGACCATCACCTGTAAAGAGACGACTCAACTCCTGGAGGACTTCAGATGACCATCACCTGTGAAGAGACGACTCAACTCCTGGAGGACTTCAGATGACCATCACCTGTAAAGAGACGACTCAACTCCTGCAAGGACTTCAGATGACCATCAGCTGTGAAGAGACGACTCAACTCCTGCAAGGACTTCAGATGTCACAGCTCTGTATCAACATGCACCCATGCTCATCTCTATATACCCTTTTCATGAACAACATGTATTCGTATTTCACTTATTTCTGTGCCTTAATTATTATATTGATAAATAATAGATTATTAGCTAATCTGTGTGCTTTGTATATGTGCATTTCTGAAATGCATAACATGGACAAATCACTTTAAATTGTAATGTAGACGCATGCATTTTCTGTGAAGCTGTTTTGAAACAATATGTATTGTGAAAAGCACTATACAAATAATGTGAATTGAATTGAATTGAATATTACCATGACCTTATATTATTTATTTTGATACATATATACCAAAAGCCCGCTGGCAGTATAGAGTGTATAGAATTGGCTTCTTCAAAAATCTCTCAAAAAATCTCACAAAAGTTTTCAAACTTACAGGAATCGGAGGAGAACAACTCTTGGTGTAAGAATATATTTTCTCAGAGAGAGCACACACACCTTCAGTGCTTCAGATCGTATCAATGAGAGAAAGTGATATAATTTCCTGCATCTTATATAGTTGTGGGAGATAATTCAACCAATTTTAAAGGTAAATTGTACGGTAACAGAACTGACGCAAGATTTATGGACACATTTTTATAAGTTATTTTAAAAAAAATTCATGCTGTAGAATTAGGAAAATTACTATTTTTGGGCTTTTATAAATAAAATAAATGAAATATTACAAAAAGAAACATAAAATAAAATATTTTGATGGTAACACTTTATTTTGATGGTCCCTTTTGAACATTATGTTGACTATAAGTAAATTTGCAACTACATGTCAACTAACTCTTATTAGATTATCAGTAGACTGTCTGCTTAAAGGGTAACTAAACCCTAAACCAACTTTTTTTAGTTAATGATCTGTAATACTGGGGCTTTATTAATGCTGTTAATTGATTCGAGTAAATATTTTGACATTTGAGTATAAAGTGTTTTAATTCTATAAAATATGGTGTAAAACCGCCAAAGTGCTGCCCTCTTAAGGTTGAACGGTGGCTACTGCAGTTGAATTTTCCTATTGGACGTTGTGGTACATCGTGACGTAGGATGGTACCTCCAACGGCTCACTATCCGCGCCCCTGGCACGAGCTCACCACGCCCTCAGAAATGTTTCCCCCAATCACATGATGAGAACAGCTTCACTCCAGTATGAACTGTCATGTTACATGAAGTAGAAACATTATGAATGAAACTCACTTGACACATGCATTAACATTGTATTGAAGAAAATACGGTTAAATAATGCAGTTGTCAGTACACGTCAGGCTTTTCTTGCGATTTTATTGCCGCCCGTCATGTGTACAGATAATTTTCATACATGAGACGCGCTTTCAAACCCTGACACGCAAGTGGTTGCCGCGGACGCAGATAGTTAACGCAGTTTGAGCAGCGGCTCGCATTGATATGGCTCCGGGTTTATGTCTACAGACAATCCACCCTCCTCCACTTCAGGTGAAGGTGGGAGAATGACCGCTCTGTTGCAAAGCTGGCGTCACTCCAGTCATTCTCCATCTTTGCGACTCGCGAGTCTGACAGCTGTCAATCAACCCGTCCCTGCGGGTCTCAGGTGCACGCCCTCCGCTCAGCCCCGCCCTCGGTTCATCCCCTCTGTGTCCGCCGGGCTCGGCCCACTTTTCCAGCATTTTTTGAAAATTGCCAGTGGGTGGAGTTAAGCTCTGAGCAGGGGTTTAGTTACCCTTTAATGTCTGCTAACTCTTTATTGTGATGGTCCTCCAACAGACATTCTACTGACTATAAGTAACTTTGCAAGTACATGTCAACTTATTCTAACCCTAACCCTACCAGTCTACTAATACTCTACTAACACTGTAATGAGAATTGGTAGACATGTAGGTGCAATGTTATAGTCAACAGAATATGTTAAAGGGACCATCAAAATAAAGTGAAACCATTTTGATTACATAATACATGATGGGAAAAATACACTGATAATTCGGACAACAAGAAATCATAATTTTCAGCTGAATAAAACACTTTTTATAGAAAATATTGTATTGCTATGACCTGTAACATCTTGTGATCCATGACAATGAGTAACAAATTATTAAAATAATACAAAATATAACCTTTTAAAAAAAGCAGAAAAAAGATGACTTTGTACCTGCAATTATAGAATCACCCATATGCAAGCCTGTTCTAGATTTAGCTATATCAGAGGTAAAGTGAGGTGAAGTAAATGGCCAACACAATTCTGATATCTTGACTTCGAAGGAATTTAGCCCCACTAATCTTGTGTGTGTTTTTACACATTTATGCCAATCTTCTCCACCCTTAATGATGTAACCTAGTTTCAGAGCCCTATAAAAGGGCAGCTTCTGCCTTGTCAAAGAGAAAACGACTGTTGTGTTGCTGGTGAAGTCTCTTGGGATTTACAAGACTATACAAGAATAGTGAGTATATCATTTAAAACTTGTTGTAGCTAATGTTTTGTCAGCATTGGGGCAATTAACAGGCTTAATGTCATTATGATTGATGTGTGGCAGCAGTAGCTTGAATTAATCCATGCAGCCTTTCGTTAGTAATTCGATCTAATACCAATTACATATATAACAATGATCTGTACACGCACAAATGTGTCTAAATACACAATCAGTGTGAGAATTAAAAATATTGTGGGGGATATTATTTTCAGGACAACCCATTTCCATACATCAATATCTGTACAATACCAGCGCTCTCAAGTGTCACGCATTGAGCGTGACAGTCACTAATTTCGGTCTTTTGTCATGCACTCCCGCCACACATTGTATTTCTCGCACAGAAAAACTATTCATCATATGTTTAATATGCCTCAGCGCCCAAAATGTATCTGGCCGCGCCGCTCACTCTATGGAACCGGGCAGGAATCAAGCACGTCCAGGGTTGCCAGATGCCAGCAGGGTTCTCCAGCCCAAAACTTTGCCAACAACCGCCCAATTTTTTTTGGCTTGTTTCTCGTTTAAATAGATTGAAATCATTAACAAGCTTTAAAATGACCCATTTATCGACTAGCCTATCCGATTTCAGAAACAACATTCAATGAAATGAACGCAACGGTCCTTGTATTTTTGCTTCCATTTTTCGTTTTTAACCATGGAAACAAAAACAAAAATGGAATGGTTGTTGTATTTTTAAATACTATGTTGAATAACAAAATTTAAATCAAAACGTAGGCTATACACAAATTCCATGCACACAAAATTAAATAACTTATTTTTGGATTTTTTTAAATTACGTTTTGCATTTGGAAAACAAAATACAGCCATTTCTGCTTTTTTTCTTTTAAACAAAAAAACAAGCTGCACCCTTTTTTAAATTTCATCTCTCATTCCGAAATAGAGTAATGAATGAACAAAAAAGTACACGGACCTTCTATGCTGTCCATAGTCATTCTATTGATTCCAGAAGAAAAGGCATGGGCACTTTTAGAATCTGTGTAGGCCTATTGACGCAAAAACACTAGAAAATAAATTGAGCATATTTACAAGTCAAGTCAAGTCAACTTTATTTATATAGCGCTTTTAACAATGTAGATTGTTTCAAAGCAGCTTTACAGTGTTAAACAGGAAAATAATGCAGCATCATTTTATTCAGCTGTATAGCCATTCTGGAAAAAACGCTGATGTCATCAGTTCATTTCAATTGTCATACAGTGACAGTGTGGGCTTTAGATCAATAATTAGATCAGTAATTTAGTTTAAATGGTTAATTTAGTTTATTAATTAGATTTATTTCGATGTTTAGTTGAAAAATGTAGTGTCCCCAACTGAGCACGCCAAGCCAGAGGCAATTATATTTATATTTATTTTTATATTTAATTATATTTATATTTATTTTACACATATAACATTTTAAAATAAAAAGTTATAAATCACTTATATTATTTTTAATAAAATAATAATAAGGTATTAGGAAAATTACCTTGTATCTGCTAATTCTTTTAATCAGTGTAAAAAAAAAAAAAAAGAAACAGCGTTTCCATATTTTATTTCTGGTTTAAAAAAGGAAAACAGAATGGACGCAAAAGCGTCCTCAGTCTGACCATTATACTATTAAACTATAAGCTTATGTTACGGAAAATAATGTGATCAACTTAGGCGATCAATGAGTCTGTTTATGGTCAATAAAAGTCGCTTGGAACAAAAGCAGCCTATCATGAAAACATTGAAATAATTGAAATGTTAAAGTGGGTTATTTTGTATGTCCATATATCCACTCAAATAGCCACATGAAACATGCATATGCATGAATAACATTACATGAAACTCGCATTGAACATATTATTTATAGAACGTGTCAGTGCGCTCTTTGCAGAAGCAGAACGTTGGCGCATGGCGGGCCATCTCTACACAAAAAAATATTTTCATACGCTAAATATAATAGCAAACTTGAGTTTAACACCTGTGATTTTGAACAATTAGGCCTAATATCATAAAGCTATAGCCTTTATACCACGAACCGATATGAGCTGAAGGTAGTGGGAGGGAGCGTCTGTTGTGAGTTTACGCCAGGGCACGTCAGCCAGCCCAGAGCTGTAGAGTGTGTGTGTGTATGTGTGTGTGTGTGTGTGTGTGTGTGTGTGTGTGTGTGTGTGTGTGTGTGTGTGAGAGTGAGTGAGTGAGTGAGACTGCTGCCTGCTGAACAGAGGGTCGCAGGAAGAAGGATCTGAAGTGCCGGTACCTCGGTTACAAAAAACCCGCCGAACTGATCCAAAACCAGCCCAATTTTTATCCACCCGCCCAAACCCATTTTTGCCCGCAAAATAGATTGCGAAACCGCCCAATATGGCAACCCTGAGCGCGTCTCCCCTGGAGTTCTTAGTCGAGCCTGCCACTTATCAGCCAATCAAAAAAAAAGAAAGAGGCTGCACAATAGCCAATCAGAAAACAGCATTATTGTATCTGGGTAAGATTTAACGCAACAACCAATGAAAAAAAAGCATATCCTCGTTCACCCACAGAGAAACCACTGGAGCTCCGAGCATCACTTTGAGCACAGAGTCATGATAAGGGTTAGGGTTAGATAAGTCATGATCTCCTGTTTTAATGTTACAACGAATTCACAACTTGTTTGACACAAACAATGACAACTTGACTGCTGTTAGAGAATGTTTCCCAGATAATCAGCGTCAGTTTTTCATGAGTGTCTGAAACTTAGCCAACAGTTTTACAGCCTGTTCACTGACAACACCTGCTCAGAACAAAAGTAGTCTAGGCCTAGTTATTTTTTCGTTATCACACGATGACTGACATTTTGTCATATTAAACATCTCTCTCTCCAAATAGGCTTAATAATTTTATTAGCACTAAATAAATAAAAGTGTATTGCATTGTCGATGTTATACGATGCTCTCACTCACTCACTCACACACACACAAATGAATAAAGGGAAATTTAAGTCTGGTCTTGTTTTAAAGAAGACACTAAGCAGATTATTGCTGAAGTGAAAGCAATTCAAAATATGAAAGTATGAAAAAGTTATGGAAGTTTAAATTGACTGTAAATGAAAAATACTGTACTAAATATTTTTTATTTTATATAAAATATATATTTTACAAAAATGTTTTACTCTAAAATTACTATAAAATCAAAGTCATACGTCTAACTAAGTTGTGTTCCAAATTTGAAGTTCCCATGAGATTTTGTTTAGGCGCTGTACCAAAAATAGCCACCGGGTGTCATTCAAATTCCATTGGTAGTTTTTTTTATGCATTTTCCTGTAAATTTCTGTCCAAATATCACCATAACAAAACAGTCACCAAATACCAGTCACCAGACCTTTCCGATGAGATGTGTTTTGTCAAGATTATAAAATACTTTTTTGATTATAAAGTAGTTAAAATACATTTTGTAATATGAAATGACACCGCCCACTAGGGGAGGAGCCCGCTAGAAGAATTTAGAGTACCGTTTCCATGGTTACGCAATGTCCGATTTCAAAATGGTTTTCACGGGATGAATTTTGAGTTCGTAAGCTTTCGAATGATACCTCATTTATGATTATTACTCAAATATATGATACCAAAAAAATGCGATCAATAAAAGAGCGCCAGGCGTCCCGCCAATTGTGTTCAGTGATCCTTACCAAACACAACAACACCCCCATTGTTGTGTTTGGGTGGGGGTTGAGATGTCACTCTTGCCTGTCTTCAAAACTTGAGAGCCCTGCAATACTTAAAGGGGTCCTATTATGCTTTTTCAACTTTAGTTAGTGTGTGATGTTGCTGTTTGAGGATAAAAAAATATCTGCAAGGTTACAAAGTTAAAAGTCCACTTTAAAGGGAGATATTTTATTTAACAGAATCCATTTTAAATATGAATATAGACCCCGGGCAAAACGTTCCTACTTCTGCTGAGGTGTGTGATGCAGACGGCCCAAATTCATGGGTTCAGGATCAGCTGACGTAGGCAAGGTCTAACCCAGAGTGGTGTTACTAGTAAGCTCTCCCACCCTCCAGGGGGAGCGGCCAGCCAGAAAAAAATCCAAAAAGGCAACAAAAAATAAGTCAGAGATAGGGCTTTCTGACAATGACCACAATGACTGACGAGCCCAAACCAGGCAGAGTAGGACAGCAGGAGACAGAATTGAGTCGGTAGAGAAACAGGGTAGCGCAGGAGATCCGTGATCAGCGATAGAGGGCGAGACCAGGGCTGAATGCAGTGGGAAAACAAAAACTAAAAGATGAAAACAAATTGGCAAATAGTCCAAGATGACACGGCCAGCCTTAAGACAGAATCCAACACGACAGGACACAACACGGCAAGGCTAGAGCGATTGCTTGCACAGAGAACACACAATGAACTGGCCCAGGACAGCACACAAGAGAGGATTAAATAGGAGGGTGATGATCTAAATTGATACAGAACAGGTGGAAAGATTGAAACACTAATGAGGTAATGAATGGGATAACAAGTGGGCGGGACAAGACACTACAATGACAGCAAGCACATATTGAACTGTCAAAAGAACCCATGTGCTCCCAAAACACAAAACAAAGACAGGAAAAGAACAGACAGGTCAGCCCAGGGAGGTGACAGCGCTGGCCAGTAGAAAAGCGGCTAAAGAAGGCTTAAAGGCTCTGGTTTCAAAGAATAGCACAACGGCAAACGTGTCAAATATAAACACCTCTGCAAACGGACGAGGAGCGCACGCAGTCAGCAGAGGCTCGCGCTGCGGAGACAAACGAAAGTATAAACAAGGCTTAATGGATGGAGATGGCAGAAAAAGATTGTACATTCGCGAGATGGACATATGCGCATTCCGTTAGTTTGTCAGATATAAGGACAAGAAGAACGTAATAGTCAAATGCAAATGCAGTCAAATGCAACCGAAAGAACTATCAACGTCGCAAAATAGCAGTAGCTATTACATTTAAAAAAATATGTTTAACGGACTTGGATCGTTTGAGATTCATCCTTTCTTGCATTGTCTTGAGCCTTCACTTTGCCAATTATATGCTATATTGTTAGTAGCCTGGAAAGCCCACAGTCATTATGCCTCGTCATATCTCCTTCTACTGGATGTAAACGGCTCTGTAGTAACCTACATTTTGTCATTTAAAGGGTTAGTTAACCCAAAAATGAAAATTCTGTCATTAATTACTCACCCTCATGTCGTTGGACACCCGTAAGACCTCCGTTCATATTCGGAACACAAATGAAGATATTTTAGTTGAAAGCTGATGGCTGAGAAAGGCTTCAGACAGGCCTCCATTGGCATTCAGTACATTGACACTTCCAAGATCCATGAAAGGCACTTAAAACGTCGTTACAAATCTCACCACAGTGGCTCTACAATAACTTTACGATGCGACGACAATAGTTTTTGTGCGCAAAAAAAAATCAAAATAACACCTTTAACCAACTTGTTCTCGACTTCCGTGTGTGCCTCCACGATGCATGCGCGAGAATATGACGTAGCGCCGGCGTTCGTGAATCCATGAAATACACACTTTAACCCCATTTTGAGAACTACGCCGAGACCTAAAGCACGATCAATGTAGAATCCAACAGCTTAGACACGCGCGTCTTCCTCTGCTCGTAAACAAATCGCTTCTGGGTCATATGTCCGAACGCCGGATCTGCGTCATATTCTCGCGCATGCGTCGTGGAGGCACATACGGAAGTCGAGAACAAGTTGGTTAAAGGTGTTATTTTGATTTTTTTTTGCGCACAAAAACTATTGTCGTCACATCGTAAAGTTATTGTAGAGCCACTGTGGTGAGATAGACTTTGTAACGACGTTTTAAGTGCCTTTCATGGATCTTGGAAGTGTCAATGTACTGAATGCCAATGGAGGCCTGTCTGAAGCCTTTCTCAGCCATCAGCTTTCAACTAAAATATCTTCATTTGTGTTCCGAATATGAACGGAGGACTTACGGGTGTCCAACGACATGAGGGTGAGTAATTAATGACAGAATTTTCATTTTTGGGTGAACTAACCCTTTAAGAATGTTAAGTTCTACTTCTGTAGTTATGTTGGTGAAAGTAACTCAAAAGTAATACAGGAGTAATGTAACGCATTACAATTCTGAGACAGTAATATTGTAATATTAAATAACAGTAACAAGTAATCTATAATGAATTATAGTTTTGAAGTAACTTGCACAACACTGGTAAAGTCCAATGTTTTTGTGAACAAAGAAAACATCATGATCATACCTAATAAACCATAATTCATGATAAAGTACTCATCTTAATGTTTTAATAAAGGTGTTGTTCATGCATGAAGTCATGAATGAAAAACTTTTAACTCCTGTTAGATCCTGATAATTCATGAGATATTAATGAATGTAGTAATACATGAGCCACGGATGAATTAATGCATGAATTCATGACAATTCATGTACACGTACCATAAAGTGTTACCAATGTTTCTTTATTTGGAAGAAGGAGGTGTTGATTTTTAGATCGGATGTCATGACAGTGTCGAAAATGAATACATTACAAGAAAGTTATAAAATGCTTGGAGTCTTCTGTTCTTGGCTCTTCTTCAGGTCATTCTGAAAGGAACAAGGTCCTTGTTTTGGCAAAAAACCTGGTAATAAAACTTTGCTACGCAGTGTTCAAGTCAAATGTAGTTCATTTTTGTGGTATTTCCATTTGTCTTTACAATCAATCTAGTAATAATAGATGTTACACTTCTTACAGCAGTAACATTGTGACTTCTCTTACAGTTAGAGGTGAGAATCGCTCTCTCTTCCACTAATTCACTCACTCTCTCTCTCTCTCTCTCTGTCTCTCTCTCTCTCTCTCTCTCTCTCTGGACTTTGTGTGATATTCTTTGGTGGTCTCAGCATGTTTATATTTTCTCTTAAAAATCATTGTCTAATTTTTTGCAGAACAGCCATGGTGATCTACACAGTAACAGTGAACACTGGAAAAAGGCTTTCGGCGGGCACCACAAGCAGTATCTCCATCCAACTGCGTGGAACTGAGGCTGAGAGTGAAGAACAGATTCTAAATAACCTTAATCAAGGATCGGTAAGTGCACCCAATTAAACCAACAGTAAGGATTTTTGTCCAAAAAACATCAGTCAGAATACTTGAATGAAAAATATCTGGGGAGAAATGTAGTAATGATAAAAATGTGCAGTTCCCATTCATCTTAAAATTCCCATATGTCTGTGCAGGAAAGTACATTTGAGATAGAAACGAGAAAGTCCCTGGGAGAGCTCATAGCTGTCAAGCTGAACTTCAAGCAGTTAGGTCATCTTTGCAACGAGTGGTTCTGCAAGAAGATCTCTGTCAACACGCCTGAAGGTGACAATATTTTGTTTCCATGCTACCGCTGGCTTGACTGTGGCGAGATTCTTGTTTTAAGAACTGCTCAAGGTAGGCACTTCTGTTTCAGGTCATGGCCAACATTCAGATTTACTGGTGTACTTGAAAGTTCAGTAGTAATGTCTAGCTATGTAAGCTGTGCACGCGCACACACAAACATACACACTTTTGTTTATTGCATTTGTGTCTTCACATGATCGAGAGATAATGTCTGAAGTGTCAGGTGCTCAGATAAAGTATAACTCCTGCACGGTCAGGACTAAAGATGACATCTATCAAACTGCTAGCCTAGATTTGTTGTGATGTTCATTGAGTGATGGCTTGCAGACATACTGTGTATATATAGTCGTCATTCAATTGTTTTCTTCATTTATTTTTTGCATCTAAGAAGACTGTGACTTGTCTATAGGCTAATGCACCCATTAACCATTTTAGATAAAGCACATTTGTAATAAAATTAAAGGGGTAATGAACTGGCTTTTTAAAAAAATGTATACTGTTGTCTGAGGTCAACTTATGATTTTTACATTCAAAAACATTGTAATGAATAAATGAGACTATTTTCTACCCTGGTTTTGAGGCTCTCTCATGACACACTCGGTTTTGATGGGCGTGCCGCACTGAAGACTTGGAAGTAAACGCCCACAGCTAGGATTGGATAAGATTTGCATATTTAATGAGCTTCATCTCCCCTCAGTACGTGTGGGAATTGTTTTGAAAGTGTCTAGAGAAACGCTCACAGGGCTTGAAAAACCCTTATCAAACAAACACAATGATACATCTCTCATCCACCCGCAATTGATTGGAATGTTATTTTTGTATTACTTGGCCCGGCCCGATCAGTGAATATAACCGCGAAACGTACACACACACCTGCGCGCGAGTGAATAGTAAATAGTAAAATGCGTTATTTTACTATTTAAGACATTTTCATAGCCCGTATGAAAAACACAGCCCCGGGACGTTGGGCTTTGCAAGCCCTGGCCCATAACGTTACAAGTCCAAGTCTGATCACGAATGAAACAATAACACCTCAAATAAAGGATTCTCCAGCCTTTGACAGCGTGCTAAGGTATGTTCAGTTTGACACGTACACATAATCAATACGATCTGTAACAAGCAATACTATCACATATAAATAACATGTTTACTCACAGTGTTTTCACTCAGTGTGGTCCTGTCGGATCCAGAAGGCCCTGCATTTTGTTTTAATCTCAATATGTCTGCAAATCCAGTCTCGACCTGTATCTTGTTTACAAACGATTCTGGGGTGAAATGAAGCGAACACACGCGCAATGTCTTACACACGTTAGCTGGAACCGGCACGTTTGCTCGGTAGCTCGATCATTTAACTCCACGAGTCGGTGGGCGGAGCTACAGAAGCAGGCGTACATATGTATCTGTTGAGGTGGCGTTTCTGCGTTCTATGACGTCAATGGTCGACAGATCTTTCGTTTTCTGGGCCTGGTGTCAATAAAAGCTTTTCTTTGACTAACAAGGAAGTTTTCAGCTCCGAAACTTAAGGATATTCTTATATCATGATGAACTTTTATATATCAAAGGCTCAAGGGAAAGTTAATCTCAATTCATCACCCCTTTAAAGTGTCTATAATAACAATTTTAAAAATCACATGGATGACAAGTCATCATCCTAAGATCAAGTAATAATATATACAGCACAATGTCCTTTTATAAATGTTTTAGTTTTCAAACATAAACAAAGCATTTAGATTGTGAATTAATGTTTCCATTTCAGCTTTACTTGTGTTCCAGGACAGAACAGAAGGCCAAAGACACAGGACGAAGCAGCTAGAAAAGCGACAAGAGTTATTTGGGTTTGTGGGCAGCAGGCTAATACAAGTTGTGTGTGAAAGTAAAGAGTCTGCTTTGTGTTAAGTTGTGTTACATTTATTCTGTGAAATACGTTTGAATATATTTTACTCCCAGGTGGCGTGTGTATGATCAGGGCATGCCTCAAATTATCGATTGTGACGATGAAAGCCTTTTACCAGCTGAAGTCCGATTCTCTTTCACAAAGTCAGTGGAGTTTTTCTCCACTGCTGCAAAGCAGTAAGTAACCCTCCTGTAGGGTTCATCTCTTGTTACACACTGTTCTGTGTTCACGGGTCTGCTGGACCCAAATTATTGGGTTTTTAGAACAACACAACCATAAGAATTTAGGGAAACAATTGAACAGCTGTTGACTCTATTATAATCTCAATTCCAAGCAATATGGACAAAAGGCCTGTTAATGGTTAATATTTGCCATATAGGCTTCCTCTTCCATATCACAAGTATGGGCATTGAGGCCCCTATCATTGTAGCAGAAAATGAGGAAGAAGACAGATTCTCGATATTGGCGAACAAAATAAGTATTACATGATAAATAATGGTTACATAATTACAGAAAATGTATTCATTTTAAGGTTTTAAAGTGTAGTTTTGTTTAATGTAATCATTTGAAATGAGTTTGCAGCAGAAGTTACAAACAGAGGAAATGTTTAGTGCTGTCAATGTTGTACATGTCAGTGTATGGAAACGTAGGTAAATGTAGAACCACACTTTACATGAAAATACACATCTCGTCAGATCAAGTTGCAGAATAACTGATTAACAAACCAATAGTGTGAATAAGAGCTTATCTTTAGAACAGGGGTTCAAATTATCTTTATTTGTACTGAATTAGTGGCAGTTTAGCCTTAATTATTGGCTTATTCTGGTCAATAAACTTGAATATCACTCAATAAGTGCCATAATGAATGAGGATCAAACTTTCACTTTAGAATAGGGGGTCAGATTGTCTTTATGACACTATTTTAGCAATTTTCAACAGCAAAACCAGCAGTAATTAAACATAATTACTAGCTTATTGTTGAGTTTTTAACAGAATGGCACAGAAATATAATTACATCACTACACAAAAATGGTCAGGAATTCTGAGAAGGAAGACCCAGATGCAGAATAAGTGAGGGGTGTAATTTATTGACTGCATTATCAGCACAAGAACACAGTCCAAACAATAGGGCAGGGCACACAACTGGAGAACAGGTTGGTAAAATAACGGGTAGCACTTTATTTTAAGGGTCCAGAATAAAGTAGAGCATTAATTCATTATTAACCTGTTCACAATTAAGCATTAGTTAGAACACACAAGTAATTAATGATTAACTTTACCTTTTAAGGGTCCTGAGTTATGCATTAGTTAAGCATTAATAAACTAGTACTTAGTGATTTGCTCGTTCACAATTATGCATTAGTTAAGCATGGACACAAAAGTAATTAATGGTTAACTTAACATTATACTAAGGGCATATTAGTCATTATTTACAACATAATTTGCCATATATTATTTTTGTGTAGTCAAGTAATTATATTTATGTGCCATTCTGTTAAGTAAATTGAACAATAAGATAGTCATTATGTTTAATTACTTTTGATTTTTACTGTGTGTAGGTTCGTTTATCAGATGGTAAATCAATTAGCTGACAACCAAAACTCCTGGGAAAGCTTCAGGACACTGGAAGACTTCTATTCTGGGATCAAAAACGAAACCATTGGTACATTCTGAAATGAATGAACTGTTCAAAATGACTATATTGCAAATAAAGTACTGTCTGTAGTGTAGCATATGTTCTGACATAGCATGCTTTGCAGAATATGTAAAGGAGCATTGGGATGAGGATGAGTTCTTTGGCTACCAGTATCTGAATGGCTTCAATCCCATGATGATCCAGCGCTGCTCAAAGCTGCCTGAGAATTTCCCCGTCACAAACGACATGGTCAAAGACTCCCTCAGCGGGAGCAGCTTGGAGCAGGAGCTGAAGGTACGCTACTTTCTACTGGCAATGATTTGGAATGACTGCTTTGGTTTTGTCTAATCTCCTGTGTTTCTTCATAATTTTTTGTGATCTACCCCCACACCCAGAAAGGGAACATCTTCCTGTCCGACTATAAGATGTTGGATGGGCTTGTGGGAAATGTAATCAATGGCAGGCAGCAGTATCTCACGGCTCCCCTGGTCCTGCTGTACTGCAACCCTCAGGGCAAGATGATGCCCATCGCCATTCAGGTGAGTATCTTGAATCTGAAGTGCTGATATGGATTAAATGCGTAGAAGGAGAAGCTCGCAGAGACTGAAGGAACGCATTGAAGCCGTGTGTAAGTGTTTTTTTTCGAATTACTCAGTTTGCTGGATTTGCTCAGCGTATTACACTCTATCAAGTGGATACATTTCGATTCTGTAGTTATTTTTGGATTTATAATTTTACTGGCTAAGATAATTGTATTTGAATTAAAACCAGTGCTGTTTTAGCCGTCGGCACTCAAATATTATTGCAGGATATTCGCACGAGTAAGTGATAGTTTCGTTTTGGAGCTGAGCCATTGACAGGCTGTTACCTTGATTGTCTGAGCGAATTACAAAAGCATCCTCACCTGTTCTGAATGTAGTGATTAGTATCTATTTAATACGCTCTTTAACGCTGGTGCGGAAGCGTCAGCGGGAGCGTTCAGCGTCCTCGTGTGAAGACCGAAGAGTGTAAAGACCATCGACTCTACTCTGCGCGACTCCACTCGAGCAAGGACACGACAAGGCACTTGAGAATAGCTTTCCTTCTACTTTGTCCACTTTGTGTTTTCATCTGTTTATTTCTCTAACCCCTATTCACTATGTGCTTCCAAATTGCTACTATTATCACATACACCCGCAAGTCACGCTCAGTACATTCTAGGCGACGTAATCCGAATAATCTGCAAAGTGTACCTATTTCCTCTGCTACATTAATGTCCATTCCAATTGGTCTGTGGAATTGCCAGTCTGCTGTAAACAAAGCAGACTTTATTCCATCTATTTCTGCTCATTCATGTCTCAGTCTCATGGCTCTAACCGAAACCTGGATCAAACCAGAAGACACTGCCACTCCTGCAGCTCTCTCAAATAATTTCACTTTTTCACACACCCCACGCCCGATTGGGAGGGGTGGAGGTAATGGTTTGCTCATCTCAAATGATTGGAAATTTGAGCCCATTCCTTCCCTATCTGGCAACTGCTCATTTGAATCAGACTCAATCACTATCACTCACCAGGCTAAAATCCATGTTGTAGTTATTTATCGCCCTCCAGGTCAACTGGGGAACTTCTTGGAGGAGTTGGATATTTTACTCTCTCACTTCCCTGAGGATGGCACTCCTCTGGTACTGCTTGGTGACTTCAACATCCACCTTGAAAAACCCCAGGCTGCTGACTTCACCACACTTTTGACTTCATTTGACCTTAAGCGAGTATCTACTACAGCTACTCACAAATCAGGTAACCATCTGGACCTGATCTACACACGCTGCTGCTCCACAGACAACACTTTAGTTACTCCACTGCACACCTCAGATCACTTTCTCATCACTCTTAACCTCATACTGACTCCGGACACAACACACACTCCTCCGCAGACCACCTTTCGGCGTAATCTACGCTCGCTCTCTCCCTCCCGTCTATCCACTATGGTTTCATCCTCACTCCCTCCACCTGCTCACTTCTCAGCACTAGACACTAACAGTGCTACTGACACTCTTTGCTCCACTCTAACATCTTGCTTAGACAACCTCTGTCCCCTTTCATCCAGGCCAGCCCGCGCCACCCCCTCTGCCCCCTGGCTGTCTGATGTTCTCCGCGAACATCGCTCTGGACTCCGGGTGGCTGAGAGGAAGTGGCGCAAAACTAAAAACGCTACTGACCTAACCCTGTATCAGTCTCTTCTCGCTTCTTTCTCTACTAATGTCTCCACTGCTAAAACTACATACTACCACAACAAAATCAACAACTGCTCCAACTCTCGTGCACTTTTCAAAACATTCTCTTCGCTTTACGGAGGCACTGAGACAGGCAAGAGCAGCCTCCAAATCCACAGTACTTATCTTACTAGATTTGTCTGCTGCTTTTGACACAGTTAATCACCAGATCCTCCTGGCAACTCTCATGAAGATGGGCATCTCAGGAACCGCTCTCCAGTGGTTCGAGTCTTACCTCTCAGGTAGGTCCTTCAGGGTGTCATGGAGAGGTGAAGTGTCTAAGTCACATCATCTAGCTACTGGAGTTCCCCAGGGCTCAGTGCTTGGACCACTTCTCTTCTCCATCTACATGTCATCATTGGGATCGGTCATTCAGAAACATGGCTTTTCCTATCACTGCTATGCCGACGACACTCAACTCTACTTCTCATTTCAACCTGATGATCCATCGGTTGGTGTTCGTATCGCCGCCTGCCTAACAGACATTTCAGCCTGGATGAGGGAACATCACCTGCAACTCAACCTTGCAAAGACAGAACTGCTTGTGGTCTCAGCCAAACCAGCGCTGCATCACAATCTCTCCATTCAGCTAGGATCATCAACCATAACTCCGTCCAGGACAGCCAGGAACCTTGGGGTTGTGATTGATGATCAGCTAAAATTCACTGACCACATCACTGCAACAACCCGGTCCTGCAGATTTGCACTATTCAACATTAGGAAGGTTAGACCCTTCCTATCAGATCATGCCACACAACTACTGGTCCAAGCTCTTGTTCTCTCCAGACTGGACTACTGTAATGCTCTTCTTGCGGGCCTTCCGGCATGCACTACCAAACCCTTGCAACTGATCCAGAATGCAGCGGCGAGGTTGGTCTTTAGTGAGCCGAAGAGAGCACACGTCACGCCTCTCCTCATCAGTCTGCACTGGCTACCAATAGCCGCTCGCATTAAATTCAAGGCACTGGTGCTCGCCTTCAAAACATCCACTGGCTCTGCTCCAATATACCTAAACTCGCTCATTCAGACTTACACACCCTCCAGGAACTTGCGTTCTGCCAGTGAACGACGCCTTGTGGTGCCATACCAGAGAGGCATGAAATCGCTGTCACGGACCTTTTCCTGGACCGTTCCCACCTGGTGGAATGACCTGCCTATCTCAATTTGTGCGGCCGAGTCTGTAGCCATTTTCAAAAAACGTCTAAAGACACTTCTTTTCCAGCAACACCTGACCGATCGAGAATAACACTTATCATTCTATTCATTGTCTGTCTGTCTAGTTTATTTAAAAAAAAAAAAAAAAAAAAATTCTGTTCTGTGCTAGACTAACGTCTCGGTTACGGATGTAACCCTCGTTCCCTGAGGAGGGAACGGAGACGTAACGTTAGTGACTAACGAATGGGGGTTTCGCTTAGAAGCCTATCAACTTCGAGTTTTGAGAAAACGCCCAATGGCGTGCCAATGCCATGGGGCATGCGGAATTTGCATACGTAGCTCCGCCTCACTGCGTGAGTATATAAGGAAGTACGAGGCAATATCGCATTATGTTACCTGCTTGAGGAGCCAAGACTGAACTCCTGCGTTCCAGGCAACACAGCTCGATGTGGCAAGGGGACGTTACGTCTCCGTTCCCTCCTCAGGGAACGAGGGTTACATCCGTAACCGAGACGTTCCCTTTCGTTCAGTCACTACGACGTAACGTTAGTGACTAACGAATGGGGGTCCCAATATAATCCCGCCACTCAGCTGTCTTCCAGTGCCCTGCGTAAGTGTGAGTACCCTGTCGTAAGACTAGTACGGACGAAGGACTCCCACTTAACACAGGAATACCAAGGTACACTGGGAAGCATATCCCAGTGAGGGAATGCCAAAGATGCCTACCCGTGGGGAGGACTTAAGAGACACATATGACCCGGAGAGGGTTGCATATGGAAGATCTCTAGGGTACCAGCCGAAGGTGGATTTTTAACCCTAGGGGTGGCGGGGACACGCCAAGGGAAGAAACCCGCTCACTGCGGAGACTTACGGTGAAATACACATGTGGGGGTCGCCGGAGGGAACCATGCACATGGGGCACCTGGCCGGACATGAGGGTCTGGGCTCGAAAGGGCAGACTGAACTGATGTCGGCGTCGACAGTGCTGGAGGAGCTCAGGGCTCTCGGGGAGCTCACCTGAGGAAAATATCGCACGTATCCAGTCCGTGGAGTGGAGTGGCGAGCAAGCGAAGACACCTGAGCCTGGCCCATCACCGGCCCCTCGGGGGGGCGAGTACATAGTCGGACACTGGCTCCACTCGGAGATTGTAGAATCTGGCGAATGTGTTGGGTGTCGCCCAGCCTGCAGCTCTGCAGATGTCTGCTAGCGAGGCGCCATGCGCTAGAGCCCAAGAGGAGGCCACACTCCGGGTGGAGTGTGCCCTCACACCAAGGGGACATGGTCGGCCTTGCTGCTGGTAAGCCAAAGCAATGGTGTCCACTATCCAGTGAGACAGCCTTTGCTTTGAGAGAGCACTTCCCTTCCGCTCTCCACCATAACAGACAAAGAGCTGGTCTGAGGTCCTGAAACACTGCGTCATGTCTACGTAGGCGCGGAGAGCGCGTACTGGACAGAGCAATGCCAAGGCTGGGTCTGCCTCCTCCAAAGGCAGCGCTTGCAGGTTCACCACCTGGTCCTTGAACGGAGTGGTGGGAACCTTGGGCACATATCCAGGCCGGGGTCTCAGGATCACGTGAGAGTTAGCCGGCCCGAACTCCAGGCACGCTTCGTCAACCGAAAATGCCTGCAGGTCCCCGACCCTCTTGACTGAGGCCAATGCGGTCAGCAGAGCCGTCTTCATAGACAGAAACTTAATATCGACCGACCGCAAAGGCTCAAAGGGAGGTCTCTGCAGAGCAGTTAACACTACTGCGAGGTCCCAAGAGGGTACGAGAGGAGAGCGAGGAGGATTCAGTCTCCTAGCTCCCCTCAGGAACCTGATGACCAGGTCGTGCTGACTTACCTTTTTGTTCTCCAAGAGATCGTGGTGGGCAGATATTGCGGCCACATATACCTTGAGGGTGGAGGGAGACAGCCTTCGCTCCAGCCCCTCTTGGAGAAACTGAAGCACGGACCCGATCGGACATTTCCAGGGGTCTTCTTGGGGGGAAGAGCACCAGGTGACGAAGAGGTTCCACTTCAACGCATAGGCATGCCGAGTGGACTCTGCCCTAGCGGAAGTGATGGTGGCGACCACCGTAGGTGGTAGGCCACTCAAACCTGCCGGGTCCCGTCTAGGAGCCACACGTGGAGGTTCCAAAGGTCGGGACGCGGGTGCCAATGGGTGCCCCGTCTCTGAGTAAGGAGGTCCGGTCTCAGAGGAATAGGCCAGGGAGGGGCTGTCGCAAGGAGAATGAGTTCGGGGAACCAGGTCCGGCCGTGCCAGTACGGGGCGACCAAAAGGACCTGCTCCTTGTCCTCCCTGATTTTGCACAGAAGCTGTGCGAGTAGGCTCACTGGGGGAAACGCATATTTGCGTAGGCCCCGCGGCCAGCTGTGCGCCAGTGCATCCGTGCCGAGCGTGCCCTCGGTCAGGGAATAATACAGGCTGCAGTGGGAAGAGTCGTGGGAGGCAAACAGGTCTACCTGTGCGTCGCCGAACTGTTCCCAAATCAGCTGAACCGTCCGGGGATGGAGTCTCCATTCTCCCGGGAGAGGCTGAAACCGCGAGAGCTCGTTGGCTGCGTGGTTCAGGACTCCCGGAATATGGACAGCACGAAGGGACCTCAGGCGCTTCTGACTCCATAAGACGAGATGGCGGGCGAGTTGAGACATGCGGCGGGAGCGTAGACCGCCCTGGTGGTTGATGTACGCTACTACGGCCGTGTTGTCTGTCCGGACAAGCACATGTTGACCCTTCAGCAACGCTCGGAAGCGGTGCAGGGCGAACCGTACTGCCAGCAACTCGAGGCAATTGACATGCAGGAGACGCTGGGGTCCTGTCCAGGAGCCCGCGGCTGCTTGTCCATTGCACATGGCACCCCAGCCCGTGGCAGAGGCATCCGTCGATACGACAACATGCCTGGAAACTCGTTCTAAGGGCACACCGGCCCGTAGAAAGCTGAGGTTCGACCACGGGGTGAGTGTCTGTAAGCAGGCCCGAGTCACTTGGACCCGGAGCGTGCCAGACTGCCATGCCCATCTCGGGACTCGATCGCGAAGCCAGTGCTGAAGCGGTCTCATATGAAGCAATCCGAGCGGCGTTACCGCGGCTGCAGATGCCATATGCCCCAGGAGCCTCTGAAAAAGTTTCAGTGGAACCGCATTCTTGCTCTCGATTTGTCGGAGGCAAGTCAGCAGAGACTGCGCGCGCTCGCTCGAAAGCTGCGCGTACATGGCGACCGAGTCGATCTCCAACCGAGAAAAGAGATCCTCTGCACGGGGCAAAGTTTGCTCTTCTCCCAGTTGACCCGAAGGCCCAGACGGGTTAAGTGGTGGAGAACCAGATCTCTGTGTCCGCAAACCTGCTCTCGAGAGTGGCCTAGTATGAGCCAGTCGTCGAGGTAGTTCAGGATGCGGACCCCGTGCTGCCAAAGGGGCGCAAGGGCTGCCTCGGCGAACTTCGTGAAGACGCGAGGGGACAGAGATAACCCGAATGGGAGAACTGCGTACTGGTATGCCCGCCCCTCGAAAGCAAACCGTAGGAACGGTCTGTGTCGAGGAAGGATGGAGACATGGAAGTAGGCGTCCTTCAGGTCAATCGCTGCAAACCAATCGTACGGACGAACGCATTCGAAAAGGCGTTTCGCAGTCAACATCTCGAACGGAAGCCGGTGAAGGGATCGGTTCAAGATGCGAAGGTCCAGGATTGGCCGTAACCCACCGGTTTTCTAGGGTACAATGAAGTAGGGGCTGTAGAACCCCGACCTCATTTCGGCTGGAGGGACAGGCTCGATCGCACCCTTCGCCAGTAGAGTGGCAATCTCCGCACGCATGACGGGGGCATGGGCCCCGGTCATGGTATAGCGGACTCCCCTGTAACGGGGAGGAGCCTGCGCGAACTGAATCGCGTAGCCGAGCCTGATGGTCCGGGCAGCCCAGCGGGACAGCCCCGGAAGCTGAAGCCAGGCTTCCAGAGACTGCACCAACGGGGTCATCCGGATGACAGACGTACCCTGGGTGGGGCAGCGAGGCAGCGTTACCGGCGCGGACAGGGGAGGCTGTTGGGCGTCCCCGGGTCGGAGCACGGTTAACGGCTGCGCCCTGACAGAGGAGACCAGGGAAGGACTCGCGTTCCACTGGGGTCTGCTCTGCCAGGGGGCTGGCGACAGAGAGGGATGCGAGTGGCGAGACCCGAGGGTGGCGCGCACTGTCATCACCGGTCTCTGGGTGCTCAGAGACAGGAACATGAGTTCTTCCCAAGCGCTGCTAGCCCGGGGGCCAGCAGCGGAAGGATTTTCCCCCGGCCCTCCACCGGGGGAAGGAGAGGCCCTGCTACCATCCCCTGGGAAGAACTGGAACCCATCTCTGAGTTGTCCACCTCCATCCTGGCGTCTAACCAGTCTGGGGAGCGGACTGGGCGACATCCTCAACCACCTCCACGGCGCGGCCCAGGTGAAGGCTGCTGCTGGGGCCGGGCGGGAAGAGGGAGGGCGCCCTCGGCGGCGAGCGGACTGAGGCGACTGGGCCGGCGGCTGGTGCAGCAGCTGGCCGCCGGGGCAGTACGTGTTGCAGCCTCAGTCTGCTCTGGGGCGGCCAAGAACTGTTGGGCGCAGTTCTCAGCCGCGCCGCCGAAGAGGCCAGCCTGGGATATGGGTGAGTTGAGGAGGCGGGCCCGCTCAACGTCCTCCACATCACCAGGTAAGGCCTGGTGTTCTCCCGGACCACAGCTGTGGACATCGCCCGACCCAGGGAGCGTGTGGCCACCTTCACCGCCCGGGGGCGGGGTCAGTTGCGGCACGCAGCTCAATGAAGAGCCCTGGGTCGGCTCCACCCTTGTGCATGTGCAAAGGGGCGGCGGCCTGCCCGTAGCACTGCGGGACCACGCCACCGAAGTAGACGAGCCCACAGGCTTTGGGGGGGGTGCTTAGGACAGCCACACCACGCCACGTCAAAGCCCTCTGTGGACACCGTAGTGCGCAACAGAGAGTTCAACAGTGGGGGGGGAGGGGGCCCCAGTGTACCCTAGGCCGCGGCCCCATCAAGGGCAGAGAAGGCGGAGGAGGCCACCAAACGGTCGCGAGAAGCACGGGGACTTCCGGGACCGCGTGATCTCCTCATGCACCCCGGGAGCGAAAGGCATTGGGGGCGGGGCCCAACAGCTGTCGGGTGCCGCCCCCAAAAACCAATCGCGCAACCACGAGCACCCGCGGCTGGGCGGAGTTCCACACCAGCGCGAGACTCGCGGCTGCCCGAGATAACATGGCTGTCAACTTTAGGTCAGATCAGGCAGTGCTGACACACCCGGAGGCGGAGCACAACCTAATCGTCATCCCCAAAGGACTCCAGCCCACCTTGGGATGCGGCGATCGACATCTCACTGCTATCCGGAGCGTGAACTGAACGAACGGGGCGTCAGAGACGGGCCGTAGATTCAATCCAACACTCGCGGAAGCGATGTATAAGAGGGGGGTGTGGCCCGAGGAATGAACGTCGGGGTTCTTAATACCACAGCACCGCCCTCAGGTCACCCTGGCCACCAGCCAAAGTACCATCTCACTCGGGGACGGTAGATTGGGGTGTGGCAGAGGGGACTCTCTCTCCTCACGGAGATCATTGAGTCTCGACCGTGACATCGCGATGGTCACGCCCCCGCAATGGAAACGTGACACATCCGCAAACACTGCCCGTGCGCGCTGAAGCCCAAACACGCTCGAGCAGTGAATGCGTCCTCAGACAGCAGCGGAAAATCGATCGCACCCGGAAGTGCACGGGCGAGCCGTCTTGAAAAAGACGTGCCACGCGCAAGCTCTTTTTGTGAGAGGAAAACCTTGCAGTCGATGCCGAAGCGCCCAGGGAAACACACACCAGCTGTCAGGCGGACCACTGCACAGATCAGCAGGCAGGAAGTATGCGATCACTGGAACGCGCCGTCACACCAACACCGACTGGAAAGCTGCTCGTCTCGAAGAAGCTGACAGAGTCTCAGAAGGCTGTAGGAGTGAAGAGGTAGGTACTCTTGGCTCCGAAAGCAGAAACATAATGCGATATTGCCTCGTACTTCCTTATATACTCACGCAGTGAGGCGGAGCTACGTATGCAAATTCCGCATGCCCCATGGCATTGGCACGCCATTGGGCGTTTTCTCAAAACTCGAAGTTGATAGGCTTCTAAGCGAAACCCCCATTCGTTAGTCACTAACGTTACGTCGTAGTGACTGAACGAAAGGGAACTGAGACTTGTTACAGCACTTGCATATTGCTGATATTGTTGCCCTTCGACTGCTCTAGCTGCTTCTATTGCCCTCATTTGTAAGTCGCTTTGGATAAAAGCGTCTGCTAAATGACTAAATGTAAATGTAAAATGTAAATGTTAAATGCAGTTTAATGAATCTTGAAACATGAGGAAAATAAAAGAAACAAATTAAATGTAATCTGTAATATACAACCGACGAGTAGGCAAAATGATTAAACATTAAATAAACCTTTTGTTTAGGATGTCAATGTCTTCCACTGCATGAAAAGTGGGATTTTCGTCAGTATGTGGCACTGTAGATTGCCGTGAAACTTCAGGTTTACGACTGTGCACGGCAATTTGCAGGCAACACCGAAAACTGCCGTAAATTGACGTGGGCCTTGCTTGGCAGTTTTCCCCCCATGACCCCCCCTCCCCTTAATTCTAGGGGAGGCTTTATCATGTAAATGAACATGCTGTGAGCTACACAAATGCAAATCTGAGTATAGCAGCAGGGGGAGTTTTATCTAGGTTCTGAATTTTTTAAACTAAAACATTTTAAGTTAAATGTACTCGTTTTAGTTCACATTACTACATTTTTAGGGCAACCAGTTTGCTCCAATTTTTTAAGTAGATTCAACTTGTCCAGGCTAACAGAGTACATACAACATAAATTATATATTTATTATTATTATTGGGGTTTACATTTATAATGAGCCAGGGGGACCAATAATGATTGGTTTGCAGTGATCTGCCAACCAATCACGAGGGATTTTTCTTTTTTAAATGTAGTGGCTTCAGCCAATAGTGAGTGAGTAAATTCAAGTCTGGCCGTTGACTCTCTGGTTTCGCTGCTATTCATATGCAAATTAGAGGCGTCGCACCTCCGCGGGCTCTCTCAGCGGGGGGCTCTCCACCTACGTCATGGTTCGTTTACGACAATTTGTGGCACAGACGAACGCGACGTTCGCTGCCTCTAAATTGTCGAAAACTGCCGAAAATTAGGGAGATTTCCGGGAGTATACAGGCGTTTACAGGGTCGAAAATCCCACTTTTCATGCAGTGTTCATAGAGTAATTATGACAGATGCCTCAGAAATCCTGTCATTTTCTTCAAAGAGAGAAAAATCATAACCCAGATTCCCTCAGAAACTGTTTGTGCCATTTTCAAACATGTTCAAACTTAATCTGCACAGTTAAAGCAAAAGCCCAGCAAAGAGAATCCCATCTTCCTCCCATCGGATTCAAAGGAGGACTGGAGACTGGTCAAGATATTCGTCCGAAGTGCAGAGTTTGGGGTTCATGAGGTCGACTTCCACCTGCTGAGAACTCATCTGTTGGCAGAGGTGTTCACCGTGGCGACGCTGCGCCATTTTCCCTCTCCACACCCTCTCTTCAAGGTATTGAATCTGTCGCGCATGAGTTGGTTTGACGTGTGAACAGTGAGGGAACAGTGATTTGATGGTAGGGGAGTTTTTCAGTTGTAGTCTGTGGTCGCAGACGTCTATTTTTCCTCCGAGATGTTGCTTTGTGAAAAAGCCTCCCCTTCAGTATCTCCCTTTTGTAGAGTGGGACTGACTCATCTATAGCCTGTGGACACAGACTACACTGAACATCAGGTGCTTGAGGGGTCACTAATGTCTTACTCAAACTCATTCACCTCCCTGTAACATTTCTCAAAAGACATGTTACAGGGACATGTAGAAATAACTAGAAGCAATAGAATATAGGGAGTCACCTACAAAAGAAGGCTTGTGGGTACAGGTACACACACATGTGCAATAACGCACACAATAAATTAAAATTCATCATTCATTCATATATTTTTTATTTTGTGGAGAATGAGAAGGCAAATCTCTTATTTACTTTTCCTTCTGTAGCTCCTCATTCGCCATACTCGATACACGCTCCAGATCAACATTCTGGCCCGGAATAAGCTGATATCGGCTGATGGGATCCTTTCCAAGGTATGCATATGGCATGGTTAAAGTGGCACTAAAGGTTCAATCTTCAAATATAATCAAATACAACCCAACCCTAACCCTACAAAAAAACTGCATAATGGCTCTTTAGTGTTTTCTGTGATGACTGACTTCTTGAACAATCTACTCTTTTCCTAAATTGATAATTTTTTATTTAACTTTTGGGGAAATTATTATTGGATTTGTGGTTCCAGAACCTTGTGTATAGCCTTTAACCTAACTTTATGTCATGTGTCTTCTCTCCATTAATGATATTACTCTTAGTATGCAGGAGTTGGTGGAGAGCCATTGGTTTATTTCCTGAAGCGTGCTACTGCCTCCCTGACCTACAGCGCCCTCTGTTTTCCTGATAACATCTCTGAGAGAGGCCTGGAGAATGTTCCCAACTACTACTACAGAGATGATGGGATGCAACTGTGGGAAATCATCAACAAGTATGACTACCAGTGGAGTTTAGTTTAGTGTTTTATTGATGAAGTGAAGGGAAGTGTGGCCAAATATGGTGACCTGGTACTAGGAATTTGTGCACTGCATTTAACCCATCCAAGTGCACACACACAGTAGTGAACACACACACACCGTGAACACACACCCAGAGCAGTGGGCAACCAGTGCTGCGGCACCCAGGGAGCAGTTGGGGGTCCGGTGCCTTGCTCAAGGGTCTCACCTCAGTCGTGGTTTTGAGGGTGGAGGAGAGCGCTGGTTATTCACTCACCCCACCGACAATTCCTGCCGGACCTGAGACTCGAACCCGCAACCTTCCGGTTACAAGTCCAACTCTCATTAGGCCACGACTGCCCCCACCAGTTTTTAGGGCTGAACTAATACATTCTGGTGCACTTTCTGATTCATATTTCAACAAATACAGTGTCAGTTATACAGGTTCATGGGTTTAATCGTCAGTGAGCATATGCTGTACATGCCGTGTTGAATAAATTCCTGCTTAAGGAATAAATGCAAAACAAATCTACAAAAAAAGTAAAGCTGTAAATATGTAAACCTGAGAAACATCTGACTGTGAGTTTGGTTACAGGTTTGTTGCAGCTTTCTTGTCAAACTACTATAAACAAGATGATCACGTGCAGAAGGACACAGAGCTACAGCGTTGGATCAGTGAGATCTTCACCAATGGCTTCCTGGCAAGAGATGACTCAGGTCTGTTATCAGTCCGTTATCGACACTGTTGCAGTTTAAGATGCAGCAAGTGTGATTTCTGGTGGAATAAGAATTAGTTTGCATTAAAGGAATTGTTGCTATATCAGCACAATTAATACAAAAAGGTTTCCTTTCTTTTTTGTGTTCAGATCAGTATTTGCACAGCATAGCATAGACATATTTTCTTTGAGGCACAACATCTTTTGTAAACTCCACTGTAATTCTCTTTTTCATGGATAATAATAATTTCAATAATAATATAACCAGGTCAAAAGTTGTTTATAGTTTCTGGTCATAGTTCACTCTCAATTTTTGTGTGTGCGTGCGTGTGTGCATACATACGTGCGTGCGTGTGAGCGTGTCTGCGTGCGTGTGTGTGTGTGTGTGTGTGTGCGCGTGTGCATGTGGAAACATCCTAAACTGAGTTCCTCACAGAAACAGCCTTCCATTCTTCTTCCCAGGAATACCATCATCTTTTCAGACATTGGAAGAGCTTATCAAGTTTGTTACCATGGTGATCTTCTCTGGATCAGCCCAACATGCCGCTGTAAACAATGGACAGGTCAGTTAGTACAAGTCAATTCACTTCCAATCATTTGATTGGCTGTTGAGCTCAAATATCAACAACCTTTCGTTAGTTTTAACTGTTTTAACCTCCAAGATGCTTTAACCCTCTAGAGCAAGTAGACCACAACAACAGGAAAAACCCGTCCATATCCACTTTCCATGGCTTCAGTGATGTTAATTATGTGCTCTTATGATTCTTTGTGAATATTTGGCTTACATGTCACATTTTTCACCGATTCTTTCCCCCCAGTATGACTTTGGTGGCTGGATGCCTAACTTCCCCTCTGGCCTCAAAAAGCCCCCTCCCAAGGAGAAAGGCCAGACCACTGAGGACACGATCCTGGAGACCCTACCGGATAAGAGCACGACGGTGAATATAATGTCAATCCTGAGTCTGCTGACCAATGACTCTGCAGACTATGTGAGTTTGTACATCATCAGGGCACACGTGAAAAGACTGCAATTCACTTTTACTGTGAACAATCTGTGTGTGTGTGTGTGTGTGTGTGTGTGAGAGACAATGGCTTACTGCTTTTATCCTGACTGTTACATTACATAGGACATTTAGCAAACTGTAATCATAGTGTTGCAGTTGCTCTTACTCAATATTAGTGTGCTGTCATACTTTGGGCCAGATTTACTAACAGCTTGCGCCAGTGCAAACCCTCTTTTGGTTTTAAACTACTGTCAGGATTTACTAAAGACACGCAGTGATAAATTAGTGCGGAAAAGGCGCATTGCACATGCATTTATTGCACATGCATTTGTAGGGGATTCCCTTTCAGACACAGTATTTAATGGGAGGAGAGTATTTAGTAACACTTTATGGTAAGGGTACATGAATTGTCATGAATTCATGCATTAACCCTCTCGGCGGTCGCTTTTTTCTTATCAGTGCCAAAGAGACTTTTCATTTTTAATCATTCATGGAAGTGTTATACATCATTATAATCTGTTAAGTTTCTATTTTTTGTGTACAGTCACAATAAAAACGAATTATTGTGCTTTTTGCTAAATAAAGAAATCAAACATGATACACGATCTGCAGGCTCTCTGTCAAAGACGTTCATTCAGAGAGTCTTCAGAAAATGACCTCTAGCTTAGTGAATACTTGTCTCACAAACATGAGACATATGTCTATAGAAACGCTGAAATGTCAGGTTTTAAACACTGTAAACCAATCAAAAACAAATATTCTGTGTTTATGTAATCCGTTTGAAAGCAGAGAGATGTTAGTCGTTCCTGAGCGGCTCATTATACACTAATGCGACCACGGAGCACCCGTTCTATTTAGATTCAAATACTGAGGCTCCGGAGTCGACGCCCACATCGCACATCACACATCAACTCAAACAAACACATCAAGTACTGCATTCCTACTTCAACTACATCATTTTGAGAAACGTTTAATATTCCTGGAATAATTCTCCATGAAAAGCTGTTCATTTGTTCAAAGCTGGTCACCTGATGGGGTTTTGGTTTCCTTGCCACTGTTGCCTCTGGCTTGGCTTGCTCAGTTGGGGACACTAAATTTTTCTACATTTTTCAACTAAATATCAAAATAAATCTAATTATTAAACTAAATTAACCATATAAACTAAATTACTGATCTAATTACTGATCTAAAGCCCACACTGTCACTGTATGATAATTGAAATGAACTGATGACATCACCGTTTTCTCCAGAATGGCTAGACGGCTGAATAAAATTATGCTGCATTATTTTCCTGTTTAACACTGTGAAGCTGCTTTGAAACAATCTGCATCGTTAAAAGCGCTATATAAATAAAGTTGACTGGACTTGATTTCTGAAAGCAGTGGATTCCCCCGCTGTGTGTAATGGTGCGTTCACACCGGACGCGATTCGCGCGAGTGATTTACATGTTAAGTCAATGCAGAGACACGAAATGGCATTCTGCGGCGCGATTCGTGCGAATGAGGCGGCGCGAAGGACGCGAATTGAGCGTTTTGAACGCGCGAATCACGCGAATTGCTCAAGTTGAAAAATCTGAACTTTGCCGGATATTTCGTGCCGCGTTAACCAATCAGGAGCTTGCTCTAGTTGTGACAACATTGAGGAGAAAATCTGTATATTAATATCTGGTTCAGACAATATGATTATCACTGTGATAACATTAAATGACATGAAACACAACACAGTCTCTTTTTGTTAAATGCAAGTTTATGTTTGATCAATAATACAAAGGTAGTAAAAGGTATAATAAGCTATACATGAAATAAAGCAAACAATTCAGTCAAACATTCAAAGTCAGTGCTAGTAGGCTAACGTTACAACTGCAACGTACAGTTATAGCCTAAAAATATAAAGTAATGAAACTTCTCTTTGCCTTCAGTCTAAACGATTTGCCAGGGAACAAATTATAGATCCATGAGAGCAAAGATCGGCCGTTACAAGACGAATTATAGCTCGAGACACACCACAGAGACATCAGAGCCAGCGGCAGAAGGACTGGCCGAGGAAAGGTTGCCCTCGCGGGCTTTGACGAGCGCTGAACGCCGCTGTCCGCTGGAGCTCACAACTCCGAAAACGCCAGATAAAATGTTCAAATAGGCACACTTTATATAAATAAACCACATATTTGAGCTTTAAACAACTACATTATCAACTGTAAAAGTCTTAAAACTACGTTTTGTCACACATTAACAGTAGATTTTAACAAAAAAAAGATGTGTAAACACAGCCCATGTCAGCCATTTCTCAACGAGACGAGCTGCTGGCAGAAGCCCCTCCCATGACGCGAATTCGCGTCTGTTGTGCAGTGAATGTCATGTGTGATTCGCGCGAATTTCACGCCTGATTGAAGCGAGTAAACTCAAAAATAAGTAGGCTAAGTTTACTCTGTAAGCATCTGTAAATATTAAAGGCAAAAACCAGGATGCACTGAAGCTTTCTTTGTTTAAATTAGCTCAAAATTACTGTCAGATGTAATTACCTTGACAAACTATACATAATTTTAAATATCTAAGACTCAAGCTTCCATTTTTGATCTCTGTTTTATTCTCAAAGTCATATAGTGACCGTAATTTGTTAATATGTGTCAGGAGTTATGAATATGAAAACCGCGTTGGTACCTTAGATTGTAATATGAGCATCAGCTGATCTCATTCATAAAAAAAACTCCTCTATTCTTGTCATGAAGACTCACGACAAAACAACTTCCCTCAGGGCTTTTAGTTCAAGAGTGTGCAGATGAGGAGAAATATTGATAGATTCTCATATGTCTGTGTCAAAGTTCTATACAGAAAAGTGTTATTTATTCAATCGCAGATGTAATCATTATGAGCGCTCGATACTCTGATCTGTTGTGTTTTCAGTTCATACTGGCAGCCGGAGGGCGCTCCGTGCACATGTAGTCCATATATAGCACGCATGAAGAAGATACCATGTGACATTGACATAAACAGCTTCCAGAAATCGTTATAACATGCAGATAGACACGTTTGAAGATAATAAACACACAATCGCGACAATATATGGCTTATCTGTGTTATTTATACCATGTTGGGTGTTTTCATAACATATTATTTTTATAATGCAATGCTATTCGAGGTTTTTTATGCAGAATATTGTAAAATTATATATTTTCTGTCTGATTTTTTTATTTGAAGCCAAATGAGATCACATAAGGTTATTTAAAACATTTTACTTGTGATATAAAGTAAGTTTGGAGTAAAACATGGTTTTAATCTCATTAATTGTTGTGTTTTAATAAATTGGTGTCTGTGTTCTTGATTTTGCGCATATTCATTATATCACGTGCCAAACTTTCCTCTCCCATCTGAGGTTTTTTGAATTGCCTCTCACGCTAATTTGCCCTGTTTAGTAAATCTGGCCCGTAGTGTGTTAAACATGTTTATTATCAACATGTTATTTCTGATTACTATCTTTATGTCCTGTTTGTAGTACCCTCTGGGATATTTCCCAGAAAACCTGGTTGATGAAGATGCCCCTTTGAAGCTCATTGAAGATTTCCAAAAGAATCTGAGCAAGTTGTCAGATCGCATCGAGAAGCGGAACGAGAAGTTGGAGCTTCCCTACACCTACCTGAACCCCAAAAATGTGGGCAACAGTGTATCCATTTGAAAGGATACAGTAGTCCTTCTTAATGTGTTTGTCTTTCTATTAATAGCTTTGTCAATAAAAGTAAGACCAAAGTAAAAATAACTCAAAGTGAGATCACGGATATTGGCTTTCAGGGAAAATAAGATCAATAATGTGAAAGGCACAGCTTGATGTGTGTGTGTAGATTAAATTTTATTATTCAATATTACTCTTTATTAGTATTCTTAATCAGTTAATATTGTGTGTCTGTATTGTTATTATTATTTGAATTAGCATTCATAATCATTTATAATCGTTGTATGCTTGAATGTGTGTTAGAGAGACTGTGTGTGTAAGGATCACATGTCAGAGACAGGGACAGTTAGGAGAGTTATATGAACATGGAAATTGTCAAGTTGGCTCTAAATGGCCAACGAGTAAATTTGAATTCCTCTGATAAATTAGAACGACTCAAGAAGGAAAGAAAGCAGAGCAGAAAGAGAAAAGGAGGACGAAAGCAGCACGCAAGGAGTGACCCTCCCAGTGGAGGGCAGATGATAAGAGTCATCAGACAAATGGAGAAGTTGAATAAAAAGTTAACGAATGACATTAGAAGGTTTATGTTGGAAAGTCTATTTGAAAGCGCCAGTTGTGAAATGTTCAATTTGCAAGAGAAGTTTGAATTTCTTTGAAATAAAGTGGAATTCAAACTTGCCTTGCAATAAAGTTTGCATTTTAGATGTGAGTGTGGTTTTCTTGTTTTCTTGTTTAGAAGTGTTAATGAGCTAAACATGTTTTCTTGAACAAGTTTGACTATTTGCTGATTTCTAGCCATGAAATCTTTAAAAGAGGAAGTTCAAAGTGACTGTCAGCTACAATAAGAGTAGGCCTTAAGCCTTCAAGTGTCCACTGCAAAGAAAGACAAAAGAAATGTGTGTGTGCTTGTTGCAGAAGTTGTGGTAGCCTTGGACAAATATTATGATTGCTTGAGTCCAAGGCGAGTAGTTTACTATATGATGATGACAGTCATAACTCCTTAAGGCTGCGCCCCTGGATATGTCCGAGTATAAAAAGCTTTGTTCATTGTTTTTTGGGGGCGCGCTTCAGGTGAAGACTTAAACATTATGTTGTTTTTGCCTTTTTGAATTATTGTCTTTGTATTATTCTGAAACTTCTTTAAATAAAAACGGAAATCATTCTGTGGTTATTCGTATTAACTTTTCTGTCTCTGAGTGATTTTTTTCATGTTTATTGGTTGTAGTTTAGATATTTCTAACCTGCCCAGTGCACTCAAACTCAGATTGAGCTTGTTTAAGGTTTAACACCTGGCATCTTTAACCAGAGAACAATTTATGACTTATGTTATAGGTTATGGGGATGTTTAGGATGTTACAGTGGTATAAAAAAACAACAAAGTGTGTGTGTGCAGTGTAAGTTTCAGTGCATATATGTTGACTTAACAATTCGCTACACATTCCGTTTGAATGAAAACCATATGTTCTTCTGGGTGCATATACACAATCCCTTTGTCCAGAAAATCAGAGAAGGACCAGAGAAGCTTGCAAATCTCTTGGCAAAATAACTGGTGTTATTTAACAACAACGGAGAAAGAGTTTAATTTCAAGTCTACAGTGTGATGCTTTTTTAACTTATGAGTTCTGAGATATAAGTTCTTACAACTGTGGTGCCATATAGTCAGTGACAGGGCCGTCAGGGCCTTCTCTGCTGGCCCTCTCAAATTCAAAAATGTATAGTTTTTATAATTTAATTTAATTATTGTGTGAACATGTCTAAATGCAATTTCTGTATATTTCAGTACGTTACGTTATATTTCCTTAAAGAATGTGTTTTTTTGTGAGGTTGAGCTGTATTTTCATCATCTAAATGCATCACAGCTCCGTGGACCAGCACTAGTAGAATAGCTAGCCTTCCGCTGAAGCTGCCATTTTCCCTTGGATCATAACTTTGACTGACGTGT
The DNA here is from genome assembly GCF_949357685.1 of Gobio gobio. NCBI lineage: Eukaryota > Metazoa > Chordata > Actinopteri > Cypriniformes > Gobionidae > Gobio > Gobio gobio. The sequence goes on from NC_137098.1 coordinate 43,860, forward strand.
GTCATCAGCCAATCAAATTTTGATGTGTAGTGATACAACGCCCCAAAGGCCCAGCGATGTGTCGGCGCTACCCCCCGCTGATGTCATCAGTCGTTTGAACTTTTTGCGGGTTGTGAGCAGTGTTGCCACAGTTACTTTGAAAAAGTAACTTAGTTACTTTACAGATTACTTGATTTTAAAAGTAACTAAGTTACTTTACAGATTACTTGATTTTAAAAGTAACTAAGTTAGATTACAAGTTACTTTATTAGTTACATTCATCAGTTGCCGACAACACCTCTGCAGCCTCAACATAAAAATGACAACCGTTTTTGCCAACACTTTATTGGAAGTGCATTTTTAACAGTAACGTCAACAATGTATCTCCTGAAATTGTATCTCCAAAAAAAATCTTTTGACTAATTTTATAAAATCTAAACATGTTAATGAAAAGGTACAAATTACTTTGTGTTCTTATTAAATACATTTATGAAAAACAATTTATATTTAATTTTTAATTTATATTTATATATGAATGTAAATAATTATATGGGCCTGCACAAATAATATAAAATTACAAGATTTATATTTTATTGTAAATGTAATGTGCAGCTCTGTAAAGGGACAACAAATATATGATCGATACGTGAGAACAATATATTTTTTAATAATCTTTAAGTGCACAAAACTATGCAAATATATGAAACGCTTCAAAACAGAGCGGCAACAAAGCGCTTATGCGCATCCCGGGTGCAGAATGATGCGCTTAAAGCAACATGGAGTCAGAGTGTGCAGTGCAGCGCGAGTGCACATTGAAGAGTTCACGGCATAAAGAGAAGATGAGGGTTGAGCCCACAAATCCTAGTCTACTATGTAGCCTATCGGTCCAAACATTCACTGATTATTTGTTTCTTCACAGTTTTAAATTCCGGTTGTTGTGTGTGTGATGCTAATTAATAGTCCTTGTGTTGTCACCTGGGTAGCGAGCACAACATCTTTCAGAAACCGCTAGATAAACTCCAGCAAGATAAATTATTTTAACAACATATCAAGTATTATAACGGTAATATATCATATGGAGTGAGCTTTACCGTGCTGCAGCTGACTGTAACCAAACGCGACGCGCAGTTTTGCTGAATGGAGAATGACAGAGCAGCGGAGGAAAGACATTCAGCTATGAAATGGCTTTAGATTACTTTGTAAGCTACTAGCAAATCATAATATACTAATAATGATTGCTGAAGGATCATGTCACAATATATATTTCTGATGATTATTTAATTATCACGACATGCCTAATCTGAGCAAGTGACTGCCTGTCTTGAGTTTTGTCGACAGACGGAGCGGCCGTCTCGTAATTCTCTATGCCGGAAAACCCCTGCTGAGACTCAACAAGAAAGCAAATATATATATTTTTACTAAGGAAAATGACAAAAAAAGTAACTCACAGTGACTTGGATAAATTACTTTAATCTGATTACTGGTTTGGAAATAGTAACGCGTTAGATTACTCGTTACTGGAAAAAGTAGTCAAATTAGAGTAACGCGTTACTGGCATCACTGGTTGTGAGCGATCTATATGAAATGAGCTATGGCTGCTGCGGACGACGGGCTGCGTGAGCTTCGTGTGAATTAGGGCTGTCACGATATTATATTTTTCACACCACAGTTATTGTGGCCAAAAAAATTCACGATATCGATATATCGCAATATCTATAGAAACCTTGAGGGGAAAAGTTATCAAATGAATTGGTAATACTTTACAATAAGGTTGTATATGTTAACATTAGTTAATGCATTAGTTAACGAACTAACCATGAACAACACCTCTGTTCAGCATTAGTTAATCTTCTTTGTTAACGTTAGTTAATATAGAGCTCTTCATGGTTTGTTCATGTTAGTTCACAGTGCATTAACTAACGTTAGCAAGATTTTAATAATGCATTAGTAAATGTTGAAATTAACATTAACAAAGATTAATAAGTGCTGTTCATTATTAGTTCATGTTAACTAATGTTAATTAATGAACCTTATTGTAAAGTGTTACCAATTAATTTTTACTTTGTTTATTTAGTTTTATTTTTTACCCAACAAACATAATTGGATAATGATAAACTCAGGGTAATACTTGGTTACTGATAAATTGTCTTTGAAGCTCCATATATGAAATAACAAGAGAGAAAATACTCAAGTTCAACAGTATGATGATGAATAAATTAGGGATGTCCAGATCCGATCACGTGATTGGAAATCGGGCCTGATCACGTGGTTTCAGACTCAATCGGAAATCGGACGTTACCTCCCGATCAGGACTCAGATGTATATATGTACAGGGCTGGATTAATATAAGGGCTAGCTGGGGCTGGAGCGCTGCTCGCCAAACCCCACCACGCCCCTACATATTATGCGCTGTTATTTACTCGAGTGCTGCAAATGCATGGGATTGGGAACAAGCATCAAAAGCCAGGTGAAGAAACGGCATTACCTGATTAAACCGCGAGCGCATCCAACAGACTCGAAGCGCGATTTTGCCGCTCTATTGAAGTGATAACGAGTTACGAGGACCAGGCAGTCGCTTTATCCATTTGAATTTGATACAAGCACAACATCATGTGTACAGTAAAGACTCTTAGGCGAAACTAGCTGAACAAGACTGAATAGCTCCGACCATGTAAACTGAAATATTGAGGTTAGCTAGGCTGCCTACACGATGGCTGTAGCCATATATGAGGTCTGGACCTCTGTATTTTTACGAGGTGTACATAATACATTAGTCATTTAGTAGACACTTTTATCCAAAGTGACTGACAAATAAGAGCAATAGAAGCAACTAGAACAGTCGTCAAGGGCAACAATATGCAAGTGTTAATATGTGTTTAATGTAATAAATGTTGCGAAATAATTGCCTAATAAAGTATTAACACCAAACTAAACATTTCATATTTGACAGCTGTTTTAGTATATAAAATGTAAAAAATGAAAAGACTATCAGCCAGAGCTCAGCTTTAGGAGGGGAAGAGACAGGGCAAGAGAAGGAGACAAAAAGAAAGAGTGATGGAAATGAGGAGGCTTATAGAAATGAGAGAATGATGAAAAAAGGAGAGAGGAGGTATGACAGATAATCTACTGCCTACTAACATATAGAAGCATACTTATATTATAGAAGTATCGGATCGGGAATCGGTATCGGTAGATACTCAAAATCAAATGACTCGGACTCGGACTCGAGGGCAAAAAAACCTGATCGGGACATCCCTAGAATAAATATTAACATAAATGTTATTGGCCATGACTAGATTGCAAATACAAATACGAGAATAGACATTATTCATTAATTAAAAGAAACTATGAGACCGTGACCGTCGACTGGCTCTGACTGGTGTTTAGAGTCCACGGCAGCAGCAGCAGCCAATAGCGTTCCTTCAGCGGAGCTGCAAGAGTTATGGCCTTTTTACACCTGCTCACTTCATTCGTTTTCTCTGATCATATATCTATCATATTGTGAAGAGATCAGGAGTAAATGTCTTCCGATATTCTTTCGAGGCGGATTTAAATCCGATCACTCAGATCTACCGCTCCCACCACGCGCATCACACACTGCGCGCAGGGCACTACAAGAAGATGCAAGAAAAGACACAAACAGCCGCCAGTGAAACTGAAAGTAACCCAAGGCTCAGAATCAGATGCTCAAAAACACAATCATCTTCATTAAAACTAATGATACTAAATGCTCTTACCAGTGCTTAGGTCTGTAGTAAACAGCACATTCCAGGGCCTAGTTTATGGCCGGGCCACTCTCTGTCCATAACAGTGGACAAAGGTTTGCTACGTTTTGACTGGATTTTGGTGGACTGACACAAACAAGCTGTCCAACGCCATCAGATAAATATGCTTGGACAACATCCAGACACCTCTTAGAGGCCCAAAAGACCACCTCTTGTACCAAGCCCAGGAAGGACAAGACATCTCATTGGTCCACATGCAGTTTCTGCCCTTCATCCAAATCCCTAGTGTCCTGGTCTATGACTGCCATAAAAATTCCACAGGACCTTAGCAGTAGTGGGTGAAACAAAGACCACAATGATTCATCTAAATCCATTCATAACTATGTTTGGAAACCTTAAGACTGATGTAAACTACACACATACATTTCATACTTATTCAGAGAAATAAGTATTCTCAGTGACAGCTATTTGTAATGCAACATCTTACACAGAATCAACTGTTAATGAACAAATGAATGAACAGTTCAATCTTTTCCCATCATGTTTGGTTTCAATTTGTTTAGAATATTGCCAAGGGTATTCTGATGGTGGTTTGGAAAGTAAGAAATGCGTTGGTAAACTTTAAAAACACTTTAAAGACTTCTAACTGTGTACAGTATGCAAATGAGTTCCACAGGAGAAAGGAGGGTGAGCCACACTGTGGACCCTCTCTGATACCAGCAGCCAATCGCAACACTGGAATGGAGAAGCGCCAAATTGCAATCTCCTCCTATTCGGAAAAGGACAAAGGTACCCTTTCAACAGACACTCCTTGTTCTGAGTTTCTCCTGGAGAGAGACAAACAGTTCACCAAGTTCTGAGTTTCTCCTTGAGAGAGACTGTGACAGAGCAACCACGTTCTGAGTCTCCCTTCAAGAGAGACATAACAGTTACACTGTAATGTTCTGAGTTTCTCCTTGAGAGAGACAAACAGTTCACCAAGTTCTGAGTCTCCCTGCAAGGATGAGACTGTGACAGAGCAACCAAGTTCTGAGCCTCTGGTTAACCCAGAGAGACAAAAAAAGGTCTGAGGATCTGAGTCTACAGCTTGTGAGGCAGCAACAGATACGACCACGATCTGAGCCTCCAGCCTGTGAAGAAAGAGACATTAACAACCACTACGTTCAGAGATCTAGTCCAGCGAGACGACTACAGCACGTCCCGAGTCTCCATGCCAGAGAGACCAACGCGGATTGACCAAGTCCTGAGTGCCTGACCCACAGAGTCAGAAAACACACAGAGACATTTGCAACAAGGTTAGGCTCAGGAGAGCAAACCTTCACTTCAATGTTCCTTCATCTGCGTGTTCCAGATTAAGGACCTTCTGCACCTACTTCAGGGCCTCATCTGCGTGTTCCAGATTTTAGGACCCTTTGGTGCTCCAGGAGATCAGCATCCCACAGATCTTCGTGTTCAAGACTGTTGAAACAGATTCCAGCTCCTTTCCCACTGCATTGTCACCCAGCACAACCAGTGGAAGAAGTCACCTCCATCGGACTGCTTACTCAACCAAGTGGAACGTAAATATCACTTAACCAAACCTCTTTCCAGAAACCTTGGCATTGTTGTATATTATCAGTATATGATTTTCTAATTTACATTAGAGGTAATATAATAGTTAATAACAAATAATCTTTCATTATTTGTTTGATGCATATAAGGTTCTTCACTTTAGTTTCAGAGAAACAACAGTTTATCTTTCCATAAGATAACGCAACTCTTCTATAGCCACACTCAACTTAATCACATGTATTTTAGGTATCTTATGCACTTTATTCCTTTATCATTTATTGTATTCATTTAGTAGTTGTGTTAGTTATTCTTGTTTATCTTTTGTTAATAAAATCCATTTTATTACAATTGTGTCTTACTTGTGCTGATAATACAGAAAAGGCTCTACAAGTTAGAAATTTCACCAATCTTTCAGATAAATTAGCTGACCAACTCTCCCCACTTTACATTCAATCTAAAATGATTGAAGCGCCTCCTGTTTGGAGTGTTCTCTTAGAGCCAAGGTAAAAGACCTTGACTAGTGTCCCGATCTAAGAGAGGGGGTCATCCCTAACCCTAACTCATCTGATGTACTCATAACCACACCTTAAGTGATGTGTGATCCAAAAATCACAACGTCCGAGTTGACGTGAGTACCAATCACTACCTTACTTAACATCCTTGGATGGACGAAGGTAAAATCACTACATAATTGGCGTCCCTTGTTTGGGCCCAAAAGTGAAATTATTACAGGTCGCTCCTTCTCCTATTACAGCCTTTGATCTTGAAATGAGCCGATAAATAAAATAAATGGACTGCATTTATATAGCACTTTTAACAGACCAATGGCCATCCAAAGCGCTTTACACATTGCCGCACACTCACCCATTCACACACCGATGGCGGTGTCAGCCAATGCAAGGCGCCATCCAGCTCATCGGGAGCAGCTGGGGTTAGGTGTCTTGCTCAAGAACACCTCAACACTTGGTCAGGTGGAACCGGGGATTGAACCACCAACCTTCCGGTTTGTAGACAACCTACATGAACTACTGAGCCACTGCCACCCCACAAAACACAGCTCATATCTGTTGCTTTCGTTGTCGTGAACTGAATTTGCATAGCCTATAGAGTGGAAATTGAAGATTGGAATTATATTCATTTTGCAGTGTGGTGTAAGGTTAGACAACCTGCATGTTTTTATTTTTATAGTTTAGATTGTGTAGCCCATTTCGTTTGCAGGCGCCGTCATGTGCGAGCCTGCCTCAGCTTGTCAAAAATGCGTTTTTACTGTGGTGGTGGTGATAGTAAACATTTAAACTTACATCAAATCAAATCAAATCAAATCAAATCACTTTATTGTCACACAGCCATGTACACAAGTGCAACAGCAGGTGAAATTCTTGGTGCAGTTCCGAGCAACATAGTAGTCACGACATGACATGTACAACATTTAGAGCAGCATCAGATTACACTGATGCGCCCACAATTACTCACAGCACAGTAAACTCTACAATAAACAATAAATAATTTACACAATGTGAGTGTGGTTCTCACAGCTTTAACCAATATACACATACTTACAATATACATATACTTTAAACAATATACTTTAAACAATATACACACTAAAACATACATTAAACAATATACATTACGCTATAATAATAATAATAATAATAATAATAATATACAATGTACAGTATACATTATTATTCACAGTAGAGATCCAATGTACAATAGGTGCTATATGATAAATAATAAATTATAATAAATGTGTATATAAAGTGTGTGTATCTACAGTGGGTTGTGCTGAGTGATATTCTGTCCAGTGTGTGTTATGATCCTGATGGATCAAGAGTTCAGGAGTCTAATTGCTTGTGGGAAGAAGCTGTTCTGGAGTCGGCTGGTGCGTGTTCTGATGCTGCGGTACCGTCTGCCTGATGGCAGCAGTGAGAGCAGCCTATGGCTCGGGTGGCTAGAGTCTCTGATGATCCTCTGAGCTCTCTTCACACACCGCCTGGCGTAAATGTCCTGGAGGGAGGGAAGCTCACCTCCGATGATGCAGCTGGCCGTGCGCACTACCCTTTGCAGGGCTTTGCGGCTGCGGGCGGTACTGTTGCCGTACCAGGTGGTGATGCAGCCAGTCAGCAGGCTCTCTGTAGTGCTGGTGTAGAAGCGTGTGAGGATGTGGCGGCTCATTCCAAACCTCCTCAGCCGTCGCAGGAAGAAAAGGCGCTGATGAGCCTTCTTCACAACGGCCTCGGTGTGGACGGACCATGAGAGTTCCTCTGTGATGTGGACACCGAGGAACTTGAAGCTGCTGACTCTCTCCACCGGTGCTCCATCGATGGTGATGGGGCGGTGTTCTCTCTCATTCCTCCTGAAGTCGACCACCAGCTCCTTGGTCTTGCTGACGTTGAGGGAGAGGTTGTGCTCCTGACACCACCGTGTCAGAGTGTGCACCTCCTCTCTGTAGGCCGTTTCATCATTGTCAGTGATGAGACCTACCACCGTCGTATCGTCAGCAAACTTGATGATGGTGTTGGAGCTGTGGGTTGCCACACAGTCATGTGTGTACAAAGAGTACAGGAGTGGGCTGAGAACACAGCCCTGAGGGGCTCCAGTGTTGAGAGTCAGTGGTGAGGAGATGTTACTGCCCATTCTGACCACCTGGCGTCTGTTTGACAGGAAGTCCAGGATCCAGCTGCTTAGCAAGCTGTTTAAGCCGAGAGCCCGGAGTTTAATGTCAAGTATGGAGGGCACAATGGTGTTGAATGCTGAGCTATGCTAATGCATTGTGATATGCTTGAAGTGTTTTACATATATGGATTTTATTATAGGCAAGACAAGTCAAGTGTTGATTTGAGAGGATAAATTTATCAAACATGCGGTTAACTCACTGTCGGCCCCTGGCCGCTTGGTCCTTAATTTTAAAAAACAAAAACTTTAATTTAACAAATAAAAATTGTCCCAAACATTTTTTCTAAATGAACTTTTAAATTAAAGAAACGAAACGAAATATAACAAATTTGACATTACAAACATGCTGAACTATTTTTATGGCTGCAACAGTGTGTAATAGAGAGGGAGGAAAAAAACACGGCTACAGTCGGACTCGGCTACATGTTATCATACCAGTCCTGTTCATTTTAAATATTGTGGTTATCGCCAATACCGGTATATTGCCACACCCTAAATTAACACAACGTCGATATTTCGAGCTTTGAATATCACGGTTATCATCAATACCGGTATATTGCGACACCCCTAGTGTGAATCCTAATGTCAAGCCGGTAACGTTTGCTGACAAGCTATTTTTCTTTTGATATTCTTGTTGGTCGTGTTTTTGTTTGTTTGTTTGTTTAAGAATATTTGTGTCAGATGATTTTGATTAATTTCACCAGTTGCCTAAACAGTGACACGTGAGTGCAGTGGTAGCCTATCAATAAATAGTTCAATTGTCTCGCGTGTCCTTTATGTTGCTTGCGACCTTCCCAACGAGCACTTTGAAAGCGGGGGGTTTGTAACAGTAGTGCATACAGTGCATGATTGTATTGTATATGTATCGTGTGTGTGTGTGGTGTTGATATGGCGGTGGCGTGGGGTGTGTTGATCGTTAGTGAAGGCCCTGACTGAAACCCCACGGTACGCTACTGCATATAGTGACATAAATCAGTACAATCCTGAAATATTAAACATTGCATAATACTTTTTCAAAATCAAACAACTATTCTCATGGTTAACTGTAAACTCTGTCACATACTACACACTAGTGTGATAAAACTAAAACAGTCCCATCTTTGTAGCTTGAGCCTTTGTGTTACAGTGCAAAATACAGTATGATGCGATTAACTTTTGTTGTTTGTTTACTTCAAAAACAACATCTTACTCAGTCTAGAAATCAGCAAACAAGAGGATGTCCACTCCGGACAGGTACAATTCCAGGTGCATCTATAGCATATGAATTGTCTAGATATTTACATGCCTTTTTATTTAAAATATAGGGCTTAAAGACTAAAGTACACATCTGCGGACACGGTTTTGTGCAATACGGACGTGCCTATTGGTGTCTTCAAAGTAACGTCTACATCTAAGTCTCTCCGTGTGCAAGCACAATCACTCCATCAGTGTTTGAAATAATATCTTTACATCATGTGACTCTACAGCAAAGACTGTTATTTTTTTATTGGTCTTTAGTTTTCTAATAGTTTTTTATGCTCCTTCATAAATGTTTATTCCTTTATGTAAATAGTGATACCTACCTTAAAATACTGAAGCATGGAATAAATCAGCAAACCTCCGATCTCCAATATACTGATAGAGGAACCGGAGATGGTTGTAACACTTTTTGCTTTAGCAAAAATCACCTGTAACTACCTGATTTTATTTAGCAGAATCTATCAAGTTTTCAAGTTACTTTCGGTTAACGGTCAATATGAGCATCCCTACACTGCTGTGGATGTTGTTTACTTAATTAATGTGTTTGCTGTGATAATGGAATGAGGATGGGAGAAGGTTTCTGTATTCCGTTTCGGATTCGGCCGAATCTTAACCAGTGGATTCGGTATTTGGCCGAACCCCAAAAATCTGGATTCGGTGCATCCCTAGTATAAATCAAGCTCTAGGCCTGCAGACGCTTCTACACACATTAGTGAGAGAATGGGCCGCTCTCAGGAGCTCAGAGAACTCAAGCATGGGGCCGTGATCGGTGGCCACCTGTGCAATAAGTCCATTCGGGACATTTCCTCACTACTAAATATTCCACGCTCAACAGTTAGTGGGATTATAATAAAGTAGAAGTGATTGGGAACAACAGCAACTCAGCCACAAAGAGCGGGGTCAGCGCAGGCTGAAGGTCACAGAAGTCGCCAACTTTCTGCAGAGTCAAGAGCTCCAGACCTCCAAACTTCTGTGGCCTTCAGATGAGCTCAAGAAAAGTGCGTAGAGCTTCATGGAATGGGTTTCCATGGCCGAGCAGCTCATCCAAGCCTTACATCACCAAGTGCAAAGCGTGGGATGCAGTGGGGTAAAGCATGCTGCCACTGGACTCTAGAGCAGTTGGCAGATGAGAATCACGCTTCTCTGTCTGACAATCCCATGGATGAGTCTGGGTTTGGCGGTTGCCAGGAGAACGGGACTTGCCTGACTGTATTGTGCCAAGTGTAAAGTTTGGTGGATTATGGGGTGGGGTTGTTTTTCAGGGGTTGGGCTTGGCCACATAGTTCCAGTGAAAAGAACTCAGACATTTTGGACAATTTCATGCTCCCCACTTTGTGCAGTTTGGGGACGGCCCCTTCCTGTCCCAGCATGACTGCGCTCCAGTGCACAAAGCATCGCTCCATAAAGACATGGATGAGCGAGTTTGGTATGGAGGAACTTGACTGGCCTGACCTCAACTCGATAGAACACCTTTGCATGCAAGTAGAAATACATGCCAACAAGGCTGTGGTAAATTAAGTTATATGTATTAATATACATTATATGTATACACTCACCTAAAGGATTATTAGGAACACTTGTTCAATTTCTCATTAATGCAATTATCTAATCAACCAATCACATGGCAGTGGCTTCAATGCATTTAGGGGTGTGGTCCTGGTCAAGACAATCTCCTGAACTCCAAACTGAATGTCAGAATGGGAAAGAAAGGTGATTTAAGCAATTTTGAGCGTGGCATGGTTGTTGGTACCAGACGGGCCGGTCTGAGTATTTCACAATCTGCTCAGTTACTGGGATTTTCACGCGCAACCATTTCTAGGGTTTACAAAGAATGGTGTGTGTGGCGAAGGGGGCGTGGTTTCGCAAGGTCTGCACAGACGGAGGAGGCCGGGAGACGAGCGGTAAGAAAGTAGGTCAAGTGCATGATGATAAACACCAGTCTGCGCTTAAAAGCCAGGCTGGAAGCAGTGTGTGAGGGAGGGAGACGCTGAGGACTCGTGGGAGAGACGCTGAGACTGTGGACTGAGAGAAAGCTGTTGTTATCCAGAGGAGAATACAAGTTTTGAGTGATATTGCAAGGCACCAGTTTACGTTTATAACTGAGATGAAAATAAAGTCCCACGAGTTCCAGCATTTCGCTGACCCTGCCTTCTTCCTTTCCCAACACACATCTGAACCTCGTTACACGGGTGCCGAAACCTGGGAGAGGAAGAAGAAGCCGCCGCCATCATGCAAACCCCGTCAGCCACGCTGTTTGCGGTCATCATCCAGTCGCTCGCGGGACTACACAAAGAACACCATCGGGCACTGATCGGGTTGAGGGAGGATCAGGAGCAAAGTTTCCGTGCCCTCATCAGTGCCAAGCAGGAGGACCGCGAGCTGTTCCGGAGCTGTCTGGACCGGGAGGTTCGGACTGAGGGACCATCTGCTGGGACATCGCCGCCTACCCACGTGGCCCTGATGAAGATGAGCGCGCAGGACGATCCTGAGGCATTCCTAGATCTTTTTGAGAGGACCGTGGAGACCTGCGGATGGCCACAAGAGCACTGGCCAGTACGGCTCATTCCTTTGCTGACAGGAGAGGCACAACTGGCGGCGCAACAGCTACCGGTCCAGAACCTCCTGGTTTATCAAGACCTGAAGAGGGCTGTCGTGGCAAAATTTTAACTATCACCGCATTACTGAATAAGAGACAAAACCTTGCCCAGTTGTCTTTATAAAGATTTTAATTTCTTGCAAGAAATGAGTCACAGTCATACAGCCATCTTCAATGTCTGCAGAGTGCACTAACTAGACATAACAGCACTCAGCTTTTATCAGTTCCCAAACAAAGTCACTCCTCCTGTAAATTTCCACACAAAACAAGAAAAGCAGCACTTGCTCAAATCCCAAGTGTGCTGTTCATTTTAACTCTGATCCCTACATTTAGGCCATCCTGACCCCTGAGTGTCAAATCCCAGTCTTCATGTCTCCTGTACAAAACATGTTTTCCATGTGTAAGTGTAGAACGTGATCTCTATATTCTGTATATGACCTTTTACCTAGTAAGCTGGTTCTGTATGAATATATGCAAATCAATAAACATTTAATGTGCAATGTTTAATGTATAGCTATGATTAAAATTTCCCATAACAGGGTCATCCTCCAGCGGGTCGGCCTGTCCCCCGAGCAACATCGCCAGCGCTTCCGGTCACTGGGTCTGGGGGAAGGTGGCCGACCCTTCTTGATGGCCCAACATCTCCGGGACGCGTGTCGCAGATGGCTGGTGGTCGAGGGACGGGGCGTGGAAGACATCGTAGACCAGGTGGTACTGCAGCAGTTTGTAGCACGGCTGCCCAAGAAGACCGCACAGTGGGTCCAATGCCACCGCCCCACGTCGCTGGACTCGGCCATCCGACTGGCGGTGGACCAGATGGTGGTGTGCCCTGGGGTCGGCGAACCCCTCCCAGCAGTCTCTCTCTCTTCCTCATTTCCCATTCCCCTTCCTTCTTCCCAGGGACGGCTGACCTATTATGGGCGCTGGGGCGCCGCCCCTCCTACCAAGTAAAAAAAAAAATTAAGTGTGAAAAAAACGTACGTTTTTTTCACACTAGAATGGGGGGGGGGGGGTCTTTTTGTCTGCCAGCTTCATCATGTGCCGCATAACATCATAAATGTGTAGTTTTATGCTCGGGGCGCCGAGAAAGGGCGCCCACGCTATCTAACCAATGGAGCGCTGATATGCTATAAAACGTCTCTAAATAGGATCAATTCAACCAATCAGTGACGTGCTGTAATAATTCTATATATAACGTGAGAATAACGTGAGTTTGGTGTGGTCACGTTGCAGTGAGATAACTGAGATTCGAGTTGACAATGGCGCCGGCGTCACACGAGAAAGAAACTCCGTTTGAAAGAAGACCACTGGCTGAAAAACAAAAAATAAAAGAAATGGGACCGGACCAGCCACAAATTAACATCAGACAGCAGGTGAAAGACAAGGAAGCGTCTTATACTAGAGGCTTTTCGCGGACATATTACACTAGAAAGCCGTGGCTAACCGGCTGCGGAGTAGCTAACTCGCAGTTTTGCTTCCCTTGTTTGCTTTTTAAAACTGCAGCGACCGATCGAGCCTGGTGTGAAAACGATGTTCAGGACATGAACAGTTTTTCGGAAAAAATAAAAAAACACGAACACACAAAGATGCATATGGACAACTGCCTGAAATTTGCATTGCTGGGGAAGGCTAACATTGCTACTCAGTTGGATGATGGCCATCGACTTTGTATAAGAAGGCACAATGAGGAAGTGGACAAGAATCGATATATTCTTTCTAAACTGATTGACTGTGTAAAATTTTGTGGTGCCTTTGAATTGGCTTTGCGTGGCCACGACGAGACTGAAGCCTCTGAAAACCCAGGCATTTTTAGGGGCCTTGTTAACTTCGCCTCGTCGTTGGACGCTGCTCTGAAGGAGCATTTGGAGGGAGCTACTGTGTTCAGAGGTACGTCCAAAACAATTCAGAATGAGCTGCTGGACTGTATGCTGACTGTTTTTAAGGATTACATTCACGAGGAGGTGACTGCGGCTTATTATATTGCCATTCAAGCCGATGAAACATCTGACGTGTCTGTCCAGTGCCAACTTGCCCTTGTACTTCGCTACATCGACCGCTACAACGTCATTCAAGAACGCTTTTTTGAGTTCATTGATGAGTGCATTGATCCCACCCAAAGACAAGACAAAATTAATAGCTCAAGTTTATGACGGATCGAGCGTTATGCTGGGTGCCACTGGAGGAGTTCAGCGTAAAGTGATGGATGTGTATGAAAAAGCACACTACGTACATTGTTACGCACATCAGCTCAATCTGGTAATGCAGCAAGCCACCTCAAAGATACCCAAAGCCTCCACATTTTTTTCGGAGCTAGGTGGATTTTGTGCATTTTTTTCAAGGTCGCCCAAACGGATCAGCGTGCTTGATGATGTTGTTGGCAGCAGACTTCCGAGAGCGTGTGCAACAAGATGGAACTTTCACAGTCGCTCAGTGAACACTGTATATGAGCACAGGGATGATCTTCTTAAGTGTTTTAAGATCATTAAGGACTCTGGGAACTTTGATGCTGTGACTGTGAGAGAAGCAGGAGGGTTTGTGAGGATGCTGGAGGATGGTACATTTTGCTTTTTTCTCCAACTATTTCATAAAATCATGCCACACGTCGACATGCTCTTTCAGCAGCTTCAGAAACGAAACAATGACCCCATCTTCTTTAAAGCTGCCATCTGTAAGTTTGCCGACAGCATTAGAAACATCAGGTAAATGTGAAAAATCATAGAAATAACATGAATGCAGAATAATGTAGTATTAGGGCTGGGCGATATATCGCATGACATTGTTAGGCGCATCTCGTCAGTAAAGCCGGTTCCTTGATTAGTAGTAAATCGCCATCACCTGCTTTCAGATAGAGCGGCATTTACTACACAGAGCTGTAGTTCACTGACAAGCTGAGCCATATTGCATCAATTATCGCAGGCGATACGTCCTTGATAATTAATGCGATATGGCTCAGCTTGTCAGTGAACTACAGCTCTGTGTAGGAAATGCCGCTCTATCTGAAAGCAGGTGATGGCGATTTACTACTAATCAAGGAACCGGCTTTACTAACGAGATGCGCCTAACAATGTCATGCGATATATCGCCCAGACCTATGTAGTATTAATCAATTGTTTTATGTTTAAACAAGGTCTTCCATCACTGTGCAAGAGGAGATTCCAGCTGCCAAGCGACAGAGGACACTGGGGCCCGCAGAACAACATCGGATTGCTATTGAGGTACAGCTTATTTCACTTTCATAGGCCTCTTGTGCTCTAGTCTACAATAGTGCTTCACAAACTGCTGCATGGTTACTGGTGCCACTCAAAGGTCCTCTGTTGTTATATATAGTTTTTAATTTTGTGTTATGTTTGGAGCATTTACTAATGTTTTGCCAAATCAAATTCACTTTATCCGTTAGGGACTTCATTTGCTGAGAAAGTGCCACTACAGATAAAAACATAGCACATGTAAATCCGTGTATGATTCGTTCAGTCGTTTTTTGAATTAATATTGAAAGTAGAAAAATGAGAAAACGGTTCCTTTTTCATTTTTTCATTTTCTACACAAAAACGAAAAACAAGAATTCAGCTGGATTTTTCGTTCTCAGTTAGAAAAATTAATAAACAATTGAAATATTCGATTTCTACATGTGGGCGGGAATTAAACGCCCCTTTCCTCTGATTTGATTCTTGTTTTTCGTTTTTGTGTAGAAAATGAAAAAACGAAAAAGGAACCGTTTTCTCATTTTTCTACTTTCAATATTAATTCAAAAAACGACTGAACGAATCATACACGGATTCATGTACATTACAATCATTTTATTTGGGATTTCCTCCTAATCTCAATTCACCAATGATTTAGTTCTATTGTAGATAGTTTTGGTTTAGACAACAGTATTTCATACCTGATTTTTGCATTATTGTGACTGTAATAGATTTGTGTATTGACAGGTTTAGGCTGCCACCTTGTGGGTCATTATTGTAATGAAAGAGTTTGTGTTAAGTATTGTTTTGAAAACTATGATTGAGCCAATGCGGCAACTGTAGTTTGAGTCTGTTCACAGAACTAAGAGAGTAAAGACGTGTTGCAGTAGTTCTGCTGTTTGTGTTTTTTCTCCCACACGATACACTACAAATGGCGACGAGGATATTAAATGAATACCACTGCGTAAATGGACTGTAAGAGTCACGTACACTGGTCGTAGTAAAAAAAAAAATAATAATTTTCGGAGGAACCAGGCACGTGTTGGATTAGCAGTGAGCAATCTGCCATGGCTGTGCCAATCGGTCGTGTGGATGAATACAATGACGCAAAGGAGGATTTTGAGTCATATTTGGAACGTCTGGAACAGTGGATGTTGGCAAATGAAATCAAGGATGAAAAGAAGGTGTGTGTGTTTCTCTCAGTGATTGGGGCTGATGCTTATAAGCTGCTGAAGAATCTGGTGTCACCGACAGTACCGAGTGCTATGGAGTACGCTGATCTGGTAAGAGCACTGAGCACACATTACAAGCCGGCACCGATTGTAATCGCGGAACGGTTTCGGTTCCAGAAGCATAACCAGAAAGAGAGTGAAACTGTCTCTGATTATGTGGTGGCTTTGAGGCAGCTATCAGCTACCTGTGTTTTTGGACAGTACCTGGATGATGCACTGAGAGATCGGTTTGTGAGTGGATTACGCTCGGATGCCGTGCAGCGCAGATTGCTGTCTGAAAAGGATCTGACTTTCCCGAAGGCTTGTGAGATTGCAGTAGCAATGGAAATGGCGTCAAAGAAATCAATGGAATTTTCTGGACACAGCGAGCCTCATCAGGTAAATGCCCTGTCAAGTGCAAGCTTTTCTGAGAAGGGGAGGAAAGGACAGTTTAGACGACAAAATGAAAATAAAGCACAAAGCAAAGGCCAAAAAGGAGTAAAAAATTACTTTGGGACACAACAGACATGTTACCGATGTGGGGGAAAACACTTAGCACGTGACTGCAGATTTAAAAATGAAAAGTGTCATACCTGCTCCAAAATTGGACACATAGCCCGTGCATGTAGGAATGGAAAAGCCAGTTCTCAAACTCAGTATGTGGAAGCTGAAGGACTTACATCCAGAGGGGATGAAGAGGCTGAACTTTTTGGAGTGTATGCAGTATACTCCACCTCAAGCTGTGAAAAGGGGTACACAGTGGAGGTCGCACTGGGTGATAAGAGTACAAAAATGCTACTGGATACAGGGTCAGCTGTGTCAGTGGTATCTGAGGATTTCTACCAGACAAATCTGAACCATTTCAGTTTAAAACCAGCCCCCAAGTTAAAGCTAAAATCATATTCTGGCCAAAGTATCGCTGTTCGAGGATACATCATGATACCAGTGCAGTATGAAACACAGCAAGTCACCCTACCTCTGGTCATTGTAAAGGAAAGTAGACCTGCTCTGATTGGTAGGAACTGGCTAAAGGAACTACACCTGAACTGGAAACAGATTTTCACTGTACACAGGGTGCTTACACAGGCAGAGTGGACCCCAGGAGTGAGCGAGGTGTTACAGCGCCACCAGGCAGTGTTCTCGGAGAACCAAGGCTGCTAAGAGGGTTTTAAAGCCAAAATCCGCATAGAACCAGGCACCATACCTATCCTCTGCAAAGCGCGCCCAGTTCCTTATGCCTTAAAGGAAGCAGTAGAAAAGGAGCTGGACAGGTTGGAGAAAATGAAAGTGATCTCAAAGACTGAGAAAAGTGAGTGGGCCTCTCCGATAGTCATCGTGCCAAAGGCAGATAAAACAATTAGGATTTGTGGTGACTACAAGGTCAGTATTAATCGGTGTATGGAAGAGCAGACATACCCACTACCTAACACGGAAGATCTGTTTGCTACTTTAGCAGGAGGAACATCATTCAGTAAGCTTGACCTCTCTCATGCCTACCAGCAGCTGATGTTAGACGAAGAGTCAGAGAAGTATTTAACAGTCAACACTCATAAGGGCCTGTACAAATTTCATCGCCTCAGCTATGGTGTTTCCAGTGCGCCCGCAATTTTTCAGTCTGTTATGGACCAGATTTTACAAGGGTTGGAGCATGTGACATGTTTTTTGGATGATATTATCATCACTGCTTCATCTGAGGAGAAGCATTTAAAAAGACTGGATGAAGTGCTCTCACGTCTGGAAAAACATGGAGTCCGAGTGAAACTGTCTAAATGTCAGTTTTTCCAGAGCAGTGTGGAGTATCTGGGACATTGCATTGACCAGGATGGCCTGCACCCCAATGATGAAAAGGTTGCAGCCATAAACAAAGCGCCGGAGCCAAAAAATGTCACTGAGCTGAAGTCCTTCTTAGGTCTTCTTAACTATTACAGCCGTTTCCTGCCAAACTCCTCCACCATCCTCCACCCTCTACACAACCTGTTGAGAAAAGAGGCTAAGTGGGTTTGGACTTCTGAGTGTGCTAAGGCATTTGAAGATGCAAAGCAGCTATTACAGAAAAACAAAGTGTTGGTGCATTACGACACCCGTTTGCCGCTCCGGATTGCATGTGATACATCACCCTATGGAGTAGGGGCGGTGATTTCTCATGTCATGGAAAATGGACAGGAACGGCCTGTGGCTTTTGCATCAAGGACTTTAACTGAGGCTGAAAGGAAATATGCCCAAATTGAAAAGGAGGCACTTGCCATCATCTTTGGAGTTAAGAAATTCCATAAGTATCTCTATGGGAGGAAATTCACACTCATAACAGATCACAAACCACTGTTAACTATCCTGGGACCAAAGTCAGCAGTTCCAACTTTAGCAGCATTAAGGATGCAACGCTGGGCTCTCATCCTCATGGCATACAGCTATGATATTGAATATAGAAGATCAGCTGATCATGCAAACGCGGATGCTTTGTCCCGCCTACCCAGAGCCTCATTCGACAACACAGGAGAAGAGGGAGGTATTTTTTACTTCTCACATGTGGAGGAACTACCAGTGGGTGCGAAAGACATTGAGAGAGCTACTTTAAAAGATCCTATACTGAACAAAGTGTGGAGCTACACAATGAATGGATGGCCAAGTCATGTTCAGGAGGAAGCACTGCGGCCTTATTTCATACGCAGGCAGGAGTTGTCAGCGGAACAAGGCTGCGTTCTTTGGGGCCAGCGAGTCATCATACCCCCAGGTTATCGACAGCGCTTACTGGAAGACCTTCATCATGTGCACCCAGGCATCTGCCGCATGAAAGCTCTCGCTCGCAGCTATATGTGGTGGCCTGGCTGTGATGGGGAAATAGAAGAGCTGGTGAAAGGCTGCTCAATCTGCCAAGCTGTTCAGAAAATGCCAGCAGTCGCTCCGCTGCACCACTGGAGATGGCCGGAAAGAGTGTGGCAGAGGATTCATATTGATTTTGCTGAGAAGGACAAGTAGTGTTTTCTGGTGGTCATTGATAGCCATTCAAAGTGGTTAGAAGTTTTTCCCATGTCTTCCACCACCTCTCACAACACAATTGAAGTGCTGCGAAGCTTGTTCTCTGCGTATGGACTGCCAGAAGAGCTGGTATCAGATAATGGTCCACAGCTGGTGTCGAGGGAGTTTACTCAGTTTCTGGAGAGAAACGGTATCAAACACACGGCTGTACCTGCATACCATCCTGCATCAAATGGAGCTGCAGAGAGGTCAGTGCAGATCTTGAAACGTGCGCTGACGAAGGATGTGTTGGAGGCGGAGGGTAAGGCTCCCTTGCTACTCAGTCATAGACTTGCAAATTTCCTACTCATGTACCGCAGTACACCCCACACCGTGACTGGACGGACACCGGCTGAGTTATTCCTGAAACGCCAGATCCGAACTCGTTTCAGTTTGCTTAAGCCCATGCTTGCCAGACAGATTGAGGAGAAACAAGCCACACAGAAACGTCATCATGACCGTGATGGTTCATCTCTTCGTTTCTTTCAGGAAGGGGAAGTGGTCCGCGTCCGGAATTTCAGGGGAGGAGTGGAGAAATGGAATCAGGCAGAAGTACTAAAAAGACTGGGAGCTGTCACATACTTGGTGCAAGAGGGTCAGAGGCAGCGCACAGTGCATGTCGACCACATGTTGCCATGGCGAGGAAATGTTGAGACACTTCCAAAAAGCTTGCCCTCACCAGAGGTTGAAAATGAGCCGCTAGTAACTATGAACTGTGCTTTTCCAGCTGTTTTGCCTAGTGCACCAGTGACGCTAATACCATCTACTGTTCTCACTAAAACAACTGAACAGGTTGTCGAGGTGTCATCACACACAGAAAACAGAAACTCACCTGAGAAGCGGCGGTACCCAGAGAGGGTCCGCGTTCCACCTAAAAGATTAAATCTATAACCGGCAGTATTATGTAGGTAAAGGTAGATCTGTGAAGTGAATGTAAGCTGCCAAGAGCATTGTTTGTTGACAATAGAAAGTTAATTTTTTGCAGTAGATTTAGATTTATTTTGGTTGTGAGATTTAAATGCAGGTTTAGTTGTTACTAATTATTGCTAAATTTAAAAGGGTTCTTGTTTAAAACTAAAAAGGGAGGAATGTAATAGATTTGTGTATTGACAGGTTTAGGCTGCCACCTTGTGGGTCATTATTGTAATGAAAGAGTTTGTGTTAAGTATTGTTTTGAAAACTATGATTGAGCCAATGCGGCAACTGTAGTTTGAGTCTGTTCACAGAACTAAGAGAGTAAAGACGTGTTGCAGTAGTTCTGCTGTTTGTGTTTTTTCTCCCACACGATACACTACAGTGACATAATTTAATAAAGTTCTATATATAGCAATTAATATGTTATTTATTTTCTATGTTTTACAGGTGTGTGATACCATCTGGGCTCAGACAAAGGAGCGCTTTGCGTTCACTGGGCACCTTGTGAGTTCAACACTGCTGCATGGAGAGCTGTTCTCACAGCATGCTAAAACCTTTCCAAGTGCTCCATTGAATGCCACCGTGGAGGCCTATCCGATGCTGAACAAGGCTAGACTGAAGACAGAACTATTCTTGGTCTATGAAAACCCGGAGTTTGAAAAGTGTAGTGGTGCAGTACCTCTGTATCAGTTTTTATGGAGAACAACCTTCAGTGCACATTTTCAGAAACTGTTAATCTTCTGAAAATCCTTATCACTACTCCAATGACATCAGCAGAATCTCAAAGATGCTTCTCCACTCTAAAAAGAATCAAAACGTTCCTAAGGAGCACAATGTCTCAAGAAAGACTGAATGCCCTTGCCATGCTTTCTATGGAGAAAAAGATTGTGAAAGACATGCCCAACTTCAACAACAAAGTTATTGATAGGTTTGCAACCCAGAAGGAAAGGAGAGCCAAATTTCTTTACAAGTGACTGCATAATCATCTCAGCTGCTTCTCTCCATCAGGCACTCAGCATCTCCTCTGCTCCATCAGGCACTCAGCATCTCATCTGCTCCTCCAAGCACTCAGCATCTCATCTGCTCCTCCAAGCACTCAGCATCTCCTCTGCTCATCCAAGCACTCAGCATCTCCTCTGCTCCTCCAAGCACTCAGCATCTCATCTGCTCCTCCAAGCACTCAGCATCTCATCTGCTCCCCCAAGCACTCAGCATCTCATCTGCTCCTCCAAGCACTCAGCATCTCCTCTGCTCCTCCAAGCACTCAGCATCTCCTCTGCTCCTCCAAGCACTCAGCATCTCCTCTGCTCCTCCAAGCACTCCGCATCTAATTTGCTCCTCCAAGCACTCAGCATCTCATCTGCTCCTCCAAGCACTCAACATCTCCTCTGCTCCTCCAAGCACTCAACATCTCCTCTGCTCCATCAGGCACTCAGCATCTCATCTGCTCCTCCAAGCACTCAACATCTCATCTGCTCCTCCAAGCACTCAACATCTCATCTGCTCCTCCAAGCACTCAACATCTCATCTGCTCCTCCAAGCACTCAGCATCTCTTCTGCTCCATCAGGCACTCAGCATCTCATCTGCTCCTCCAAGCACTCAGCATCTCATCTGCTCCTCCAAGAACTCAGCATCTCATCTGCTCCTCCAAGAACTCAGTATCTCCTCTGCTCCTCCAAGCACTCAGCATCTCCTCTGCTCCTCCAAGCACTCAGCATCTCCTCTGCTCCTCCAAGCACTCAGCATCTCCTCTGCTCCTCCAAGCACTCAGCATCTCCTCTGCTCCTCCAAGCACTCAGCATCTCCTCTGCTCCTCCAAGCACTCAGCATCTCTTCTGCTCCATCAGGCACTCAGCATCTCATCTGCTCCTCCAAAAACTCAGCATCTCCTCTGCTCCTCCAAGCACTCAGCATCTCATCTGCTGCTCCAAGCACTCAGCATCTCCTCTGCTCCTCCAAGCACTCAGCATCTCATCTGCTCCTCCAAAAACTCAGCATCTCCTCTGCTCCTCCAAGCACTCAGCATCTCATCTGCTGCTCCAAGCACTCAGCATCTCCTCTGCTGCTCCAAGCACTCAGCATCTCATCTGCTCCTCCAAGCACTCAGCATCTCATCTGCTCCTCCAAGCACTCAGCATCTCATCTGCTCCTCCAAGCACTCAACATCTCATCTGCTCCTCCAAGCACTCAGCATCTCCTCTGCTCCTCCAAGCACTCAGCATCTCATCTGCTCCTCCAAGCACTCAGCATCTCCTCTGCTCCTCCAAGCACTCAACATCTCATCTGCTCCTCCAAGCACTCAACATCTCATCTGCTCCTCCAAGCACTCAGCATCTCATCTGCTCCTCCAAGCACTCAGCATCTCCTCTGCTCCTCCAAGCACTCAGCATCTCATCTGCTCCTCCAAGCACTCAGCATCTCCTCTGCTCCTCCAAGCACTCAGCATCGCATCTGCTCCTCCAAGCACTCAGCATCTCATCTGCTCCTCCAAGCACTAAGCATCTCCTCTGCTCCTCCAAGCACTCAGCATCTCCTCTGCTCCTCCAAGCACTAAGCATCTCCTCTGCTCCTCCAAGCACTCAGCATCTCCTCTGCTCCTCCAAGCACTCAGCATCTCCTCTGCTCCTCCAAGCACTCAGCATCTCCTCTGCTCCTCCAAGCACTCAGCATCTCCTCTGCTCCTCCAAGCACTCAGCATCTCCTCTGCTCCTCCAAGCACTCAGCATCTCATCTGCTCCTCCAAGCACTAAGCATCTCCTCTGCTCCTCCAAGCACTCAGCATCTCCTCTGCTCCTCCAAGCACTCAGCATCTCATCTGCTCCTCCAAGCACTCAGCATCTCATCTGCTCCTCCAAGCACTCAGCATCTCATCTGCTCCTCCAAGCACTCAGCATCTCATCTGCTCCTCCAAGCACTCAGCATCTCCTCTGCTCGATCAGGCACTCAGCATCTCATCTGCTCCTCCAAGCACTCAGCATCTCATCTGCTCCTCCAAGAACTCAGCATCTCATCTGCTCCATCAGGCACTCAGCATCTCCTCTGCTCCTCCAAGCACTCAGCATCTCCTCTGCTCCTCCAAGCACTCAGCATCTCCTCTGCTCCTCCAAGCACTCAGCATCTCCTCTGCTCCTCCAAGCACTCAGCATCTCCTCTGCTCCTCCAAGCACTCAGCATCTCCTCTGCTCCTCCAAGCACTCAGGATCTCCTCTGCTCCTCCAAGCACTCAGCATCTCATCTGCTCCTCCAAGCACTCAGCATCTCCTCTGCTCCTCCAAGCACTCAGCATCTCCTCTGCTCCTCCAAGCACTCAGCATCTCCTCTGCTCCTCCAAGCACTCAGCATCTCCTCTGCTCCTCCAAGCACTCAGCATCTCCTCTGCTCCTCCAAGCACTCAGCATCTCCTCTGCTCCTCCAAGCACTCAGCATCTCCTCTGCTCCTCCAAGCACTCAGCATCTCATCTGCTCCTCCAAGCACTCAACATCTCATCTGCTCCTCCAAGCACTCAACATCTCATCTGCTCCTCCAAGCACTCAACATCTCATCTGCTCCTCCAAGCACTCAGCATCTCATCTGCTCCTCCAAGAACTCAGCATCTCATCTGCTCCTCCAAGCACTCCGCATCTCCTCTGCTCCTCCAAGCACTCAGCATCTCATCTGCTCCTCCAAGCACTCAGCATCTCCTCTGCTCCTCCAAGCACTCAGCATCTCATCTGCTCCTCCAAGCACTCAGCATCTCCTCTGCTCCTCCAAGCACTCAGCATCTCCTCTGCTCCATCAGGCACTCAGCATCTCATCTGCTCCTCCAAGCACTCAACATCTCATCTGCTCCTCCAAGCACTCAACATCTCATCTGCTCCTCCAAGCACTCAACATCTCATCTGCTCCTCCAAGCACTCAACATCTCATCTGCTCCTCCAAGCACTCAACATCTCATCTGCTCCTCCAAGCACTCAGCATCTCATCTGCTCCTCCAAGAACTCAGCATCTCATCTGCTCCTCCAAGAACTCAGCATCTCCTCTGCTCCTCCAAGCACTCAGCATCTTCTCTGCTCCTCCAAGCACTCAGCATCTCATCTGCTCCTCCAAGCACTCAGCATCTCCTCTGCTCCTCTAAGCACTCAGCATCTCCTCTGCTCCTCCAAGCACTCAGCATCTCCTCTGCTCCATCAGGCACTCAGCATCTCATCTGCTCCTCCAAGCACTCAGCATCTCATCTGCTCCTCCAAGAACTCAGCATCTCATCTGCTCCATCAGGCACTCAGCATCTCCTCTGCTCCTCCAAGCACTCAGCATCTCCTCTGCTCCTCCAAGCACTCAGCATCTCCTCTGCTCCTCCAAGCACTCAGCATCTCATCTGCTCCTCCAAGAACTCAGCATCTCATCTGCTCCTCCAAGCACTCCGCATCTCCTCTGCTCCTCCAAGCACTCAGCATCTCATCTGC
The DNA here is from genome assembly GCF_949357685.1 of Gobio gobio. NCBI lineage: Eukaryota > Metazoa > Chordata > Actinopteri > Cypriniformes > Gobionidae > Gobio > Gobio gobio. The sequence continues at coordinate 68,396 of NC_137098.1, forward strand.
TCCTCCAAGCACTCAGCATCTCCTCTGCTCCTCCAAGCACTCAGCATCTCATCTGCTCCTCCAAGCACTCAGCATCTCCTCTGCTCCTCCAAGCACTCAGCATCTCCTCTGCTCCATCAGGCACTCAGCATCTCATCTGCTCCTCCAAGCACTCAACATCTCATCTGCTCCTCCAAGCACTCAACATCTCATCTGCTCCTCCAAGCACTCAACATCTCATCTGCTCCTCCAAGCACTCAGCATCTCTTCTGCTCCATCAGGCACTCAGCATCTCATCTGCTCCTCCAAGCACTCAGCATCTCATCTGCTCCTCCAAGAACTCAGCATCTCATCTGCTCCTCCAAGAACTCAGCATCTCCTCTGCTCCTCCAAGCACTCAGCATCTCCTCTGCTCCTCCAAGCACTCAGCATCTCATCTGCTCCTCCAAGCACTCAGCATCTCCTCTGCTCCTCCAAGCACTCAGCATCTCCTCTGCTCCTCCAAGCACTCAGCATCTCCTCTGCTCCTCCAAGCACTCAGCATCTCCTCTGCTCCTCCAAGCACTCAGCATCTCCTCTGCTCCTCCAAGCACTCAGCATCTCCTCTGCTCCTCCAAGCACTCAGCATCTCCTCTGCTCCTCCAAGCACTCAGCATCTCCTCTGCTCCTCCAAGCACTCAGCATCTCATCTGCTCCTCCAAGCACTCAGCATCTCTGCTCCTCAAAGCACTCAGCATCTCATCTGCTCCTCCAAGAACTCAGCATCTCATCTGCTCCATCAGGCACTCAGCATCTCCTCTGCTCCTCCAGAGATGCTGTTGTGTCTCTGGAGGAGCAGATGAGATGCTGTTGTGTCTCTGGAGAAGCAGATGAGATGCTGTTGTGTCTCTGGAGGAGCAGAGGAGATGCTGTTGTGTCCCTGGTTGAGCAGAGGAGATGCTGAGTGCTTGGAGGAGCAGATGAGATGCTGTTGTGTCTCTGGAGGAGCAGAGGAGATGCTGTTGTGTCCCTGGAGAAGCAGAGGAGATGCTGAGTGCTTGGAGGAGCAGAGGAGATGCTGAGTGCTTGGAGGAGCAGAGGAGATGCTGAGTGCTTGGAGGAGCAGAGGAGATGCTGTTGTGTCTCTGGGGGAGCAGAGGAGATGCTGAGTGCTTGGAGGAGCAGAGGAGATGCTGTTGTGTCTCTGGAGGAGCAGAGGAGATGCTGAGTGCTTGGAGGAGCAGAGGAGATGCTGTTGTGTCTCTGGAGGAGCAGAGGAGATGCTGTTGTGTCTCTGGAGGAGCAGAGGAGATGCTGTTGTGTCCCTGGAGGAGCAGAGGAGATGCTGTTGTGTCCCTGGAGGAGAAGAGGAGATGCTGTTGTGTCCTTGGAGGAGCAGAGGAGATGCTGTTGTGCCTCTGGAGGAGCAGAGGAGATGCCATTGTGTCTCTGCAGAAGCAGAGGAGATGCTGTTGTGTCTCTGGAGGAGCAGAGGAGATGCTGTTGTGTCCCTGGAGGAGCAGAGGAGATGCTGTTGTGTCCCTGGAGGAGCAGAGGAGATGCTGTTGTGTCCCTGGAGGAGCAGAGGAGATGCTTTTGTGTCCCTGGAGGAGCAGAGGAGATGCTGTTGTGTCCCTGGAGAGATGCTGTTGTGTCCCTGGAGGAGCAGAGGAGATGCTGTTTTGTCCCTGGAGGAGAAGAGGAGATGCTTTTGTGTCCCTGGAGGAGCAGAGGAGATGCCGTTGTGTCTCTGGAGGAGCAGAGGAGATGCTGTTTTGTCTCTGCAGAAGCAGAGGAGATCCTGTTGTGTCTCTGGAGGAGAAGAGATGCTGTTGTGTCCCTGGAGGAGCAGAGGAGATGCTGTTGTGTCTCTGGAGGAGCAGAGGAGATGCTGTTGTGTCTCTGGAGGAGAAGAGGAGATGCTGTTGTGTCCCTGGAGGAGCAGAGGAGATGCTGTTTTGTCCCTGGAGGAGAAGAGGAGATGCTGTTGTGTACCTGGAGGAGCAGAGGAGATGCTGTTGTGTCTCTGGAGGAGCAGAGGAGATGCTGTTGTGTCTCTGCAGAAGCAGAGGAGATGCTGTTGTGTCTCTGGAGGAGAAGAGGAGATGCTGTTGTATCCCTGGTGGAGCAGAGGAGATGCTGTTGTATCCCTGGTGGAGCAGAGGAGATGCTGTTGTGTCCCTGGAGGAGCAGAGGAGATGCTGAGTGCTTGGAGGAGCAGAGGAGATGCTGAGTGCTTGGAGGAGCAGAGGAGATGCTGAGTGCTTGGAGGAGCAGAGGAGATGCTGTTGTGTCTCTGGAGGAGCAGAGGAGATGCTGTTGTGTCTCTGGAGGAGCAGAGGAGATGCTGTTGTGTCTCTGGAGGAGAAGAGATGCTGTTGTGTCCCTGGAGGAGCAGAGGAGATGCTGTTGTGTCTCTGGAGGAGCAGAGGAGATGCTGTTGTGTCTCTGGAGGAGAAGAGGAGATGCTGTTGTGTCCCTGGAGGAGCAGAGGAGATGCTGTTTTGTCCCTGGAGGAGAAGAGGAGATGCTGTTGTGTCCCTGGAGGAGCAGAGGAGATGCTGTTGTGTCTCTGGAGGAGCAGAGGAGATGCTGTTGTGTCTCTGCAGAAGCAGAGGAGATGCTTTTGTGTCTCTGGAGGAGAAGAGGAGATGCTGTTGTATCCCTGGTGGAGCAGAGGAGATGCTGTTGTATCCCTGGTGGAGCAGAGGAGATGCTGTTGTGTCCCTGGAGGAGCAGAGGAGATGCTGAGTGCTTGGAGGAGCAGAGGAGAGGAGATGCTGAGTGCTTGGAGGAGCAGAGGAGATGCTGTTGTGTCTCTGGAGGAGCAGAGGAGATGCTTTTGTGTCTCTGGAGGAGCAGAGGAGATGCTGTTGTGTCTCTGGAGGAGCAGAGGAGATGCTGTTGTGTCTCTGGAGGAGCAGAGGAGATGCTGTTGTGTCTCTGGAGGAGCAGAGGAGATGCTGTTGTGTCTCTGGAGGAGCAGAGGAGATGCTGTTGTGTCCCTGGAGGAGCAGAGGAGATGCTGTTGTGTCCCTGGAGGAGCAGAGGAGATGCTGTTGTGTGCTTTGAGGAGCAGAGGAGATGCTGAGTGCTTGGAGGAGCAGAGGAGATGCTGTTGTGTCTCTGGAGGAGCAGAGGAGATGCTGAGTGCTTGGAGGAGCAGAGGAGATGCTGTTGTGTCTCTGGAGGAGCAGAGGAGATGCTGAGTGCTTGGAGGAGCAGAGGAGATGCTGTTGTGTCTCTGGAGGAGCAGAGGAGATGCTGTTGTGTCCCTGGAGGAGCAGAGGAGATGCTGTTGTGTCCCTGGAGGAGAAGAGGAGATGCTGTTGTGTCCTTGGAGGAGCAGAGGAGATGCTGTTGTGTCTCTGGAGGAGTAGAGGAGATGCTGTTGTGTCTCTGGAGGAGCAGAGGAGATGCTGTTGTGTCCGCTGTTGTGTCCTCCGCTATTGTGTCCCTGGAGGAGCAGAGGAGATGCTGTTGTGTCTCTGGAGGAGCAGAGGAGATGCTGTTGTGTCCCTGGAGGAGCAGAGGAGATGCTGTTGTGTCCCTGGAGGAGCAGAGGAGATGCTGTTTTGTCCCTGGAGGAGAAGAGGAGATGCTGTTGTGTCCATGGAGGAGCAGAGGAGATGCTGTTGTGTCTCTGGAGGAGCAGAGGAGATGCTGTTGTGTCCCTGGAGGAGCAGAGGAGATGCTGTTTTGTCTCTGGAGGAGCAGAGGAGATGCTGTTGTGTCTCTGCAGAAGCAGAGGAGATGCTGTTGTGTCTCTGGAGGAGAAGAGATGTTGTTGTGTCCCTGGAGGAGCAGAGGAGATGCTGTTGTGTCTCTGGAGGAGCAGAGGAGATGCTGTTGTGTCTCTGGAGGAGAAGAGGAGATGCTGTTGTGTCCCTGGAGGAGCAGAGGAGATGCTGTTTTGTCCCTGGAGGAGAAGAGGAGATGCTGTTGTGTCCCTGGAGGAGCAGAGGAGATGCTGTTGTGTCTCTGGAGGAGCAGAGGAGATGCTGTTGTGTCTCTGCAGAAGCAGAGGAGATGCTGTTGTGTCTCTGGAGGAGAAGAGGAGATGCTGTTGTATCCCTGGTGGAGCAGAGGAGATGCTGTTGTGTCCCTGGAGGAGCAGAGGAGATGCTGAGTGCTTGGAGGAGCAGAGGAGATGCTGAGTGCTTGGAGGAGCAGAGGAGATGCTGAGTGCTTGGAGGAGCAGAGGAGATGCTGTTGTGTCTCTGGAGGAGCAGAGGAGATGCTGTTGTGTCTCTGGAGGAGCAGAGGAGATGCTGTTGTGTCTCTGGAGGAGCAGAGGAGATGCTGTTGTGTCTCTGGAGGAGCAGAGGAGATGCTGTTGTGTCTCTGGAGGAGCAGAGGAGATGCTGTTGTGTCTCTGGAGGAGCAGAGGAGATGCTGTTGTGTCCCTGGAGGAGCAGAGGAGATGCTGTTGTGTCCCTGGAGGAGCAGAGAAGATGCTGTTGTGTGCTTTGAGGAGCAGAGGAGATGCTGAGTGCTTGGAGGAGCAGAGGAGATGCTGTTGTGTCTCTGGAGGAGCAGAGGAGATGCTGAGTGCTTGGAGGAGCAGAGGAGATGCTGTTGTGTCTCTGGAGGAGCAGAGGAGATGCTGAGTGCTTGGAGGAGCAGAGGAGATGCTGTTGTGTCTCTGGAGGAGCAGAGGAGATGCTGTTGTGTCCCTGAAGGAGCAGAGGAGATGCTGTTGTGTCCCTGGAGGAGAAGAGGAGATGCTGTTGTGTCCTTGGAGGAGCAGAGGAGATGCTGTTGTGTCTATGGAGGAGTAGAGGAGATGCTGTTGTGTCTCTGGAGGAGCAGAGGAGATGCTGAGTGCTTGGAGGAGCAGAGGAGATGCTGTTGTGTCTCTGGAGGAGCAGAGGAGATGCTGAGTGCTTGGAGGAGCAGAGGAGATGCTGTTGTGTCTCTGGAGGAGCAGAGGAGATGCTGTTGTGTCCGCTGTTGTGTCCTCCGCTGTTGTGTCCCTGGAGGAGCAGAGGAGATGCTGTTGTGTCTCTGGAGGAGCAGAGGAGATGCTGTTGTGTCCCTGGAGGAGCAGAGGAGATGCTGTTGTGTCCCTGGAGGAGCAGAGGAGATGCTGTTTTGTCCCTGGAGGAGAAGAGGAGATGCTGTTGTGTCCCTGGAGGAGCAGAGGAGATGCTGTTGTGTCTCTGGAGGAGCAGAGGAGATGCTGTTGTGTCCCTGGAGGAGCAGAGGAGATGCTGTTTTGTCTCTGGAGGAGCAGAGGAGATGCTGTTGTGTCTCTGCAGGAGCAGAGGAGATGCTGTTGTGTCTCTGGAGGAGAAGAGATGCTGTTATGTCCCTGGAGGAGCAGAGGAGATGCTGTTGTGTCTCTGGAGGAGCAGAGGAGATGCTGTTGTGTCTCTGGAGGAGCAGAGGAGATGCTGTTGTGTCTCTGGAGGAGAAGAGGAGATGCTGTTGTGTCCCTGGAGGAGCAGAGGAGATGCTGTTTTGTCCCTGGAGGAGAAGAGGAGATGCTGTTGTGTCCCTGGAGGAGCAGAGGAGATGCTGTTGTGTCTCTGGAGGAGCAGAGGAGATGCTGTTGTGTCTCTGCAGAAGCAGAGGAGATGCTGTTGTGTCTCTGGAGGAGAAGAGGAGATGCTGTTGTGTCCCTTGAGGAGCAGAGGAGATGCTGTTGTGTCTCTGGAGGAGCAGAGGAGATGCTGAGTGCTTGGAGGAGCAGAGGAGATGCTGTTGTGTCTCTGGAGGAGCAGAGGAGATGCTGTTGTGTCTCTGGAGGAGCAGAGGAGATGCTGTTGTGTTTCTGGAGGAGCAGAGGAGATGCTGTTGTGTCTCTGGAGGAGCAGAGGAGATGCTGTTGTGTCCCTGGAGGAGCAGAGGAGATGCTGTTGTGTGCTTTGAGGAGCAGAGGAGATGCTGAGTGCTTGGAGGAGCAGAGGAGATGCTGTTGTGTCTCTGGAGGAGCAGAGGAGATGCTGAGTGCTTGGAGGAGCAGAGGAGATGCTGTTACCACTGATACTGGTTGTTGTATCTCGAAGGAGACGAATATAGGAGATCGGGACCCAGGCAGACGGACTGAAGACAAGAGACGAGACGATCACAGGCAGGTAGAACAGGTGAACGAGTGGGCGGGTCCTGGTGATTGTGAACGAGTGGGCGGGTCCTGGTGATTGTGATCGAGTGGGCGGGTCCTGAACGAGTGGGCGGGTCCTGGTGATTGTGAACGAGTGGGCGGGTCCTGGTGATCGTGAATGAGTGGGCGGGTCCTAAATGAGTGGGCGGGTCCTGGTGATTGTAAACGAGTGGGTGGGTCCTGGTGATTGTGAACGAGTGGGCGGGTCCTGAACGAGTGGGCGGGTCCTGGTGATTGCGGGTCCTGGTGATTGTGAACGAGAGGGCGGGTCCTGAACGTGTGGGCGGGTCCTGGTGATCGTGAACGAGTGGGCGGGTCCTGGTGATTGTGAACGAGTGGGCGGGTCCTGGTGATCGTGAATGAGTGGGCGGGTCCTGAATGAGTGGGCGGGTCCTGGTGATTGTAAACGAGTGGACGGGTCCTGGTGATTGTGAACGAGTGGGCGGGTCCTGGTGATTGTGAACGAGTTGGGCGGGTCCTGGTGATTGTGAACGAGTGGGCGGGTCCTGAACGAGTGGGCGGGTCCTGGTGATTGTGAACGAGTGGGTGGGTCCTGGTGATTGTGATCGAGTGGGCGGGTCCTGAACGAGTGGGCTGGTCCTGGTGATTGTGAACGAGTGGGCGGGTCCTGGTGATCGTGAATGAGTGGGCGGGTCCTGGTTATTGTAAACGAGTGGGTGGGTCCTGGTGATTGTGAACGTGAGGGCGGGTCCTGAACGTGTGGGCGGGTCCTGGTGATCGTGAACGAGTGGGCGGGTCCTGGTGATTGTGAACGAGTGGGCGGGTCCTGGTGATCGTGAATGAGTGGGCGGGTCCTGGTGATTGTAAACGAGTGGGCGGGTCCTGGTGATTGTGAACGTGAGGGCGGGTCCTGAACGTGTGGGCGGGTCCTGGTGATCGTGAACGAGTGGGTGGGTCCTGGTGATTGTGAACGAGTGGGCGGGTCCTGGTGATTGTGAACGAGTGGGCGGGTCCTGAACGAGTGGGCGGGTCCTGGTGATTGTGAACGAGTGGGCGGGTCCTGGTGATCGTGAATGAGTGGGCGGGTCCTGAATGAGTGGGCGGGTCCTGGTGATTGTAAACGAGTGGGTGGGTCCTGGTGATTGTGAACGAGTGGGCGGGTCCTGAACGAGTGGGCGGGTCCTGGTGATTGCGGGTCCTGGTTATTGTGAACGAGTGGGCGGGTCCTGGTGATCGTGAATGAGTGGGCAGGTCCTGGTTATTGTAAACGAGTGGGCGGGTCCTGGTGATTGTGAACGTGAGGGCGGGTCCTGGTGATTGTGAACGAGTGGGCGGGTCCTGGTGATCGTGAATGAGTGGGCGGGTCCTGAATGAGTGGGCGGGTCCTGGTGATTGTGAACGTGAGGGCGGGTCCTGAACGTGTGGGCGGGTCCTGGTGATCGTGAACGTGTGGGCGGGTCCTGGTGATTGTGAACGAGTGGGCGGGTCCTGGTGATCGTGAATGAGTGGGCGGGTCCTGGTGATCGTGAATGAGTGGGCAGGTCCTGGTGATTGTGAACGAGTGGGCGGGTCCTGGTGATTGTGAAACAGTGGGCGGGTCCTGGTGATTGTGAACGAGTGGGCGGGTCCTGATGTGATTGGGTGATGATTGGGGCTGTGATGGTGTGATTGACTCTGTGACAGTTTATTTATTGAGCAGTTTTTGAATGTGTGAAGAAAAAAGCATAAATGTGATAGCAGGCTGCAGAGTGGAAAGATATTTAATATTTTTATTAGGTTTATATGTTCAGGTTCACTAATTGCAATGAAAAGTTTATTCATCACTCAATAAACTGTGATCATTTCCAAAAATGTAACTTTATTAAATTTATTTCTATTTATGAAATATGATTGTGTTTTGCTGCATGTCCAAATCTGTGTGTTTTATGACCGTAATGTGCCCATATTATGTTCAAACTCTTGTGTGGTTTTCAGGTCTGAGGGATTTATTATTATTTCAACCTCAGATCTCCTTGGCTTTGGTTCATTTTCTGTAAAGAACTAAAATAACATGTAAAAGTGTGTGTGTGTGTGTGTGTGTGTGTGTGTGTGTGTGTGTGTGTGTGTGTGTGTGTGTGTGTGTGTGTGTGTGTGTGTGTGTGTGTGTGTGTGTGTGTGTGTGTGTGTGTGTGTGTGTGTGTGTGTGTGTGGACTTAAATAAATTGTTAAAATGTGTGTGTGTGTGTGTGTGTTATTTACAGCAGCGGATACTCAGCATCACATGATCATCTCCTATAGCAGAAGAATCGCGTGGTAAACTACATTACCCATGATTCCTTGCAGGCGGCTCTAAATCGTCCAGGAAAACGCATGGATTTACCCACAGTCAGATCTGCTTCTAATCATCGTATATATGTTCACATTTAGCATATGAGCGCATTTAGTGTGATTGCCAAACTGAGATTGAGACGGAGACTGTGGAGTGTGTGATTGTTCGTGAGGTGTTATTCTCGGTCTGACAGATGGCGTGACACACACACGCGAACACACGGAGACGCGTCTGTTCATCGGGACGCGCATCAGGGCTGGGAATGATGGTGGATAACCGGCACGCCACAGCTCTGGTCATCGCCGGGGTTTTGAGCGTCCTGGCGTCCGTGTATCTGTCGGTGTCGGTCGGCTCGCCGCACTGGTACCGGTACACGAGCCCGCCGGTGCGCGCGGAGCCCAACGCCACGGAGCTGCGCGCGCTGCAAGAGGAGTTTCTGGACGGAGAGTTCGACGAGAAAACCGCGAGCGACGCGCTGTTCCGCATGAACGGGACGCTCGGGCTGTGGTGGAGGTGTGTGCAGACGCCCACGGACGCGCACTGGTACCGCGAGCCCGGTAATCATCATCATCATCATCATCATCATCATCATCATCATCATCATCATCAGCTGCGAGAGCTTATTCTGATTGTCTGAGTGTTTATTATTTATATTAATTTAAACCCCACTCTTGTGCATTTATGTTGTGTTGTTTCAGACCCAAAGATGGTGATGGAGTGTGTGAGCTTTACTCTCTCTCAGCAGTTCATGCCGAAATACAGAGAGCCGGGAAATCACAACAGCGGAGAAGACCTGATACGGACCTGTGAGAACACACACACACACACACACACACACACACACACACACACACACACACACACACACACACACACACACACACACACACACACACACACACACACACACACACACACTAGTCAAGTCAAGTCAGCTTTATTTATATAGCTCTTTTAACAATGCAGATTGTCTCACAGCAGCTTCACAGTGTTAAACAGGAAAATAATGCAACAGAATCGTATTCAGCCGTACAGCCACTCTGGAGAAAACGGTGATGTCATCAGTTCATTTCAGCTATCATACAGTGACAATGTGGGCAGATCAGTAATATAGTTGATATAGTTAATTAAGTTTAGTAATTAGTAATATTTAGTTGAACATTTAGTGTCCCCAACTGAGCAAGCCAAGCCAGAGGCAACAGTGGCAAGAACCCAAACCCCATCAGGAGCAGAATGGAGGAAAATAAACCTTGGAGAAACCAGGCTCAGTCGGCGGGGGCAATTCTCCTCTGGCCAATTAACAAACAGCGTATGATATTCTAGATAAATTAATTATTATTATTATTTAGTATTTTTTTTTAAATTATTATTATTATTTTCTTAGTTGTTGTGTGTTGTTTTTGTGGATTGTATTACTGCTGAAACAAATTGCCCCTTGGGGATAATAAAGTTGACCTGACCTGATTATTATTCTGGTCAGAGGTCATATTAGATCAGAATATTGGAAAGATTGGAGTCATCACGCCGGAGACGGGTTTATTGAGGATGCCGTGTCGATGAGGCGATATCAGGGGGAGTCTAATCACGGTCTCTCAGACACTTCAGGGTCATGTGTTGGTCCTGTGTTGGTCATGTGTTGATCATGTGTTGGTCATGTGTTGGTCATGTGTTGATCATGTGTTGATCATGTGTTGGTCCTGTGTTGGTCATGTGTTGGTCATGTGTTGGTCCTGTGTTGGTCATGTGTTGGTCATGTGTTGGTCCTGTGTTGGTCCTGTGTTGGTCATGTGTTGGTCATGTGTTGGTCATGTGTTGGTCCTGTGTCAGTCCTGTGTCGGTCCTGTGTCGGTCATGTGTCGGTCATGTGTCGGTCCTGTGTCGGTCATGTGTCGGTCATGTGTCGGTCCTGTGTCGGTCCTGTGTCGGTCCTGTGTCGGTCCTGTGTCGGTCGTGTGTCGGTCGTGTGTCGGTCGTGTGTCGGTCGTGTGTCGGTCCTGTGTCGGTCCTGTGTCGGTCATGTGTCGGTCATGTGTCGGTCATGTGTCGGTCCTGTGTCGGTCGTGTGTCGGTCCTGTGTCGGTCCTGTGTCGGTCGTGTGTCGGTCGTGTGTCGGTTGTGTGTCGGTCGTGTGTCGGTCGTGTGTCGGTCGTGTGTCGGTCCTGTGTCGGTCCTGTGTCGGTCCTGTGTCGGTCCTGTGTCGGTCCTGTGTCGGTCCTGTGTCGGTCCTGTGTCGGTCCTGTGTCGGTCCTGTGTCGGTCCTGTGTCGGTCATGTGTCGGTCATGTGTCGGTCATGTGTCGGTCATGTGTCGGTCATGTGTCGGTCATGTGTTGGTCATGTGTTGGTCCTGTGTTGGTCTTCTCTGGGCGCTGGTCCAGCATCTGATCTGGATACGGCCTGGATCCGGCTGACTGCAGTAAACCTCGGGATAAACAGAGAGACTATCATTAGCGTAGATGCCATTCTTCTGATGATGTCACGAGTACATCAGGTGTTATGGGAAGTGTTCCCGGTTCCGGCTGACCTAGTTAATGCAGCCTAACAACCATTTCACTGAGAAAGTGTTTTATGTGTATGCCACAGTAAAGAGATGTGTTTTTAGTCTAGATTTAAACTGACAGAGTGTGTCTGCTTCCCGAACAATGTTAGGAAGACTGTTCCAGAGTTTAGGAGTTTCGTCAGGGTGTGAAGAAATATAGAGCTGAGTATCGTCAGCATAACAATGAAAACTTAACGCCATGCTTCCTAATGATATCTCCCAGTGGTAGCATGTACAGGGTGAAGAGCAGCGGTCCTAGCACTGAGCCTTGTGGTACTCCATACTGAACTTGTGCTCGCTGTGACATCTCTTCATTTACTGCTACAAACTGATAACGGTCACATAGGTGTGATTTAAACCATGATAAAGCAATTCCACTAATACCTACATCATTCGAATGCAGCGCTAAGATCGAGTAACACTAATAGAGAGATACAGCCACAATCGGATGAAAAGAGTAAATCATTTGTAAATCATCACTACACACACACACTGAACACACACACACTGAACACACACACTCACAAACACACTCACAAACACTCTCACACACTCTCACACTAACACACACACACACACACACACACACACACACACACACACACACACACACACACACACACACACACACACACACACACACACACTCTCACACTCTTTATACAGTCTGTGTGTGTGTGTGTGTGCAGATCTGTGGCGGTGTCAGTTCTTCCTGCCGCTGGTCTCTCTGGCTCTGGTGGTTCTGGGCGGGTTACTAGGGTTCTGCGCGTGTGTGTGTGGGAGTCTCACGCCGGCCCTCTTCATCGGCCTCATTCACCTGCTCGCAGGTCAGAGTTCTGTTAGTGTGAGTGTGTGTGTGTGTGGGTGTGTGAGTGTGTGTGTGTGTGTGTGTGTGTGTGTGTGGGCATGTTTTTGTGAAATATCAGGACACAAATGTGTATAATGACATGGGTATTACAAAAAGAGGGTGAAATATGAGGACGTTCCCCATGTCCTTACTTTTCAAAATGCTTATAAATCAGAATGAGGTTTTTTTCACAGAAAGTGAACTGCACAGTCTCCTGTGATGGGTGTGTGTGTGTGTGTGTGTGTGTGTGTGTGTGTGTGTGTGTGTGTATGTGTGATGGGTAGGTTTAGGGGCAGTGTGTGTGTGAGTGTGTGTGTGTGATGGGTAGGTTTAGGGGCAGGGGCAGTGTGTGTGTGTGTGTGTGTGTGATGGGTAGGTTTAGGGTGTGTGTGTGTGTGTGTGTGTGTGTGATGGGTAGGTTTAGGGGCAGGGGCAGTGTAAGGGGATAGGAAATACGGTTTGTACGGTATAAAAACCATTACGCCTAAGGAATGTCCTCACATTTCACAAAAACAAACGTGTGAGTGAGAGTGTGTGTGTGTGTGTGTGTGGGAGTGGGAGTGGGACTGAGTGAGTGTGTGACTGAGTGAGTGTGTGACTGAGTGAGTGTGTGTGTGTGTGTGTGTGTGGGAGTCTCACACCGGCGCTCCTCATCAGACAGACGGGGTTTCCTGCATCACTGAGCTGGTGTTCTGCTGGTTTTCTGTCTTCCAGGCCTGTGCTCTCTGGCGACCGTGTGCTGTTTCCTGGCCGGGATGGACCTGCTGCACCGTGTGTCTGCGCTGCCCGATCACGTGGACGGCACTCTGGGCTGGTCGCTGTATCTGGCGCTCATCGCGTCTCCTCTGCACATGATGGCCGCCGCGCTGCTGATGTGGGCGGCTCGCAGCCACAGTCAGAGCTACGACCGCATGACGGTGTACAGAGTCGCTTAAACACAGATCACATCAGATCAGAAACTACAGCGAAACGGAATCTGTTGGACATAAATGTCTTCAGTGTTGAAGAGCGACAACTGCTAGTCAGAAACACAATCGTGTGTGTGAGTGTGTGTGAGAGAGTGTGTGTGTGAGAGAGTGTGTGTGTGAGTGTGTGTGCGTGTGTGCGTGTGTGTGCGTGCGTGTGCTTCAGGACTTTCCTCAAACAGCTTCTCGTGATTCAGTTTTAGTGAAGTAGGACTTCTGATGTGTGCGTTTAACGCATTAATCCTGTTTATAACTGTCATTTTTATTTATTTATTTCTATACAATTCATTTAATTTGGTCATTTCTATCCATCCATCATCTTCCGCTTATCCGGGGCCGGGTCGCGGGTCATTTCTAATAAGGTAGAAAACAACAGTTAAATGTGTGATGATAGTTGTCAGTGTTTATTCGTCTCACTGGAAATGGAAGGTCAGTGCAGTGCATTGTGGGATACAGTATTTCTGCTCTGTGATATAGAAACATCACGTCTGCAGATGAACATATGTAGAACATGTATGTTTTCTCTCATCATCAGTAATAAACTCGTCATGTGTTCGCGCTCACGCTTGTGTTTCATCTCTGTGTGTGTGAGCGGATGGACGGCAGCTCCACTCTTCTCTTCCTGGCCAGGGAAAGAGCGACGCCCTTCTCGTAGTACGCAGCCTCGTTTATGAAGAAGGGATAGAGCGCTTCCTTTCCTCTGTAGCGCAGCGTTTCCCCGGAGAACGACAGGAACATGGGATCTCCAGGGTGGAGGAGGCAGAAGTCCCTGTCCTGAGGCGAGAGAGAGGACGTTTACTCCAACATCAGCAGTTTCCACAACACGGATTCTCATCTGTACCTGCAGGTCGGGATGAACCGCGGCCGTGATCATGTGCGTCCGAGGGTCTCGTGGATAGTCGATATTCTTCACCCTGGTGAACACGTCCACAGATCCTCCTTCAGACGGGGTCCCTGAGCAGAGACAGAGAGACAGAGAGACAGAGAGACATGAAGCTCAGACGGAGGTCAGATTTCTGCAGGGGTTGATAAACGTACCCGAGTTGAACTGACGGACCCAGTCCAGCATGAGCTGAACCCCGGCCTGCATGGAGCTGAAGATCCCCGAGCGGACGAGCCCATGCGGCTGCGGCCCGACCTCCAGCGCTGAGGGCAGAGAGGAACACACACACACACACACTCCACTGGGAACAACCATTACGGTCATATATAGGGAACATTCACTTATAGAAAGAAAAAAGCCCTTTTGCATGACTTTCAGGCAGTGACAGGTTCACCTGTAGACGTGCGTCTCATACCAACATTTCAGCGTTAGTTTTATTTCAATAAATGCTTTTTAATGTTTAGAGTTATTTAATGCATCTTATTAAAGGGTTAGTTCACCCAAAAATGTGTGTGACATTCTTCTCTCAGAGTTATATTAATAATGTCCTGCTCTTCCAAGCTCCATAATGGCAGTGAATGGATGTTTCTGTTTTGAAGTCCATAAAAGAGCATCTATCCGTCATAAAAGTGCATCTATCCGTCATAAAAGTGCATCTATCCGTCATAAAAGTGCATCTATCCATCATAAAAGTGCATCCATCCATCATAAAAGTGCATCTGTCCGTCATAAAAAGCGCATCTATCCATCATAAAAGTGCATCTGTCCATCATAAAAGTGCATTTGTCCATCATAAAAGTGCATCTGTCCATCATAAAAGTGCATCTATCATCATAAAAGTGCATCTATCATAAAAGTGCATCTGTCCGTCATAAAAGTGCATCTATCCATCATAAAAGTGCATCTGTCCATCATAAAAGTGCATTTGTCCATCATAAAAGTGCATCTGTCCATCATAAAAGTGCATCTGTCCATCATAAAAGTGCATTTGTCCATCATAAAAGTGCATCTGTCCATCATAAAAGTGCATCTATCATCATAAAAGTGCATCTATCATAAAAGTGCATCTGTCCGTCATAAAAGTGCATCTGTCCGTCATAAAAGTGCATCTGTCCGTCATAAAAGTGCATCTGTCCGTCATAAAAGTGCATCTGTCCATCATAAAAGTGCATTTGTCCATCATAAAAGTGCATCTGTCCATCATAAAAGTGCATCTGTCCATCATAAAAGTGCATTTGTCCATCATAAAAGTGCATCTGTCCATCATAAAAGTGCATCTATCATCATAAAAGTGCATCTATCATAAAAGTGCATCTGTCCATCATAAAAGTGCATTTGTCCATCATAAAAGTGCATCTGTCCATCATAAAAGTGCATCTATCATCATAAAAGTGCATCTATCATAAAAGTGCATCAGTCCGTCATAAAAGTGCATCTGTCCATCATAAAAGTTCATTTGTCCATCATAAAAGTGCATCTATCATCATAAAAGTGCATCTATCATAAAAGTGCATCTGTCCGTCATAAAAGTGCATCTATCCATCATAAAAGTGCATCTATCATAAAAGTGCATCTGTCCGTCATAAAAGTGCATCTGTCCATCATAAAAGTGCATCTATCATCATAAAAGTGCATCTATCATAAAAGTGCATCTGTCCATCATAAAAGTGCATTTGTCCATCATAAAAGTGCATCTGTCCATCATAAAAGTGCATCTATCATCATAAAAGTGCATCTATCATAAAAGTGCATCTGTCCGTCATAAAAGTGCATCTGTCCATCATAAAAGTGCATTTGTCCATCATAAAAGTGCATCTGTCCATCATAAAAGTGCATCTATCATCATAAAAGTGCATCTATCATAAAAGTGCATCTGTCCGTCATAAAAGTGCATCTGTCCATCATAAAAGTGCATTTGTCCATCATAAAAGTGCATCTGTCCATCATAAAAGTGCATCTATCATCATAAAAGTGCATCTACCATAAAAGTGCATCTGTCCATCATAAAAGTGCATCTATCATAAAAGTGCATCTGTCCATCATAAAAGTGCATTTGTCCATCATAAAAGTGCATCTGTCCATCATAAAAGTGCATCTATCATAAAAGTGCATCTGTCCGTCATAAAAGTGCATCTATCCATCATAAAAGTGCATCTATCATAAAAGTGCATCCGTCCATCATAAAAGAGCATCTGTCATCATAAAAGTGCATCTGTCCATCATAATAGTGCATCTATCATCATAAAAGTGCATCTGTCCATCATAAAAGTGCATCTATCCATCATAAAAGTGTATCTATCCATCATAAAAGTGCATCTATCCATCATAAAAGTGTATCTATCCATCATAAAAGTGCATATATCCATCATAAAAGTGCATCTATCGATCATAAAAGTGCATATGTCCTTCATAAAAGTGCATCTATCCATCATAAAAGTGTATCTATCCATCATAAAAGTGCATATATCCATCATAAAAGTGCATCTATCGATCATAAAAGTGCATCTGTCCATCATAAAAGTGTCAATCATAATAGTGCATCTATCCATCATAAAAGTGCATCTATCCATCATAAAAGTGCATCTATCCGTCATAAAAGTGCATCTGTCCATCATAAAAGTGCATCCATCCATCATAAAAGTGCATCTGTCCATCATAAAAGTGCATCTGTCCATCATAAAAGTGCATCTATCCGTCATAAAAGTGCATCTGTCCATCATAAAAGTGCATCCATCCATCATAAAAGTGCATCTATCCATCATAAAAGTGCATCTGTCCATCATAAAAGTGCATCTATCATAAAAGTGCATCTGTCCGTCATAAAAGTGCATCTATCATCATAAAAGTGCATCTATCCATCATAAAAGTGCATCTATCCATCATAAAAGTGCATCTGTCCATCATAAAAGTGCATCTGTCATAAAAGTGCATCTGTCCATCATAAAAGTGCATCTGTCCATCATAAAAGTGCATCTATCATAAAAGTGCATCTGTCCATCATAAAAGTGCATCTGTCCATCATAAAAGTGCATCTGTCCATCATAAAAGTGCATCTATCATCATAAAAGTGCATCTGTCCATCATAAAAGTGCATCTATCCATCATAAAAGTGCATATATCCATCATAAAAGTGCATCTATCCATCATAAAAGTGCATCTATCCATCATAAAAGTGCATCTATCCATCATAAAAGTGCATCTATCCATCATAAAAGTGTATCTATCCATCATAAAAGTGCATATATCCATCATAAAAGTGCATCTATCGATCATAAAAGTGCATCTGTCCATCATAAAAGTGTCAATCATAATAGTGCATCTATCCATCATAAAAGTGCATCTATCCATCATAAAAGTGCATCTGTCCATCATAAAAGTGCATCTGTCCATCATAAAAGTGTCAATCATAATAGTGCATCTATCCATCATAAAAGTGCATCTATCCATCATAAAAGTGCATCTGTCCATCATAAAAGTGCATCTATCCATCATAAAAGTGCATCTATCCATCATAAAAGTGCATCTGTCCATCATAAAAGTGCATCTATCTATCATAAAAGTGCATCTGTCCATCATAAAAGTGTCAATCATAATAGTGCATCTGTCCATCATAAAAGTGCATCTATCCATCATAAAAGTGCATCTATCCATCATAAAAGTGCATCTATCGATCATAAAAGTGCATCTGTCCATCATAAAAGTGTATCTATCCATCATAAAAGTGCATCTGTCATCATAAAAGTGCATCTATCCATCATAAAAGTGTCAATCATAATAGTGCATCTATTCATCATAAAAGTGCATCTATCCATCATAAAAGTGCATCCGTCCATCATAAAAGTGTCAATCATAATAGTGCATCTATCCATCATAAAAGTGCATCCGTCCATCATAAAAGTGTCAATCATAATAGTGCATCTATCCATCATAAAAGTGCATCTATCCATCATAAAAGTGCATCTGTCCATCATAAAAGTGTCAATCATAATAGTGCATCTATCCATCATAAAAGTGCATCTGTCCATCATAAAAGTGTCAATCATAATAGTGCATCTATCCATCATAAAAGTGTCAATCATAATAGTGCATCTATCATCATAAAAGTGCATCTATCCATCATAAAAGTGCATCTATCCATCATAAAAGTGTCAATCATAATAGTGCATCTATCATCATAAAAGTGCATCCATCCATCATAGAAGTGCATCTATCCATCATAAAAGTGCAGCTGTCCATCATAAAAGTGCATCCATCCATCATAGAAGTGCATCTATCCATCATAAAAGTGCATCTGTCCATCATAGAAGTACATCTATCATCATAAAAGTGCAGCTGTCCATCATAAAAGTGTATCTATCATCATAAAAGTGCATCTATCCATCATAAAAGTGCATCTGTCCATCATAGAAGTACATCTATCCATCATAAAAGTGCAGCAGTCCATCATAAAAGTGCATCTATCATCATAAAAGTGCATCTATCCATCATAAAAGTGCATCTATCCATCATAAAAGTGCATCTATCATCATAAAAGTGCATCTATCCATCATAAAAGTGCATCTATCCATCATAAAAGTGCATCTATCCATCATAAAAGTGCATCTATCATCATAAAAGTGCATCTATCATCATAAAAGTGCATCTGTCCATCATAGAAGTGCATCTATCCATCATAAAAGTGCAGCTGTCCATCATAAAAGTGTATCTATCATCATAAAAGTGCATCTATCATCATAAAAGTGCATCTGTCCATCATAGAAGTGCATCTATCCATCATAAAAGTGCAGCTGTCCATCATAAAAGTGTATCTATCATCATAAAAGTGCATCTATCCATCATAAAAGTGCATCTGTCCATCATAGAAGTACATCTATCCATCATAAAAGTGCAGCAGTCCATCATAAAAGTGCATCTGTCCATCATAAAAGTGCATCTATCATCATAAAAGTGCATCTATCCATCATCATAAAAGTGCATCTATCCATCATAAAAGTGCATCTATCATCATAAAAGTGCATCTATCCATCATAAAAGTGCATCTGTCCATCATAAAAGTGCATCTATCCATCATAAAAGTGCATCTGTCCATCATAAAAGTGCATCTGTCCATCATAAAAGTGCATCTATCCATCATAAAAGTGTCAATCATAATAGTGCATCTATCCATCATAAAAGTGCATCTATCCATCATAAAAGTGTCAATCATAATAGTGCATCTATCCATCATAAAAGTGCATCTATCCATCATAAAAGTGCAGCAGTCCATCATAAAAGTGTCAATCATAATAGTGCATCTATCCATCATAAAAGTGTCAATCATAATAGTGCATCTATCATCATAAAAGTGCATCTATCATCATAAAAGTGCATCTATCCATCATAAAAGTGCATCTATCCATCATAAAAGTGCAGCAGTCCATCATAAAAGTGTCAATCATAATAGTGCATCTATCCATCATAAAAGTGTCAATCATAATAGTGCATCTATCATCATAAAAGTGCATCTATCATCATAAAAGTGCATCTATCCATCATAAAAGTGCATCTATCCATCATAAAAGTGCATCTATCATCATAAAAGTGCATCTATCCATCATAAAAGTGCATCTATCCATCATAAAAGTGCATCTGTCCATCATAAAAGTGCATCTATCCATCATAAAAGTGCATCTGTCCATCATAAAAGTGCATCTGTCCATCATAAAAGTGCATCTATCCATCATAAAAGTGTCAATCATAATAGTGCATCTATCCATCATAAAAGTGCATCTGTCCATCATAAAAGTGCATCTATCCATCATAAAAGTGTCAATCATAATAGTGCATCCATCCATCATAGAAGTGCATCTATCCATCATAAAAGTGCATCTGTCCATCATAAAAGTGTATCTATCATCATAAAAGTGCATCTATCCATCATAAAAGTGCATCTGTCCATCATAATAGTGCATCTATCCATCATAAAAGTGCATATGTCCTTCATAAAAGTGCATCTATCCATCATAAAAGTGTCAATCATAATAGTGCATCTATTCATCATAAAAGTGCATCCGTCCATCATAAAAGTGTATCTATCCATCATAAAAGTGCATCCGTCCATCATAAAAGTGTCAATCATAATAGTGCATCTATCCATCATAAAAGTGCATCTGTCCATCATAAAAGTGTCAATCATAATAGTGCATCTATCCATCATAAAAGTGCATCTGTCCATCATAAAAGTGTCAATCATAATAGTGCATCTATCCATCATAAAAGTGTCAATCATAATAGTGCATCTATCATCATAAAAGTGCATCTATCCATCATAAAAGTGCATCTATCCATCATAAAAGTGTCAATCATAATAGTGCATCTATCCATCATAAAAGTGCATCCATCCATCATAGAAGTGCATCTATCCATCATAAAAGTGCATCTGTCCATCATAGAAGTACATCTATCATCATAAAAGTGCAGCTGTCCATCATAAAAGTGTATCTATCATCATAAAAGTGCATCTATCCATCATAAAAGTGCATCTGTCCATCATAGAAGTACATCTATCCATCATAAAAGTGCAGCAGTCCATCATAAAAGTGCATCTATCATCATAAAAGTGCATCTATCCATCATAAAAGTGCATCTATCCATCATAAAAGTGCATCTATCATCATAAAAGTGCATCTATCCATCATAAAAGTGCATCTATCCATCATAAAAGTGCATCTATCCATCATAAAAGTGCATCTATCATCATAAAAGTGCAGCTGTCCATCATAAAAGTGTATCTATCATCATAAAAGTGCATCTATCATCATAAAAGTGCATCTGTCCATCATAGAAGTGCATCTATCCATCATAAAAGTGCAGCTGTCCATCATAAAAGTGTATCTATCATCATAAAAGTGCATCTATCCATCATAAAAGTGCATCTGTCCATCATAGAAGTACATCTATCCATCATAAAAGTGCAGCAGTCCATCATAAAAGTGCATCTATCATCATAAAAGTGCATCTATCCATCATCATAAAAGTGCATCTATCCATCATAAAAGTGCATCTATCCATCATAAAAGTGCATCTGTCCATCATAAAAGTGCATCTATCCATCATAAAAGTGCATCTGTCCATCATAAAAGTGCATCTGTCCATCATAAAAGTGCATCTATCCATCATAAAAGTGTCAATCATAATAGTGCATCTATCCATCATAAAAGTGCATCTATCCATCATAAAAGTGTCAATCATAATAGTGCATCTATCCATCATAAAAGTGCATCTATCCATCATAAAAGTGCAGCAGTCCATCATAAAAGTGCATCTATCATCATAAAAGTGCATCTATCCATCATAAAAGTGCATCTATCCATCATAAAAGTGCATCTATCATCATAAAAGTGCATCTATCCATCATAAAAGTGCATCTATCCATCATAAAAGTGCATCTGTCCATCATAAAAGTGCATCTATCCATCATAAAAGTGCATCTGTCCATCATAAAAGTGCATCTGTCCATCATAAAAGTGCATCTATCCATCATAAAAGTGTCAATCATAATAGTGCATCTATCCATCATAAAAGTGCATCCATCCATCATAGAAGTGCATCTATCCATCATAAAAGTGCATCTGTCCATCATAAAAGTGTATCTATCATCATAAAAGTGCATCTATCCATCATAAAAGTGCATCTGTCCATCATAATAGTGCATCTATCCATCATAAAAGTGCATATGTCCTTCATAAAAGTGCATCTATCCATCATAAAAGTGCATCTATCCATCATAAAAGTGTATCTATCCATCATAAAAGTGCATCTATCCATCATAAAGTGCATCTATCATCATAAAAGTGCATATATCCATCATAAAAGTGCATCTATCCATCATAAAAGTGCATCTATCCATCATAAAAGTGTATCTATACATCATAAAAGTGCATATATCCATCATAAAAGTGCATCTATCGATCATAAAGTGCATCTATCATCATTAAAGTTTATCTATCCATCATAAAAGTGCATCTATCGATCATAAAGTGCATCTATCATCATTAAAGTGCATCTATCCATCATAAAAGTGCATATGTCAATCATAATAGTGCATCTATCCATCATAAAAGTGCATCTATCCATCATAAAAGTGCATCTATCCATCATAAAAGTGCATCCATCCATCATAGAAGTGCATCTATCCATCATAAAAGTGCAGCTGTCCATCATAAAAGTGTATCTATCCATCATAAAAGTGCATCTATCCATCATAAAAGTGCATCCATCCATCATAGAAGTGCATCTGTCCATCATAAAAGTGCATCCATCCATCATAGAAGTGCATCTGTCCATCATAAAAGTGCAGCTGTCCATCATAAAAGTGTATCTATCCATCATAAAAGTGCATCTATCCATCATAAAAGTGCATATATCCATCATAAAAGTGCATCTATCCATCATAAAAGTGCATCTATCCATCATAAAAGTGCATCTATCCATCATAAAAGTGCATCTATCCATCATAAAAGTGTATCTATCCATCATAAAAGTGCATATATCCATCATAAAAGTGCATCTATCGATCATAAAAGTGCATCTGTCCATCATAAAAGTGTCAATCATAATAGTGCATCTGTCCATCATAAAAGTGCATCTATCCATCATAAAAGTGCATCTGTCCATCATAAAAGTGCATCTGTCCATCATAAAAGTGTCAATCATAATAGTGCATCTATCCATCATAAAAGTGCATCTATCCATCATAAAAGTGCATCTGTCCATCATAAAAGTGCATCTATCCATCATAAAAGTGCATCTATCCATCATAAAAGTGCATCTGTCCATCATAAAAGTGCATCTATCTATCATAAAAGTGCATCTGTCCATCATAAAAGTGTCAATCATAATAGTGCATCTGTCCATCATAAAAGTGTCAATCATAATAGTGCATCTATCCATCATAAAAGTGCATCTATCCATCATAAAAGTGCATCTATCGATCATAAAAGTGCATCTGTCCATCATAAAAGTGTATCTATCCATCATAAAAGTGCATCTGTCCATCATAAAAGTGCATCTGTCATCATAAAAGTGCATCTATCCATCATAAAATTGTCAATCATAATAGTGCATCTATTCATCATAAAAGTGCATCCGTCCATCATAAAAGTGTATCTATCCATCATAAAAGTGCATCCGTCCATCATAAAAGTGTCAATCATAATAGTGCATCTATTCATCATAAAAGTGCATCCGTCCATCATAAAAGTGTATCTATCCATCATAAAAGTGCATCTGTCCATCATAAAAGTGTCAATCATAATAGTGCATCTATCCATCATAAAAGTGCATCTGTCCATCATAAAAGTGCATCTATCGATCATAAAAGTGCATCTGTCCATCATAAAAGTGTCAATCATAATAGTGCATCTATCCATCATAAAAGTGCATCTGTCCATCATAAAAGTGTCAATCATAATAGTGCATCTATCCATCATAAAAGTGCATCTATCCATCATAAAAGTGTAAATCATAATAGTGCATCTATCATCATAAAAGTGCATCTATCCATCATAAAAGTGCGTCTATCCATCATAAAAGTGTCAATCATAATAGTGCATCTATCATCATAAAAGTGCATCCATCCATCATAGAAGTGCATCTATCCATCATAAAAGTGCGTCTATCCATCATAAAAGTGTCAATCATAATAGTGCATCTATCCATCATAAAAGTGCATCCATCCATCATAGAAGTGCATCTATCCATCATAAAAGTGCATCTGTCCATCATAGAAGTACATCTATCATCATAAAAGTGCAGCTGTCCATCATAAAAGTGTATCTATCATCATAAAAGTGCATCTATCCATCATAAAAGTGCATCTGTCCATCATAGAAGTACATCTATCATCATAAAAGTGCATCTATCCATCATAAAAGTGCATCTATCCATCATAAAAGTGCAGCAGTCCATCATAAAAGTGCATCTATCATCATAAAAGTGCATCTATCCATCATAAAAGTGCATCTATCCATCATAAAAGTGCATCTATCATCATAAAAGTGCATCATGCATCTATCCATCATAAAAGTGCATCTATCCATCATAAAAGTGCATCTATCATCATAAAAGTGCAGCTGTCCATCATAAAAGTGTATCTATCATCATAAAAGTGCATCTATCATCATAAAAGTGCATCTGTCCATCATAGAAGTGCATCTATCCATCATAAAAGTGCAGCTGTCCATCATAAAAGTGTATCTATCATCATAAAAGTGCATCTATCCATCATAAAAGTGCATCTGTCCATCATAGAAGTACATCTATCCATCATAAAAGTGCATCTGTCCATCATAAAAGTGCAGCAGTCCATCATAAAAGTGCATCTATCCATCATCATAAAAGTGCATCTATCCATCATAAAAGTGCATCTATCATCATAAAAGTGCATCTATCCATCATAAAAGTGCATCTGTCCATCATAAAAGTGCATCTATCCATCATAAAAGTGCATCTGTCCATCATAAAAGTGCATCTGTCCATCATAAAAGTGCATCTATCCATCATAAAAGTGTCAATCATAATAGTGCATCTATCCATCATAAAAGTGCATCTATCCATCATAAAAGTGCAGCAGTCCATCATAAAAGTGCATCTATCATCATAAAAGTGCATCTATCCATCATAAAAGTGCATCTATCCATCATAAAAGTGCATCTATCATCATAAAAGTGCATCTATCCATCATAAAAGTGCATCTATCCATCATAAAAGTGCATCTGTCCATCATAAAAGTTTATCTATCCATCATAAAAGTGCATCTGTCCATCATAAAAGTGCATCTGTCCATCATAAAAGTGCATCTATCCATCATAAAAGTGTCAATCATAATAGTGCATCTATCCATCATAAAAGTGCATCCATCCATCATAGAAGTGCATCTATCCATCATAAAAGTGCATCTGTCCATCATAAAAGTGTATCTATCATCATAAAAGTGCATCTATCCATCATAAAAGTGCATCTGTCCATCATAATAGTGCATCTATCCATCATAAAAGTGCATATGTCCTTCATAAAAGTGCATCTATCCATCATAAAAGTGTCAATCATAATAGTGCATCTATTCATCATAAAAGTGCATCCGTCCATCATAAAAGTGTATCTATCCATCATAAAAGTGCATCCGTCCATCATAAAAGTGTCCATCATAAAAGTGCATCTATCGATCATAAAAGTGCATCTGTCCATCATAAAAGTGTCAATCATAATAGTGCATCTATCCATCATAAAAGTGCATCTGTCCATCATAAAAGTGTCAATCATAATAGTGCATCTATCCATCATAAAAGTGCATCTATCCATCATAAAAGTGTCAATCATAATAGTGCATCTATCCATCATAAAAGTGCATCTATCCATCATAAAAGTGCATCTATCCATCATAAAAGTGTCAATCATAATAGTGCATCTATCCATCATAGAAGTGCATCTATCCATCATAAAAGTGCAGCTGTCCATCATAAAAGTGCATCCATCCATCATAGAAGTGCATCTATCCATCATAAAAGTGCATCTGTCCATCATAGAAGTACATCTATCATCATAAAAGTGCAGCTGTCCATCATAAAAGTGTATCTATCATCATAAAAGTGCATCTATCCATCATAAAAGTGCATCTGTCCATCATAGAAGTACATCTATCCATCATAAAAGTGCATCTATCATCATAAAAGTGCATCTATCCATCATAAAAGTGCATCTATCCATCATAAAAGTGCATCTATCATCATAAAAGTGCATCTATCCATCATAAAAGTGCATCTATCATCATAAAAGTGCATCTATCATCATAAAAGTGCATCTATCCATCATAAAAGTGCATCTATCATCATAAAAGTGCATCTATCCATCATAAAAGTGCATCTATCCATCATAAAAGTGCATCTATCCATCATAAAAGTGCATCTATCATCATAAAAGTGCATCTATCATCATAAAAGTGCATCTATCCATCATAAAAGTGCATCTATCCATCATAAAAGTGCATCTATCCATCATAAAAGTGCATCTATCATCATAAAAGTGCAGCTGTCCATCATAAAAGTGTATCTATCATCATAAAAGTGCATCTATCATCATAAAAGTGCATCTGTCCATCATAGAAGTGCATCTGTCCATCATAAAAGTGCAGCTGTCCATCATAAAAGTGTATCTATCATCATAAAAGTGCATCTATCCATCATAAAAGTGCATCTGTCCATCATAGAAGTACATCTATCCATCATAAAAGTGCAGCAGTCCATCATAAAAGTGCATCTATCATCATAAAAGTGCATCTATCCATCATCATAAAAGTGCATCTATCCATCATAAAAGTGCATCTATCATCATAAAAGTGCATCTATCCATCATAAAATTTCATCTGTCCATCATAAAAGTGCATCTATCCATCATAAAAGTGCATCTGTCCATCATAAAAGTGCATCTGTCCATCATAAAAGTGCATCTATCCATCATAAAAGTGTCAATCATAATAGTGCATCTATCCATCATAAAAGTGCATCTATCCATCATAAAAGTGCAGCAGTCCATCATAAAAGTGCATCTATCATCATAAAAGTGCATCTATCCATCATAAAAGTGCATCTATCCATCATAAAAGTGCATCTATCATCATAAAAGTGCATCTATCCATCATAAAAGTGCATCTATCCATCATAAAAGTGCATCTGTCCATCATAAAAGTGCATCTATCCATCATAAAAGTGCATCTGTCCATCATAAAAGTGCATCTATCCATCATAAAAGTGTCAATCATAATAGTGCATCTATCCATCATAAAAGTGCATCCATCCATCATAGAAGTGCATCTATCCATCATAAAAGTGCATCTGTCCATCATAAAAGTGTATCTATCATCATAAAAGTGCATCTATCCATCATAAAAGTGCATCTGTCCATCATAATAGTGCATCTATCCATCATAAAAGTGCATATGTCCTTCATAAAAGTGCATCTATCCATCATAAAAGTGCATCTTTCCATCATAAAAGTGTATCTATCCATCATAAAAGTGCATCTATCCATCATAAAGTGCATCTATCATCATAAAAGTGCATATATCCATCATAAAAGTGCATCTATCCATCATAAAAGTGCATCTATCCATCATAAAAGTGTATCTATACATCATAAAAGTGCATATATCCATCATAAAAGTGCATCTATCGATCATAAAGTGCATCTATCATCATTAAAGTTTATCTATCCATCATAAAAGTGCATCTATCGATCATAAAGTGCATCTATCATCATTAAAGTGCATCTATCCATCATAAAAGTGCATATGTCAATCATAATAGTGCATCTATCCATCATAAAAGTGCATCTATCCATCATAAAAGTGCATCTATCCATCATAAAAGTGCATCCATCCATCATAGAAGTGCATCTATCCATCATAAAAGTGCAGCTGTCCATCATAAAAGTGTATCTATCCATCATAAAAGTGCATCTATCCATCATAAAAGTGCATCCATCCATCATAGAAGTGCATCTGTCCATCATAAAAGTGCATCCATCCATCATAGAAGTGCATCTGTCCATCATAAAAGTGCAGCTGTCCATCATAAAAGTGTATCTATCCATCATAAAAGTGCATCTATCCATCATAAAAGTGCATCTATCCATCATAAAAGTGCATCCATCCATCATAGAAGTGCATCTGTCCATCATAAAAGTGCAGCTGTCCATCATAAAAGTGTATCTATCCATCATAAAAGTGCATCTATCCATCATAAAAGTGCATCCATCCATCATAGAAGTGCATCTGTCCATCATAAAAGTGCATGTGTCCATCATAAAAGTGCATCTATCCATCATAAAAGTGCATCTGTCC
The DNA here is from genome assembly GCF_949357685.1 of Gobio gobio. Taxonomy (NCBI): domain Eukaryota; kingdom Metazoa; phylum Chordata; class Actinopteri; order Cypriniformes; family Gobionidae; genus Gobio; species Gobio gobio. Next base: position 95,838 of record NC_137098.1, read on the forward strand.
ATCATAAAAGTGCATCTGTCCATCATAAAAGTGCATCTGTCCATCATAAAAGTGCATCTATCCATCATAAAAGTGCATCTATCCATCATAAAAGTGCATCTATCCATCATAAAAGTGCATCTGTCCATCATAAAAGTGCATCTGTCCATCATAAAAGTGCATCTGTCCATCATAAAAGTGCATCTGTCCATCATAAAAGTACATCTATCCATCATAAAAGTGCATCTGTCCATCATAGAAGTACATCTATCCATCATAGAAGTGCATCTATCATCATAAAAGTGCATCTATCATCATAAAAGTGCATCTATCATCATAAAAGTGCATCTATCCATCATAAAAGTGCATCTGTCCATCATAAAAGTGCATCTGTCCATCATAAAAGTGCATCTATCATCATAAAAGTGCATCTATCATCATAAAAGTGCATTTATCCATCATAAAAGTGCATCTGTCCATCATAAAAGTACATCTATCCATCATAAAAGTGCATCTGTCCATCATAAAAGTGCATCTGTCCATCATAAAAGTGCATCTATCATCATAATAGTGCATCTGTCCATCATAAAAGTGCATCTGTCCATCATAAAAGTGCATCTGTCCATCATAAAAGTGCATCTGTCCATCATAAAAGTGCATCTATCATCATATTAGTGCATCTATCCATCATAAAAGTGCATCTATCCATCATAAAAGTGCATCTATCCATCATAAAAGTGCATCTATCATCATAAAAGTGCATCTATCCATCATAAAAGTGCATCTGTCCATCATAAAAGTGCATCTGTCCATCATAAAAGTGCATCTATCCATCATAAAAGTGTCAATCATAATAGTGCATCTATCCATCATAAAAGTGCATCCATCCATCATAGAAGTGCATCTATCCATCATAAAAGTGCATCTGTCCATCATAAAAGTGTATCTATCATCATAAAAGTGCATCTATCCATCATAAAAGTGCATCTGTCCATCATAATAGTGCATCTATCCATCATAAAAGTGCATATGTCCTTCATAAAAGTGCATCTATCCATCATAAAAGTGCATCTATCCATCATAAAAGTGTATCTATCCATCATAAAAGTGCATCTATCCATCATAAAGTGCATCTATCATCATAAAAGTGCATATATCCATCATAAAAGTGTATCTATCCATCATAAAAGTGTATCTATCCATCATAAAAGTGCATCTATCGATCATAAAGTGCATCTATCATCATTAAAGTTTATCTATCCATCATAAAAGTGCATCTATCCATCATAAAAGTGTATCTATCCATCATAAAAGTGCATCTATCGATCATAAAGTGCATCTATCATCATTAAAGTTTATCTATCCATCATAAAAGTGCATCTATCCATCATAAAAGTGCATCTATCGATCATAAAGTGCATCTATCATCATTAAAGTGCATCCATCCATCATAGAAGTGCATCTATCCATCATAAAAGTGCATATGTCAATCATAATAGTGCATCTATCCATCATAAAAGTGCATCTATCCATCATAAAAGTGCATCTATCCATCATAAAAGTGCATCCATCCATCATAGAAGTGCATCTATCCATCATAAAAGTGCATCCATCCATCATAGAAGTGCATCTGTCCATCATAAAAGTGCATCCATCCATCATAGAAGTGCATCTGTCCATCATAAAAGTGCAGCTGTCCATCATAAAAGTGTATCTATCCATCATAAAAGTGCATCTATCCATCATAAAAGTGCATCTATCCATCATAAAAGTGCATCCATCCATCATAGAAGTGCATCTGTCCATCATAAAAGTGCAGCTGTCCATCATAAAAGTGTATCTATCCATCATAAAAGTGCATCTATCCATCATAAAAGTGCATCCATCCATCATAGAAGTGCATCTGTCCATCATAAAAGTGCATGTGTCCATCATAAAAGTGCATCTATCCATCATAAAAGTGCATCTGTCCATCATAAAAGTGCATCTGTCCATCATAAAAGTGCATCTGTCCATCATAAAAGTGCATCTATCCATCATAAAAGTGCATCTATCCATCATAAAAGTGCATCTATCCATCATAAAAGTGCATCTGTCCATCATAAAAGTGCATCTGTCCATCATAAAAGTGCATCTGTCCATCATAAAAGTGCATCTGTCCATCATAAAAGTACATCTATCCATCATAAAAGTGCATCTGTCCATCATAGAAGTACATCTATCCATCATAGAAGTGCATCTATCATCATAAAAGTGCATCTATCATCATAAAAGTGCATCTATCATCATAAAAGTGCATCTATCCATCATAAAAGTGCATCTGTCCATCATAAAAGTGCATCTGTCCATCATAAAAGTGCATCTATCATCATAAAAGTGCATCTATCATCATAAAAGTGCATTTATCCATCATAAAAGTGCATCTGTCCATCATAAAAGTACATCTATCCATCATAAAAGTGCATCTGTCCATCATAAAAGTGCATCTGTCCATCATAAAAGTGCATCTATCATCATAATAGTGCATCTGTCCATCATAAAAGTGCATCTGTCCATCATAAAAGTGCATCTGTCCATCATAAAAGTGCATCTGTCCATCATAAAAGTGCATCTATCATCATATTAGTGCATCTATCCATCATAAAAGTGCATCTATCCATCATAAAAGTGCATCTATCCATCATAAAAGTGCATCTATCATCATAAAAGTGCATCTATCCATCATAAAAGTGCATCTGTCCATCATAAAAGTGCATCTGTCCATCATAAAAGTGCATCTATCCATCATAAAAGTGTCAATCATAATAGTGCATCTATCCATCATAAAAGTGCATCCATCCATCATAGAAGTGCATCTATCCATCATAAAAGTGCATCTGTCCATCATAAAAGTGTATCTATCATCATAAAAGTGCATCTATCCATCATAAAAGTGCATCTGTCCATCATAATAGTGCATCTATCCATCATAAAAGTGCATATGTCCTTCATAAAAGTGCATCTATCCATCATAAAAGTGCATCTATCCATCATAAAAGTGTATCTATCCATCATAAAAGTGCATCTATCCATCATAAAGTGCATCTATCATCATAAAAGTGCATATATCCATCATAAAAGTGTATCTATCCATCATAAAAGTGTATCTATCCATCATAAAAGTGCATCTATCGATCATAAAGTGCATCTATCATCATTAAAGTTTATCTATCCATCATAAAAGTGCATCTATCCATCATAAAAGTGTATCTATCCATCATAAAAGTGCATCTATCGATCATAAAGTGCATCTATCATCATTAAAGTTTATCTATCCATCATAAAAGTGCATCTATCCATCATAAAAGTGCATCTATCGATCATAAAGTGCATCTATCATCATTAAAGTGCATCCATCCATCATAGAAGTGCATCTATCCATCATAAAAGTGCATATGTCAATCATAATAGTGCATCTATCCATCATAAAAGTGCATCTATCCATCATAAAAGTGCATCTATCCATCATAAAAGTGCATCCATCCATCATAGAAGTGCATCTATCCATCATAAAAGTGCATCCATCCATCATAGAAGTGCATCTGTCCATCATAAAAGTGCAGCTGTCCATCATAAAAGTGTATCTATCCATCATAAAAGTGCATCCATCCATCATAGAAGTGCATCTGTCCATCATAAAAGTGCATGTGTCCATCATAAAAGTGCATCTGTCCATCATAAAAGTGCATCTATCATCATAAAAGTGCAGCTGTCCATCATAAAAGTGCATCTGTCCATCATAAAAGTGCATCTGTCCATCATAAAAGTGCATCTATCCATCATAAAAGTGCAGCAGTCCATCATAAAAGTGCATCTGTCCATCATAAAAGTGCATCTGTCCATCATAAAAGTGCATCTATCATCATAAAAGTGCAGCAGTCCATCATAAAGTGCATCTATCATCATTAAAGTGCATCTATCCATCATAAAAGTGCATCTATCCATCATAAAAGTGCATCTATCATCATTAAAGTTTATCTATCCATCATAAAGTGCATCTATCATCATTAAAGTGCATCTATCCATCATAAAAGTGCATATGTCAATCATAATAGTGCATCTATCCATCATAAAAGTGCATCTATCATCATAAAAGTGCATCTATCCATCATAAAAGTGCATCTATCCATCATAAAAGTGCATCTATCCATCATAAAAGTGCATCCATCCATCATAGAAGTGCATCTATCCATCATAAAAGTGCATCCATCCATCATAGAAGTGCATCTGTCCATCATAAAAGTGCAGCTGTCCATCATAAAAGTGTATCTATCCATCATAAAAGTGCATCTATCCATCATAAAAGTGCATCCATCCATCATAGAAGTGCATCTGTCCATCATAAAAGTGCATGTGTCCATCATAAAAGTGCATCTGTCCATCATAAAAGTGCATCTATCATCATAAAAGTGCAGCTGTCCATCATAAAAGTGCATCTGTCCATCATAAAAGTGCATCTGTCCATCATAGAAGTGCATCTGTCCATCATAAAAGTGCATCTATCCATCATAAAAGTGCATCTGTCCATCATAGAAGTGCATCTGTCCATCATAAAAGTGCATCTATCATCATAGAAGTGCATCTATCATCATAAAAGTGCATCTGTCCATCATAAAAGTGCATCTATCCATCATAAAAGTGCATCTATCATCATAAAAGTGCATCTATCCATCATAAAAGTGCATCTATCATCATAAAAGTGCATCTGTCCATCATACAAGTGCATCTATCCATCATAAAAGTGCATCTATCATCATAAAAGTGCATCTATCCATCATAAAAGTGCATCTGTCCATCATAAAAGTGCATCTGTCCATCATAAAAGTGCATCTATCATCATAAAAGTGCATCTATCCATCATAAAAGTGCATCTATCCATCATAAAAGTGCATCTGTCCATCATAAAAGTGCATCTGTCCATCATAAAAGTGCATCTGTCCATCATAAAAGTGCATCTGTCCATCATAAAAGTGCATCTATCCATCATAAAAGTGCATCTATCATCATAAAAGTGCATCTATCCATCATAAAAGTGCATCTATCCATCATAAAAGTGCATCTGTCCATCATAAAAGTGCATCTGTCCATCATAAAAGTGCATCTGTCCATCATAAAAGTACATCTATCCATCATAAAAGTGCATCTGTCCATCATAGAAGTACATCTATCCATCATAGAAGTGCATCTATCATCATAAAAGTGCATCTATCATCATAAAAGTGCATCTATCATCATAAAAGTGCATATGTCCTTCATAAAAGTGCATCTATCCATCATAAAAGTGCATCTATCCATCATAAAAGTGTATCTATCCATCATAAAAGTGCATCTATCCATCATAAAGTGCATCTATCATCATAAAAGTGCATATATCCATCATAAAAGTGCATCTATCCATCATAAAAGTGCATCTATCCATCATAAAAGTGTATCTATCCATCATAAAAGTGCATCTATCGATCATAAAGTGCATCTATCATCATTAAAGTTTATCTATCCATCATAAAAGTGCATCTATCGATCATAAAGTGCATCTATCATCATTAAAGTGCATCTGTCCATCATAAAAGTGCATATGTCAATCATAATAGTGCATCTATCCATCATAAAAGTGCATCTATCCATCATAAAAGTGCATCTATCCATCATAAAAGTGCATCCATCCATCATAGAAGTGCATCTATCCATCATAAAAGTGCATCCATCCATCATAGAAGTGCATCTGTCCATCATAAAAGTGCAGCTGTCCATCATAAAAGTGTATCTATCCATCATAAAAGTGCATCCATCCATCATAGAAGTGCATCTGTCCATCATAAAAGTGCATGTGTCCATCATAAAAGTGCATCTGTCCATCATAAAAGTGCATCTATCATCATAAAAGTGCAGCTGTCCATCATAAAAGTGCATCTGTCCATCATAAAAGTGCATCTGTCCATCATAAAAGTGCATCTGTCCATCATAGAAGTGCATCTATCATCATTAAAGTTTATCTATCCATCATAAAGTGCATCTATCATCATTAAAGTGCATCTATCCATCATAAAAGTGCATATGTCAATCATAATAGTGCATCTATCCATCATAAAAGTGCATCTATCCATCATAAAAGTGCATCTATCCATCATAAAAGTGCATCCATCCATCATAGAAGTGCATCTATCCATCATAAAAGTGCATCCATCCATCATAGAAGTGCATCTGTCCATCATAAAAGTGCAGCTGTCCATCATAAAAGTGTATCTATCCATCATAAAAGTGCATCTATCCATCATAAAAGTGCATCCATCCATCATAGAAGTGCATCTGTCCATCATAAAAGTGCATGTGTCCATCATAAAAGTGCATCTGTCCATCATAAAAGTGCATCTATCATCATAAAAGTGCAGCTGTCCATCATAAAAGTGCATCTGTCCATCATAAAAGTGCATCTGTCCATCATAGAAGTGCATCTGTCCATCATAAAAGTGCATCTATCCATCATAAAAGTGCATGTGTCCATCATAGAAGTGCATCTGTCCATCATAAAAGTGCATCTATCATCATAGAAGTGCATCTATCATCATAAAAGTGCATCTGTCCATCATAAAAGTGCATCTATCCATCATAAAAGTGCATCTATCATCATAAAAGTGCATCTATCCATCATAAAAGTGCATCTGTCCATCATAGAAGTACATCTATCCATCATAGAAGTGCATCTATCATCATAAAAGTGCATCTATCATCATAAAAGTGCATCTATCATCATAAAAGTGCATCTATCCATCATAAAAGTGCATCTGTCCATCATAAAAGTGCATCTGTCCATCATAAAAGTGCATCTATCATCATAAAAGTGCATCTATCATCATAAAAGTGCATTTATCCATCATAAAAGTGCATCTGTCCATCATAAAAGTACATCTATCCATCATAAAAGTGCATCTGTCCATCATAAAAGTGCATCTGTCCATCATAAAAGTGCATCTATCATCATAATAGTGCATCTGTCCATCATAAAAGTGCATCTGTCCATCATAAAAGTGCATCTGTCCATCATAAAAGTGCATCTGTCCATCATAAAAGTGCATCTATCATCATATTAGTGCATCTATCCATCATAAAAGTGCATCTATCCATCATAAAAGTGCATCTATCCATCATAAAAGTGCATCTATCATCATAAAAGTGCATCTATCCATCATAAAAGTGCATCTGTCCATCATAAAAGTGCATCTGTCCATCATAAAAGTGCATCTATCCATCATAAAAGTGTCAATCATAATAGTGCATCTATCCATCATAAAAGTGCATCCATCCATCATAGAAGTGCATCTATCCATCATAAAAGTGCATCTGTCCATCATAAAAGTGTATCTATCATCATAAAAGTGCATCTATCCATCATAAAAGTGCATCTGTCCATCATAATAGTGCATCTATCCATCATAAAAGTGCATATGTCCTTCATAAAAGTGCATCTATCCATCATAAAAGTGCATCTATCCATCATAAAAGTGTATCTATCCATCATAAAAGTGCATCTATCCATCATAAAGTGCATCTATCATCATAAAAGTGCATATATCCATCATAAAAGTGTATCTATCCATCATAAAAGTGTATCTATCCATCATAAAAGTGCATCTATCGATCATAAAGTGCATCTATCATCATTAAAGTTTATCTATCCATCATAAAAGTGCATCTATCCATCATAAAAGTGTATCTATCCATCATAAAAGTGCATCTATCGATCATAAAGTGCATCTATCATCATTAAAGTTTATCTATCCATCATAAAAGTGCATCTATCCATCATAAAAGTGCATCTATCGATCATAAAGTGCATCTATCATCATTAAAGTGCATCCATCCATCATAGAAGTGCATCTATCCATCATAAAAGTGCATATGTCAATCATAATAGTGCATCTATCCATCATAAAAGTGCATCTATCCATCATAAAAGTGCATCTATCCATCATAAAAGTGCATCCATCCATCATAGAAGTGCATCTATCCATCATAAAAGTGCATCCATCCATCATAGAAGTGCATCTGTCCATCATAAAAGTGCAGCTGTCCATCATAAAAGTGTATCTATCCATCATAAAAGTGCATCCATCCATCATAGAAGTGCATCTGTCCATCATAAAAGTGCATGTGTCCATCATAAAAGTGCATCTGTCCATCATAAAAGTGCATCTATCATCATAAAAGTGCAGCTGTCCATCATAAAAGTGCATCTGTCCATCATAAAAGTGCATCTGTCCATCATAAAAGTGCATCTATCCATCATAAAAGTGCAGCAGTCCATCATAAAAGTGCATCTGTCCATCATAAAAGTGCATCTGTCCATCATAAAAGTGCATCTATCATCATAAAAGTGCAGCAGTCCATCATAAAGTGCATCTATCATCATTAAAGTGCATCTATCCATCATAAAAGTGCATCTATCCATCATAAAAGTGCATCTATCATCATTAAAGTTTATCTATCCATCATAAAGTGCATCTATCATCATTAAAGTGCATCTATCCATCATAAAAGTGCATATGTCAATCATAATAGTGCATCTATCCATCATAAAAGTGCATCTATCATCATAAAAGTGCATCTATCCATCATAAAAGTGCATCTATCCATCATAAAAGTGCATCTATCCATCATAAAAGTGCATCCATCCATCATAGAAGTGCATCTATCCATCATAAAAGTGCATCCATCCATCATAGAAGTGCATCTGTCCATCATAAAAGTGCAGCTGTCCATCATAAAAGTGTATCTATCCATCATAAAAGTGCATCTATCCATCATAAAAGTGCATCCATCCATCATAGAAGTGCATCTGTCCATCATAAAAGTGCATGTGTCCATCATAAAAGTGCATCTGTCCATCATAAAAGTGCATCTATCATCATAAAAGTGCAGCTGTCCATCATAAAAGTGCATCTGTCCATCATAAAAGTGCATCTGTCCATCATAGAAGTGCATCTGTCCATCATAAAAGTGCATCTATCCATCATAAAAGTGCATCTGTCCATCATAGAAGTGCATCTGTCCATCATAAAAGTGCATCTATCATCATAGAAGTGCATCTATCATCATAAAAGTGCATCTGTCCATCATAAAAGTGCATCTATCCATCATAAAAGTGCATCTATCATCATAAAAGTGCATCTATCCATCATAAAAGTGCATCTATCATCATAAAAGTGCATCTGTCCATCATACAAGTGCATCTATCCATCATAAAAGTGCATCTATCATCATAAAAGTGCATCTATCCATCATAAAAGTGCATCTGTCCATCATAAAAGTGCATCTGTCCATCATAAAAGTGCATCTATCATCATAAAAGTGCATCTATCCATCATAAAAGTGCATCTATCCATCATAAAAGTGCATCTGTCCATCATAAAAGTGCATCTGTCCATCATAAAAGTGCATCTGTCCATCATAAAAGTGCATCTGTCCATCATAAAAGTGCATCTATCCATCATAAAAGTGCATCTATCATCATAAAAGTGCATCTATCCATCATAAAAGTGCATCTATCCATCATAAAAGTGCATCTGTCCATCATAAAAGTGCATCTGTCCATCATAAAAGTGCATCTGTCCATCATAAAAGTACATCTATCCATCATAAAAGTGCATCTGTCCATCATAGAAGTACATCTATCCATCATAGAAGTGCATCTATCATCATAAAAGTGCATCTATCATCATAAAAGTGCATCTATCATCATAAAAGTGCATATGTCCTTCATAAAAGTGCATCTATCCATCATAAAAGTGCATCTATCCATCATAAAAGTGTATCTATCCATCATAAAAGTGCATCTATCCATCATAAAGTGCATCTATCATCATAAAAGTGCATATATCCATCATAAAAGTGCATCTATCCATCATAAAAGTGCATCTATCCATCATAAAAGTGTATCTATCCATCATAAAAGTGCATCTATCGATCATAAAGTGCATCTATCATCATTAAAGTTTATCTATCCATCATAAAAGTGCATCTATCGATCATAAAGTGCATCTATCATCATTAAAGTGCATCTGTCCATCATAAAAGTGCATATGTCAATCATAATAGTGCATCTATCCATCATAAAAGTGCATCTATCCATCATAAAAGTGCATCTATCCATCATAAAAGTGCATCCATCCATCATAGAAGTGCATCTATCCATCATAAAAGTGCATCCATCCATCATAGAAGTGCATCTGTCCATCATAAAAGTGCAGCTGTCCATCATAAAAGTGTATCTATCCATCATAAAAGTGCATCCATCCATCATAGAAGTGCATCTGTCCATCATAAAAGTGCATGTGTCCATCATAAAAGTGCATCTGTCCATCATAAAAGTGCATCTATCATCATAAAAGTGCAGCTGTCCATCATAAAAGTGCATCTGTCCATCATAAAAGTGCATCTGTCCATCATAAAAGTGCATCTGTCCATCATAGAAGTGCATCTATCATCATTAAAGTTTATCTATCCATCATAAAGTGCATCTATCATCATTAAAGTGCATCTATCCATCATAAAAGTGCATATGTCAATCATAATAGTGCATCTATCCATCATAAAAGTGCATCTATCCATCATAAAAGTGCATCTATCCATCATAAAAGTGCATCCATCCATCATAGAAGTGCATCTATCCATCATAAAAGTGCATCCATCCATCATAGAAGTGCATCTGTCCATCATAAAAGTGCAGCTGTCCATCATAAAAGTGTATCTATCCATCATAAAAGTGCATCTATCCATCATAAAAGTGCATCCATCCATCATAGAAGTGCATCTGTCCATCATAAAAGTGCATGTGTCCATCATAAAAGTGCATCTGTCCATCATAAAAGTGCATCTATCATCATAAAAGTGCAGCTGTCCATCATAAAAGTGCATCTGTCCATCATAAAAGTGCATCTGTCCATCATAGAAGTGCATCTGTCCATCATAAAAGTGCATCTATCCATCATAAAAGTGCATGTGTCCATCATAGAAGTGCATCTGTCCATCATAAAAGTGCATCTATCATCATAGAAGTGCATCTATCATCATAAAAGTGCATCTGTCCATCATAAAAGTGCATCTATCCATCATAAAAGTGCATCTATCATCATAAAAGTGCATCTATCCATCATAAAAGTGCATCTATCATCATAAAAGTGCATCTGTCCATCATACAAGTGCATCTATCCATCATAAAAGTGCATCTATCATCATAAAAGTGCATCTATCCATCATAAAAGTGCATCTATCCATCATAAAAGTGCATCTGTCCATCATAAAAGTGCATCTGTCCATCATAAAAGTGCATCTGTCCATCATAAAAGTGCATCTGTCCATCATAAAAGTGCATCTATCCATCATAAAAGTGCATCTATCATCATAAAAGTGCATCTATCCATCATAAAAGTGCATCTATCCATCATAAAAGTGCATCTGTCCATCATAAAAGTGCATCTGTCCATCATAAAAGTGCATCTGTCCATCATAAAAGTGCATCTGTCCATCATAAAAGTACATCTATCCATCATAAAAGTGCATCTGTCCATCATAGAAGTACATCTATCCATCATAGAAGTGCATCTATCATCATAAAAGTGCATCTATCATCATAAAAGTGCATCTATCATCATAAAAGTGCATCTATCCATCATAAAAGTGCATCTGTCCATCATAAAAGTGCATCTGTCCATCATAAAAGTGCATCTATCATCATAATAGTGCATCTGTCCATCATAAAAGTGCATCTGTCCATCATAAAAGTGCATCTGTCCATCATAAAAGTGCATCTGTCCATCATAAAAGTGCATCTATCATCATATTAGTGCATCTATCCATCATAAAAGTGCATCTATCCATCATAAAAGTGCATCTATCCATCATAAAAGTGCATCTATCATCATAAAAGTGCATCTATCCATCATAAAAGTGCATCTATCCATCATAAAAGTGCATCTGTCCATCATAAAAGTGCATCTATCCATCATAAAAGTGCATCTGTCCATCATAAAAGTGCATCTGTTCATCATAAAAGTGCATCTATCCATCATAAAAGTGTCAATCATAATAGTGCATCTATCCATCATAAAAGTGCATCCATCCATCATAGAAGTGCATCTATCCATCATAAAAGTGCATCTGTCCATCATAAAAGTGTATCTATCATCATAAAAGTGCATCTATCCATCATAAAAGTGCATCTGTCCATCATAATAGTGCATCTATCCATCATAAAAGTGCATATGTCCTTCATAAAAGTGCATCTATCCATCATAAAAGTGCATCTATCCATCATAAAAGTGTATCTATCCATCATAAAAGTGCATCTATCCATCATAAAGTGCATCTATCATCATAAAAGTGCATATATCCATCATAAAAGTGCATCTATCCATCATAAAAGTGCATCTATCCATCATAAAAGTGTATCTATCCATCATAAAAGTGCATATATCCATCATAAAAGTGCATCTATCGATCATAAAGTGCATCTATCATCATTAAAGTTTATCTATCCATCATAAAAGTGCATCTATCGATCATAAAGTGCATCTATCATCATTAAAGTGCATCTGTCCATCATAAAAGTGCATCTATCCATCATAAAAGTGCATCTATCCATCATAAAAGTGCATCCATCCATCATAGAAGTGCATCTGTCCATCATAAAAGTGCAGCTGTCCATCATAAAAGTGTATCTATCCATCATAAAAGTGCATCTATCCATCATAAAAGTGCATCCATCCATCTTAGAAGTGCATCTGTCCATCATAAAAGTGCATGTGTCCATCATAAAAGTGCATCTGTCCATCATAAAAGTGCATCTATCCATCATAAAAGTGCATCTATCCATCATAAAAGTGCATCCATCCATCTTAGAAGTGCAGCTGTCCATCATAAAAGTGCATCTGTCCATCATAAAAGTGCATCTGTCCATCATAAAAGTGCATCTGTCCATCATAGAAGTGCATCTGTCCATCATAAAAGTGCATCTGTCCATCATAAAAGTGCATCTATCATCATAGAAGTGCATCTATCATCATAAAAGTGCATCTGTCCATCATAAAAGTGCATCTATCCATCATAAAAGTGCATCTATCATCATAAAAGTGCATCTATCCATCATAAAAGTGCATCTATCATCATAGAAGTGCATCTATCATCATAAAAGTGCATCTGTCCATCAAAAAAGTGCATCTATCCATCATAAAAGTGCATCTATCATCATAAAAGTGCATCTATCATCATAATAGTGCATCTGTCCATCATAAAAGTACATCTATCCATCATAAAAGTGCATCTGTCCATCATAGAAGTACATCTATCCATCATAGAAGTGCATCTATCATCATAAAAGTGCATCTATCATCATAAAAGTGCATCTATCATCATAAAAGTGCATCTGTCCATCATAAAAGTGCATCTGTCCATCATAAAAGTGCATCTGTCCATCATAAAAGTGCATCTATCATCATAAAAGTGCATCTATCATCATAAAAGTGCATTTATCCATCATAAAAGTGCATCTGTCCATCATAAAAGTACATCTATCCATCATAAAAGTGCATCTGTCCATCATAAAAGTGCATCTTTCCATCATAAAAGTGCATCTATCATCATAATAGTGCATCTGTCCATCATAAAAGTGCATCTGTCCATCATAGAAGTGCATCTATCATCATAAAAGTGCATCTATCATCATAAAAGTGCATCTGTCCATCATAAAAGTACATCTATCCATCATAAAAGTGCATCTATCCATCATAAAAGTGCATCTGTCCATCATAAAAGTACATCTATCATCATAATAGTGCATCTGTCCATCATAAAAGTGCATCTATCCATCATAAAAGTGCATCTATCATCATAATAGTGCATCTGTCCATCATAAAAGTGCATCTGTCCATCATAGAAGTGCATCTATCATCATAAAAGTGCATCTATCATCATAAAAGTGCATCTGTCCATCATAAAAGTGCATCTATCCATCATAAAAGTGCATCTGTCCATCATAAAAGTGCATCTGTCCATCATAAAAGTGCATCCGTCCATCATAAAAGTGCATCTATCATCATAAAAGTGCATCTATCATCATAAAAGTGCATCTGTCCATCATAAAAGTGCATCTATCCATCATAAAAGTGCATCTGTCCATCATAAAAGTGCATCTGTCCATCATAAAAGTGCATCCGTCCATCATAAAAGTGCATCTATCCATCATTAAAGTGCATCTGTCCATCATAAAAGTGCATCTATCCATCATAAAAGTGCATCTATCCATCATAAAAGTGCATCCATCCATCATAGAAGTGCATCTGTCCATCATAAAAGTGCAGCTGTCCATCATAAAAGTGTATCTATCCATCATAAAAGTGCATCTATCCATCATAAAAGTGCATCCATCCATCTTAGAAGTGCATCTGTCCATCATAAAAGTGCATGTGTCCATCATAAAAGTGCATCTGTCCATCATAAAAGTGCATCTATCCATCATAAAAGTGCATCTATCCATCATAAAAGTGCATCCATCCATCTTAGAAGTGCAGCTGTCCATCATAAAAGTGCATCTGTCCATCATAAAAGTGCATCTGTCCATCATAAAAGTGCATCTGTCCATCATAGAAGTGCATCTGTCCATCATAAAAGTGCATCTGTCCATCATAAAAGTGCATCTATCATCATAGAAGTGCATCTATCATCATAAAAGTGCATCTGTCCATCATAAAAGTGCATCTATCCATCATAAAAGTGCATCTATCATCATAAAAGTGCATCTATCCATCATAAAAGTGCATCTATCATCATAGAAGTGCATCTATCATCATAAAAGTGCATCTGTCCATCATAAAAGTGCATCTATCCATCATAAAAGTGCATCTATCATCATAAAAGTGCATCTATCATCATAATAGTGCATCTGTCCATCATAAAAGTACATCTATCCATCATAAAAGTGCATCTGTCCATCATAGAAGTACATCTATCCATCATAGAAGTGCATCTATCATCATAAAAGTGCATCTATCATCATAAAAGTGCATCTATCATCATAAAAGTGCATCTATCATCATAAAAGTGCATTTATCCATCATAAAAGTGCATCTGTCCATCATAAAAGTACATCTATCCATCATAAAAGTGCATCTGTCCATCATAAAAGTGCATCTTTCCATCATAAAAGTGCATCTATCATCATAATAGTGCATCTGTCCATCATAAAAGTGCATCTGTCCATCATAGAAGTGCATCTATCATCATAAAAGTGCATCTATCATCATAAAAGTGCATCTGTCCATCATAAAAGTACATCTATCCATCATAAAAGTGCATCTATCCATCATAAAAGTGCATCTGTCCATCATAAAAGTACATCTATCATCATAATAGTGCATCTGTCCATCATAAAAGTGCATCTATCATCATAATAGTGCATCTGTCCATCATAAAAGTGCATCTGTCCATCATAGAAGTGCATCTATCATCATAAAAGTGCATCTATCATCATAAAAGTGCATCTGTCCATCATAAAAGTGCATCTATCCATCATAAAAGTGCATCTGTCC
This sequence comes from Gobio gobio, assembly GCF_949357685.1. NCBI lineage: Eukaryota > Metazoa > Chordata > Actinopteri > Cypriniformes > Gobionidae > Gobio > Gobio gobio. The sequence continues at coordinate 111,434 of NC_137098.1, forward strand.
ATCATAAAAGTGCATCTGTCCATCATAAAAGTGCATCCGTCCATCATAAAAGTGCATCTATCCATCATAAAAGTGCATCTGTCCATCATAAAAGTGCATCTGTCCATCATAAAAGTGCATCCGTCCATCATAAAAGTGCATCCGTCCATCATAAAAGTGCATCTATCATCATAAAAGTGCATCTGTCCATCATAGAAGTGCATCTATCATCATAAAAGTGCATCTATCATCATAAAAGTGCATCTGTCCATCATAAAAGTGCATCTATCCATCATAAAAGTGCATCTGTCCATCATAAAAGTGCATCTGTCCATCATAAAAGTGCATCCGTCCATCATAAAAGTGCATCTATCCATCATAAAAGTGCATCTGTCCATCATAAAAGTGCATCTGTCCATCATAAAAGTGCATCCGTCCATCATAAAAGTGCATCCGTCCATCATAAAAGTGCATCTGTCCATCATAAAAGTGCATCCGTCCATCATAATAGTGCATCTATCCATCATAAAAGTGCATCTGTCCATCATAGAAGTGCATCTATCATCATAAAAGTGCATCTATCATCATAAATGTGCATCTGTCCATCATAAAAGTGCATCTATCCATCATAAAAGTGCATCTGTCCATCATAAAAGTGCATCTGTCCATCATAAAAGTGCATCCGTCCATCATAAAAGTGCATCTGTCCATCATAAAAGTGCATCTGTCCATCATAAAAGTGCATCCGTCCATCATAAAAGTGCATCCGTCCATCATAAAAGTGCATCCGTCCATCATAAAAGTGCATCTATCCATCATAAAAGTGCATCTGTCCATCATAAAAGTGCATCCGTCCATCATAAAAGTGCATCCGTCCATCATAAAAGTGCATCTATCCATCATAAAAGTGCATCTATCCATCATAAAAGTGCATCTATCCATCATAAAAGTGCATCTATCCATCATAAAAGTGCATCTATCCATCATAAAAGTGCATCCGTCCATCATAAAAGTGCACTCCTGCACTAGTTTCTGTCAGTATGTGTGAAGCCAGACGAATGGATGAGAGAATGATGAACTCACCGAAGCCGTGCTTCCCCACTGAATCCAGGGAATAGGCCTCATCCAGAGGAAGGTCAAAGTGAACGCATCTAACAGGAGTGGAGGCCATTTCTCTCTGAAAACACACAAATACTCTCAGACGCTGGACAGAAATACATTTCATCACCAAATATGTACTGTGTATGAGCAGTGCGTGCGTGTTCATCCATGCCTGCAGGTGTTTGCAGATGTGCAGGCAGATCCAGTCGCGGTCGGAGTGTGTGATGAGACACAGCCCTGTGTTTGCGGTGGTGTTGTGCAGGTCACACAGCAGATCGACCGCCTGCCCGCTTCCTTTAGGGCCCAGAAGAGCGTTGAGCTCCTGAGAGCGGATCATCTCGTACGGCGAGTCCTCTGAGACGGGTGCGCTGAGACACACACACACACACACACACACACACACACACACACACACACACACACACACACACACACACACACACACACACACACACACACACACACACACACACACACACACACACACACACACACACACACACATACGGCAGGTCAGAACACAGCCACAAATATATATTTGACTCACTGGCTCTGACTCTTAAATTAGAGTGAGATTAAAACCGCAGAGATGCAGAAACAGTTAACACTGTAGAGTAGAAATACACAGCATATCTAATCTGGCATATGCAGGTGATCAAAGCCCGTCATCTGCTCAAACTAAGAGAGTCTCACACCGGACTCAGATCTATCAAAGACAAGGCCAGTGATGGACACCTCAGAGGTCAATGCAGATTGTCTCACAGCAGCTTCACAGTGTTAAACAGGAAAATAATGCAACAGAATCGTATTCAGCTGTACAGCCACTCTGGAGAAAACGGTGATGTCATCAGTTAATTTTATAATTATCATACAGTGACATCATACAGTGAGATCAGTAATTTAGTTTATATGGTTAATTTAGTTTACTAGTTAGATTTATTTGGATATTTAGTTGAACATTTAGTGTCCCCAACTGAGCAAGCCAAGCCAGAGGAAACAGTGGCAAGAACCAAAACCCCATCAGGAGCAGAATGGAGGAAAATAAACCTTGGAGAAACCAGGCTCAGTCGGGGGGGCAGTTCTCCTCTGGCCAATTAACAAACAGCATATGATTATTATTCTTACAACTTATGTTAGTAAACCTCGGGATAAACAGAGAGACTAACATTAGCGTAGATGCCATTCTTCTGATGATGTCACGAGTACATCAGGTGTTATGGGAAGTGTTCCCGGTTCCGGCTGACCTAGTTAATGCAGCCTAACAATCATTTCATTGAAAAAGTGTTTTATGTGTATGCCACAGTAAAGAGATGTGTTTTTAGTCTAGATTTAAACTGACAGAGTGTGTCTGCTTCCTGAACAATGCTAGGTAGACTGTTCCAGAGTTTAGGTGCTAAATAGGAAAAGGATCGAGCTGCAGTTGATTTGGATATTCTCGGTATGATCAACTGGCCAGAGTTTAGAGAGCGCAGTAGACATGATGGAGTATAATGTGTTAAGAGCTCGCTCAAGTATTGGGGTGTGTAACGGAAAATGTAATGATACAAGGGGATTAAAACATTATGCATGAAATGTTATCGATATGCATATATCCATACAAAAGAATCATTATGTTTTGGGTAATGTTCCACGTAGGGCATGTCCTCAGCAGACACGGTGGCTAGTGTGTGACCTTAGAGTTCAGTGGAACTACAGTTCCCTTTCGAGGGAACTCGCACTGCATCGGGACGACGCTTTGGGGGTGCTCCCTTAGCATCAGCGAATCTGAAACCAGAATGCCAACTAGGCCAATCCGATTGGCGTGCGTGATGACGTCATTGTGACGGCATACCCGGAAGTATAAAAGGGGAGCTGGAACGTAATGGCGGTAGTTATTGCTCTTCAGCAAGCGCTATCTGTCAAACTGTCTGTCTATTTACTGTTGTATGTCAGTGAAAGTGTGTGATTGAAATGAAGTGTGAAAAAGTGAGAGAGTTCAAGCAGTGTGTGCATCCTTGCCCTCGCTACATGTCGGGCTCGGATACACACCTGCTGTGTGTGTACTGCCTGGGCGTTCAGCATGCTCGAGCGGCTCTTGAGGGAGCCGCTTGTGAGCATTATGAAAGCTGACGCTCAGAGTGCTCCGCTCTCGGCGTGAGCCCCGTGGATCGGTCCCGCATCCGCCGAGGCGGTGCGGCGAGGCTGGTCATGGGGCTCACGGATGGACTGTCAGCGGGACTGGGACTGCTGAGGCATTTTCCCAGTCTTTGTCTGACAGTTCAGATGTTCTCCTTCCCCGTGTGGAAGCCCGCGCTGCGGCTTCTTCCCCCGGGGCGGAGGACGCGATGTGTGAGAGGTCTGATTCTGAGGAATTAGACGTACTCAGCATCGAGGCAGTCAAAGTCATAAGCACTTCTTAAATATGCAAGATTCCATCCACGCGATTGCTGGGAAAAAAGAAAAAAAAAGGCAGCGCGCAGGTTATGGGTCTGCAATTAATGTGAACACACGCGATCGGTGTGCATGAGATACTGGTTGGCTTAACGGACGAGTCCGTATAGTAAAATAAATCAGTATTTGTCTGATATGGCTGCATTTAAGTCTGAGGATTTAAATGAGATATTATCTGACTCTGAGGAGTTAGATATTCAGTCATTTCAGACCATGTTTCACTGTATTGTGTGACACTGTTTGGCTTTTTTTCTCGAGGGATGAAAGCCAATTGTATTATGACGGCTTGAACCACGTTGCTGAGGCAACGCGGGGTCTATGAGTCCGTATAAATACAATAAAACAGTGTCGTCTGATTAATTACGGCTACATTTAATTTTAAGGAATTAAAATTAAATATAATCTAACTTTGAGGAGTTAGATATTCAGCCTATCATTCAGACTATGTTTCACCTTATTGTGGCTGCATTTAATTCTGAGGAATTAAATTAAAATATTATCTGACTTTGAGGAGTTAGATATATTTTTTATTCAGCCTGTTATTCAGATCAGGTTGCACGGGTTTGGTGATTATGATGGCATTTAATTCCGAGGAATTGAGTGTCATGTTATCCGACTTTGATAAGTTGGATACTTTAAATTCTGTCACCCAAGCGTGTTTAACTTGTGAACTGGATATTCATCTAAGATGGAGCCCTCCTGAAGTTGATGTCGTTCTCGCCGCCTTGTGGCCTGCGGGACACATCAGTTTCAGGCAATTGCTAATCGCAGTGTCCGCTCTAGGGTTGTGGCCCTGTTGAGCTGCTCCCTTAGATGAGGCCCCCTGCTGGCCAGCCCCCTCTCCCGGGTAGGAGCGATCGAGGTCGCCTCCCCTGTGGAGTTTTCGGGAATCGACGCTGTGTTCCCGCCGTCTAGTACGCTTCGGGCCACATCGTTTCCCCGTGCACGCGTGCTGCACCAGCCGCCTCTAGCAAGACTTGCGGTGGTCCAGCAAACGCGTACGCACACCGAAAATCTTCCTCGATTTCGCCCTGCCGGTAAGCCGCTTCAGGGGGTCGGGGAGGAGGCTCGGTTGACACCCAAGACCGGCCTCGAGAGGCTGGTTCCCTTAGCAGATTATCTCGGCGCATGGTTATGCCTCCGAATATATCAGCTTGGGGCCTGCGACTGTAGGAAGGGGCATACAGACTGCAGTCCGGTTACCTTCCCCTGAAGTTCAGTGGGGTGGTCTGGACGGCAGTGGTCCCTGGGCAGGTTCGGGTAATGGAACAGGAAGTTCACTCCCTGTTGGTAAGGAGGCCACAGAATGTGCTCCTCCGCCAGACAGGGAGTCCGGGTTCTACAGCCAGTACTTCATAGTTCCTAAGAGGGATGGCGAGTTGCATCCAACTTTAGACCGGAGGTACTTGAATCGTTCTCTGAGGAGATTCAGATTCAAGATGCTTAGCATTTCCTCCATTGTGATTCAGATCCAGTCTGAGGACTGGTCTGTCACGATGGGTCTGAAGAGGACGCATACTTCCCTGTATCCATCCTTCTGTGTCACAGGAAGTTCCGGAGGTTCGCTTTTTGGGGCAAAGCGTACCAATATCGGGTTCTTCCAGGCGGCCTGGTCTCTAAAATGAAGCTAGGCCACAGCATCACTGTGAAGCAGTTTAAGGTCTGCTGGGGCTCATTGCGGCTGCGTCCAACAGAATATCTCTTGGCCTGCTGCATGAGACCCTTACAGTGGTAGCTGGGAATCAAGGGGTTTTCCTCTGGGGGAAAACCATTCTGTATGATCAGGGTAACGCGCAGATGCCTTCGTTCCCTAGTCATATGGAAGAAACCTTGGTTTCTGTCCCAGGGGCCAGTGTTGGGAGCGTTCTGTTGCCGGGAATCCGTTTCAACAGACGCCTCCCTCACTGGCTGGGACGTGGTTATGGGAAGTAAACCAGGTGGCTTTCCTTGAGGGGAAATCCATTCTGTATGATCAGGGTAACGCGCAGTGGCCTTCGTTCCCTAGTCATATGGAAGAAACCTTGGTTTCTGTCCCAAGGGCCAGTGTTGGGAGCGTTCTGTTGCCGGGAATCCGTTTCAACAGACGCCTCCCTCACTGGCTGGGACGTGGTCATGGCGGCCGCTTTGCGAGAGGTCTGTGGGAGACCAGGCATTTCTCCTGGCACATCTACTGCCTGGAAATGCTGGCGGTCTACAAAGCTCTGAGGAGCTTTTTCCCGGACCTCCGCAGCCACCATGTCCTGATATGGAAGTAAACCAGGTGGCTTTCCTTGAGGGGAAATCCATTCTGTATGATCAGGGTAACGCGCAGTGGCCTTCGTTCCCTAGTCATATGGAAGAAACCTTGGTTTCTGTCCCAAGGGCCAGTGTTGGGAGCGTCCTGTTGCCGGAAATCCGTTTCAACAGACGCCTCCCTCACTGGCTGGGGCGCGGTCATGGACGGCCGCTTTGCGAGGGGCCCATGGGAGGGCCGTCATTCCTCCTGGCACATAAATTGCCTGGAGATGATGGCGGTCTACAAAGCTCTCAGGAGCTTTCTCCCGCACCTCCGCGGCCAGCATGTCCTGGTACGGACAGACAATACGTCTGTCGTAGCGTACATCAACCGCCAGGGGGGACTGAGGTCACGCTTTCTGTACAGGATAGCACGCCGAGTCCTCCTGTGGACCCAAGGGAAACTGTTGTCCATCAGGGCAATGTATGTCCCGGGGGTCCAAAATCAGGGAGCAGACATCCTGTCGAGGCAGGGGCTGAGGCCCGGGGAGTGGCGACTCCACCCAGAGGTGGTGGAGGCCATATGCAAGAGGTTCGGCCCAGTGGAAGTGGATCTGTTTGCGTCTCGAGAGACGTCCCACTGTCCACTGTGGTTTTCCCTCACGCATCCAGCTCCGCTGGGGCTGGATGCCATGGTGCAGACGTGGCCGAGGCTGCGTCTGTACGCATTTCCCCCGATTGCTCTGCTCCCGGGAGTCCTGGAAAGGGTCCGTCGACAGGGGGTCAGTCTACTTCTGGTAGCACCCCGTTGGCCGACTCGAGTTTGGTTCTCGGATATCATAGCTCTGCTAGCAGGTCAGCCGTGGGAGATTCCTCTGAGGAGGGATCTCCTATCTCAGGCGGCGGGTACGATATTTTACCCCCGCCCGGAGATTTGGAACCTGTGGGTCTGGCCCCTGAGGGGACCAGGTTCATAGAGGCTGGCCTATCGGCAGACGTGATAGAGACCTTACTCAGCTCCAGGGCTCCGTCTACGAGGAGACTGTACAGCTTCAAGTGGAATGTATTTTCCACTTGGTGCAGAGAACGTGAGGTGGACCCAGTTAACTGCCCAGTGGCTTCAGTGCTGGAGTTCCTCCAAGATCGTTTCTCTGCAGGGCTTACCCCGTCCACACTCAAGGTGTACGTGGCTGCCATTGCGGCTTTCCACACTCCTTTGGGTGATGGGCCTCTGGGTAGGCACCAGCTGGTTGTACAATTCCTCCGTGGGGCTCGGAGGATGAGGCCTGCGGCTCGGTCCAGAGTTCCAACCTGGGACCTGGCAGTGGTTCTCGAAGGATTGGCTGAGGCCCCCTTCGAACCATTGGAGTCGGCTGGACCGAAGGATCTGACCCTTAAGGTGGCTTTTCTCCTTGCCATTACCTCTCTCAGGAGAGTGGGAGATCTCCAGGCCTTGGCGGTAACGCCGACCTGCCTGGAGTTTGCCCCGGGAGGAGTAAAAGCCATCTTACACCCTAGGCCGGGCTACGTGCCTAAGGTGCCATCAAGGGTGGTCAGGTCATTGGTCCTGCAGGCATTTCATCCTCCGCCTCATGTGACGGCGGAAGAGGGGAGACTTCACCTACTCTGCCCGGTTAGGGCGCTCAGAGTTTATTTGGCGAAGTCTGCACAGTGGAGGAGATCACAACAACTTTTGGTGTGTTTTGGCTCACCTAAGAAGGGATTGCCTGCGTCTACTCAGACAATCAGTAATTGGATTGTCCAGGCGATTACCATGGCCTATCAGGTGCGCAGTTTGCCTTCACCTGTGGCCGTGAGGGCTCATTCCACCAGAGGCATGGCCTCTTCGGTGGCCCTTCTTTCTGGGGTCCCCTTGCAGGATATCTGCGAGACGGCCGGGTGGGCTACCCCACACACTTTTATCAGGTTTTATAGCCTGGATCTCCCTACGACGCCTGGTGCTAGGGTGCTCCAGTCCTAGCTGTGCCCGGTTTCCGGCTTCACACTAGGGCAGGCGCTACCCTTCGGTGTGGCCTAGTGGGTACTCGTTCCCCAAAGCGTCGTCCCGATGCAGTGCGAGTTCCCTCGAAAGGGAACTGCTCGGGTTATGTATATAACCCTTGTTCCCTGAGAAGGGGAACGAGCACTGCATCCCGACGCCACACCTCGGCGCGCCTGGAGCGCATGCTTCAGAGCAATTACTACCGCCATTACGTTCCAGCTCCCCTTTTATACTTCCGGGTATGCCGTCACAATGACGTCATCACGCACGCCAATCGGATTGGCCTAGTTGGCATTCTGGTTTCAGATTCGCTGATGCTAAGGGAGCACCCCCAAAGCGTCGTCCCGATGCAGTGCTCGTTCCCCTTCTCAGGGAACAAGGGTTATATACATAACCCGAGCAGTTTTTTTTATTCGCTTTGGTACTATTTTCACAAGCAAGGTGTACATTTTCGAAACTCATAGTGCTAACATCACAACAGATCATCAAAAGTGCACTTTTTTCAAACATTTCAGCATATTTTCAATTGTGTTAGTACAATACACAAAACCACAAAGTAACATTTTCACTACACAAAATAAGTGTTTCATCTTTATAAATGTTTCATTCACAGAAACTGCCTTTCAAAAAGCTCTTACTATTAAACTTTTGATTTGCATCTCTTCTCGTTCAGTTTAATATATTTGTCTTTTATTTAATCCAACTGATCTTAATGGTTAATCAATGCATCATTTGGTACACCAATAGATTTCTATACATATTGATTATATAGACATAGTTTCTACTTTGTTTGCAATTTCCGAAATGGATAACCATGTGAAATGAATTATTTTTAAATGTTTTGCGATTTATCTTTGATTATAAGGTGTGTGTTTGTGGCCTGGTAAACTCTACATTATGGGGACAAAAAGACGGCAATGTCCTAAATTCTTGTCCTTGCAGGGACATTTTTTTGGTCAAGCTTATAAATCATAGAGAATTAGTTTTTTTTTTTTTTTTTAAATGTAAATGTTTTTAAATGTTTAAATGTAAAAATGCAGAAATGTTTCTTTGATGTGTAGGGTATGACCAATATAAAAATCATAATGTCTATGGAGAGTGGGACAGAAATATTTGCAATTTGTGAATAGAGTATGATAGAGTATAAGGGAGTGGAAATAGTCAATGATGGTGTAACATCAGACTGATCAGAAATCAGAAGACTGGAGACAGATCGTATCAAATATAGAATTTTACATTACAGTATGTATGCCATGTGATACTGTAAACAGATGACCATGGTAGAGACAAAGCTCAACTACAGTAGATTCAGTCATATACAGTGAGAACATTTACTGGCAGCAAACTCTGTTATAGCACAGAACCTCATGGCTGTGCCATAACTTTATCACACCTTTTTGATAACACACTGAATACTATTACAAACATTATGGATTCAATTACATAAGTTAGGTAATGCAAGTGTGTTTTCTATTGAGGCATATATAGTCTGTGTTACTGTAGATACTGTAGATAATTCAGCAATGAGGGAGATTTGAAACATGTATCTTGCATTGTTTGCTGTTGGATGACCTGATTGTTTAAAGTACTGAATTGAAAGAAGATCACACTGTTGTGTTTTGGTGATTAAACCAAATGTTCTCATTACATATTACAATAATCTTGTGTTTGAAACAATGATTATGTGGACTGAAAATATGTGCAACTGAATGAAAGCGTTTTGGGGTTTTGAAAGAATGACTTACAAGTGTGATCAGTTTGGATTTTTGTACTATGATGTTTTGAAAATGTACACCTTACTTGTGAAAATGGTACCAAAGCGAATAAAAAAAACTGTAATATAGCCTAAGATTGAATCTGGAAATAAAGCAAAATAACTGAAAAATGAGAATTACTCCTCAGATGCCATATCCGTAATTCATAGCAACAAATCTAGCATTGATTCAATCTGAAATGGATGAATTAAAAGCAGTTATTACTCCACAACCTGCATGATATCATTAACCAATGAGCGACTAATTTGCAACAGTGCGGTTTCGGGGAACAGTCGTGACTAGCTATGCATCGTACTATGGAAGTTCATCTGTGAGGTCTGTCGTTGCCCTGGCTGGTGTTCTGCGGATCACAGTGTCGAGACTCTTCTGTTCTGCTACAGAGAGATTCACTTGCTCAAGTCTCAGTTTCACTATCTCTCTCTGTTTTGATCTTAAACCATAAGCTTTGATTAGATTAGGGTTAGTTCACACAAAAATGTAAATTCTGTCATTGATTCCTCACCCTCATCTCATTCCAAACCCGTAAGACTTTCGTTCATCTCCCGAACGCAAATGAAAATCTTTTGGATGAAATCTGGGAGACCCACTCCCTCCACTGACAGCTACACAACAGAAACGTTGATGCTTCAAAAAGTTCATAAATAAATCGCACAATTAGCCCTTATGAATTGAGCGGTTTAGTCCAAAATGTTCTGAAGAGACTCAATCGCTTTATATGATGAACAGATTGAATTGAGGCTTTTATTCTCATACAAATTAGCGAACATAAACAGAAGCTCAACCGAACCTGCTGAATACATGAGAACAAACCTCTTGCTGAAGCTCAAACGTGCTGCGTAACACGAGAATGAACCGCAGTGGGTTCTGGGATAAAAAGAGGTTCAACGACAGTGAAGGACGAGAAAGGACCAGAGTAGTGAGTAGTGAAGATGGACAACGAGGACTGGCTGATATACTTCAGTGAGGAGCTAGTGATTCCCACTTATCCCACCTGGTACCTTCATCTTCGCTAATTCGTCAAGATTTCTGTTTCTGTTATCACCACAAAGCTCAGCCAGTCCTCCAGCCCTCGGGTACTCTGGCTCCGCCTTCAATGTTCATCGCCACAGAACCACCTTGGTCTCCAGTGCCAGCAATCACTTGATTCCATCGGCTTTCCGTCTGTGCCGTGGCTCCTCGCACCTTCGGCTCCACCGGAGACCCTCGTCCTGCCGGCTTCACCTTGGTCAGTTGTCACACCACTTCCGCCATGGACTTACGGGTCGTCAGCTGCCCTCCCTCCCTCTCCCGCTGTGTCAGCAGACTATTGCCATCATTGCCACCAGGGGATCATTGTCATCACCCACATCTCACCATCCCTTCGCCACATCCTTGTTCTCCTCCTAAACCCCCTCCATCCCGCCATCTGCCATCGTTCTGCTACGCCTCGAGGTTGCTGTTATGCTGTTCGAGGTGATGTTACTGTAATGTTCTGTTAGTATCTATTTTGATGGACTTTCAGTTTGTTTTCATTTGTCACTTGAGCCGCTTTTCCTCTTTCGGGCTGAACGGTTCTCATTGCCTAACCGCTCAATTCCGTGCTGATTCGGTAGGGTTATAACCAGCTACAGAGACACTGGTAGGCAACAGACGAGTGACCTATCCTGAGTGGCAATGTCACTACATTCTACCAGCACGATTCGGCACATTAACCGCACTGAGAATCCGGGCCAAGAACAGTTTGTAATCATGCCGTACCAGGCTCAAGTGGAAACACAACTGGAACCGTTCCTTACAATTCTAAGACCCATTTGGAAAATCGTTCATTTGTTCAGTTTTCCCGCTCCTCATTTGTGTGATTGGTTTTCAGCTGTGTGAAATGAATTAGTCTCGTTTGTGTTTGCTACATAAGTTGAACCCTCACACTCATTCTCTGTTCGGTCATGTTCACCTTAAGTGTGTGTTGCTCTGCCTGTCTGCCTATTTTGTTCTATTTAACTTTGAGTTGGAGTTCTCTAATCACATTTTTACTTGCCCTGCCAAAATGTTTAATTTTCAACAATTTTGAACAAGTTTGGCTTGTCAAATCTGTGATTTATTGTCACAAATAAATGATGTTTTATTAACAAGGTTCGGGAGAAGCATGTTCAGATAATTGACACAGGTGGAAAGCACTCAGCTAATCAACAATAGAGGGATATATACACGCAGCAGTCCTACCTCCGTTTGTTGACAGTTCTCAGCAACCCTTCCACCACCCCTTCAACAACACATTTTAACTCTAAAACCACTTACATATACGGGGGGGTACTCTGGGTTCGGGCCTAATTCTGAGCTTGAAGCCCTCCCTCCGGACAGCACGCCAAATACGCATTGAATTACTCTCTATAAATTATATGTAAGTGTGAACTCGTGAATGTACTTCATATTTACGTTTGATCATGTTAGTGACAGTAGTTCTGCAGGAACGCTGTGGTGGTTCTCTCACCGTCTCACCTGAGCGCGGCCTGCGTGAAGCAGCGGTTCAGGTCTGTCTCCACGTAACGGACGCACAGCTGCACGGCACGTGGGTTCGACATGAGTGTTACCACGGAAACCGCATCTGTCCCATCCTCCCTCCTCTTCAGCCTCTCTCTCACCAGGTAGACACCTGACAGCTCGTTGCCATGGGTACCGCCGCACACCGCCACACGCAATACCGGCGGCAGAGCAACCACCTGATAATTCAACCAGTTATCAAACCATTTGCAAATGTTCTATTCACTTACAACAGAAATCTAGATTTATATCCCTCCAGCTATGAGCATTATCCACACAAAGCTGCATTAATGTAATGATGTTCAGACGTTACTTACGTTACTCCAGAGATGACTGTTTCTGTCCATCTGCATCAGGGCGGCTCTTCTGACTGACTCTTGACCTTTGAACTGTGACCCTGCACTGCAGCTGTGCTCTGAGAGAAACACAATGAAACACACTCATGATCTCAGAGCCTCGGTCTGTCCCGCCGCTGCTTCACTGAGTTCATCTGACTCAGCAACTCTCTCTCTGTGCCTCTCTCATTCTCTCTCTCTCTCTCTCTCTCTCTCTCTCTCTCTCTCTCTCTCTCTCTCTCTCTCTCTCTCTCTCTCTCTCTCTCTCTCTCTCTCTCTCTCTCTCTCTCTCTCTCTCTCTCTCTCTCTCTCTCTCTCTCTCTCTCTCTCTCATTCTCTCTCTCTCTCTCTCTCTCTCTCTCTCTCTCTCAGGCATGCGTGTGTTTGGTGTGGTGAGGAGTGTGAGAGTTGATTGATTGATCTTCAATTTTTTTTCCTTTTATCCATACTTTATGGAATTAGAGATTTTTTTACAATCGCTATGACAATTTTTTCAATACTTTTAACAATTTCCTAAACTCTTAACGCAGTTAACACAACATCTGTCTGAGTAGGCTATACAATTACAGTTTTTCTGGATTGCTTTGATGCAGCTGTCAACTCAAACTCCACATTTTCAAAACGGTTAACACACAGGCCTAAACAGTGGCACTCATGGTCAAAATGACACATATGTTTGCAAAGGCTCTAACTGCGCCAAAACATTTAAAATATGCAACAAAAGCAAATTTTGCCTTCAAAAAACACAATTTACAAACAAGTATATGAGCTCGTCAATCATTACACAATGGACAACAAAATACAAAATACAGAACTGTGAATCAGTGCACCAGGGCTTGTCATTGCCAGTGCCTTTTGTTGTCTTTCTATATAGGCTGTCTCAAATTTGCCCTTTTACATAGAATTGGATCCAGAATAAGAAATGCTTGCATGCATTTTGTACTGATTCCATGACATTAAAAAAAAAAAAAAAACGTATCTGAAAACTGAAATACTGTAAATACTGTAAATATTACAGAGAATACATTTAAACCAAAATACAGCAAAATCTATTGGAGTATTTGGATTCTATAAAGAATACATGTAATGGGAATGAGTAAACAATTACATAAAGTATATCACTGAAGATATTTCTGTATCTACTGTACAGCTACATTACATGTCATTACATGTCTTCTACTCCTCGTGTTTCCCTGCTCAGGGCACGGGCACCCAGAACGTGATAATCCCAGGCCTCCTTCACTCCAGTGCTGACACACCGCGTGCCCTTCACAATCACCCTTTGAGCCTTTGCAGTCGGCTGAGTTAAAAGTTCTGTCTCTGAAGACAGTACTCCTGACTGCATTGAAAAAAAAAAAAAAAAAAAAGGAGTGATGAGATAGTTAGCAGACTATCATCACTCAATGGCTGGTTGTCTAAGTGGTGTCTGCAAAATAACATAGGGTTCATAGACAATTGGAAAAGTTTTTGGGGCAGACCTGACCTGTTGAAGAAGAATGGCATCCATCCCTCTTGGGGTGGTGCCGCTCTTCTATCTAGTAATCTGGCACATAGTCTTAGAGCTAAACCTTGACTCACTAGGGCCCAGGTCAGGAAGCAGACAAACTGGCTAAACCGACCGTCTGCTAGCTGTCTCACGTTACCGGAGTCAGATAAATCCCAGCACATAGAGACTCTTTCACCTAGATATTATCATATAGAGACTGTGTCTGTTCCCCGAATTAGTAAATACAAAAAAACATCAAAACCATTCAACAGTAAAAATTTAATTGACGTCCAACAAATAAACAAAATATATAATACAGATGAACAATTGATAAAGCTTGGGTTGCTGAATATTAGATCCCTTTCCCCAAAAGCGCTTATTGTTAATGATATTATTACAGATAATAATCTAGATGTGCTCTGTTTGACAGAAACCTGGCTAAAACCTGACGACTACATTACCTTAAATGAGTCCACCCCCCAAGATTATTGTTATAAACATGAGCCGCGTCTGAAAGGTAAAGGGGGAGGGGTTGCTGTAATTTATAATAATATCTTCAGTATTACTCAGAAGTCTAGTTTCAAATATAATTCCTTCGAAGTTTTGGTGCTTTATGTAACGCTATGTAGTGTACATGATAAAACCCGTTCAACATTTGTGTTAGCTACTGTATACAGGCCAACTGGGCATAATACAGACTTTATCAAAGAATTTGCTGATTTTCTATCAGAGTTAGTACTGGCCGTAGATAAAGTACTAATTGTTGGTGATTTTAATATCCATGTTGACAACGGAAAAGACGTATTGGGATTAGCATTTAAAGACACACTAAACTCTATTGGAGTTAGGCAACACGTGTCAGGAGCCACTCATCGCCATAATCATACTTTAGACCTAATATTGTCACATGGAATAAATGTTGATACCGTTGAAATTCTGCAGCAGAGCGATGACATCTCAGATCATTACTTAGTATCATGTATACTTAATTTAGCTAAGGTTGCAAAGCCGCCCCCTCGCTTTAAAAATGGCAGGACAATCACTGCCGCTACTAAAGATTGCTTTTTAAATAATCTCCCTCATCAGTATCATCTGCTCAGCATCCCAGATAGTATAGAAGAACTCGATGTTGCAACAGAAACTATTGACTCTCTCTTTTGCAGTACTTTAGACACAGTTGCTCCTCTGCGCTTAAAGAAGATTAAAGAAAATAGTCCAACGCCGTGGTACAACGAGCACACCCGGGCCCTTAAAACAGCAGCCAGAAAAATGGAGCGCAGCTGGAAGAAAACAAAATTAGAGGTATTTCGTAATTCGTGGAAAGAGCACATGATCACATACAGAAAGGCTGTAAAAACTGCTAGATCTGCTTATTTCTCAACTCTCTTGGAAGAAAACAAACACAACCCAAGGTATTTATTCGATACAGTGGCTAAATTAACCAAAAATAAAGCTTCAACTTCTGATGATTGTAAACAGCACAGCAGTAATGACTTTATGAACTTCTTCACATGTAAGATTGATAATATTAGGAAAAAATTTTTAACCATGCAGCCGTCTAATACAGCATCACATCAGACAGAGCATTGTAGTGTCACTGAGGAAAAATTACACTCATTCACTGCTATAGGAGAAGAAGAATTGGCTAAACTCGTTAAATCATCAAAATCGACAACATGTATGCTCGACCCTATACCAACTAGGCTATTAAAAGAGATGCTACCAGAGGTCATAGATCCTCTTCTTAATATCATTAATTCATCTTTGTCATTAGGATATGTACCGAAAACTTTTAAGTTGGCAATTATTAAACCACTTATTAAAAAACCGCAACTTGATCCTACAGATTTAGTCAATTATAGACCAATCTCAAATCTACCCTTTCTGTCAAAAATACTTGAAAAGGCAGTGTCTTCACAATTATGTTCCTTTTTAGAAAGAAATGGTATCTGTGAGGATTTCCAGTCAGGATTTAGACCGTATCATAGCACTGAGACTGCTCTCGTCAGAGTTACAAATGATTTGCTCTTATCATCCGATCGTGGCTGTATCTCTCTATTAGTGTTACTCGATCTTAGCGCTGCATTTGATACTATCGACCACAACATTCTTTTGAATAGACTCGAAAATTATGTAGGTATTAGTGGAATTGCATTATCATGGTTTAAATCATACCTATGCGACCGTTATCAGTTTGTAGTAGTAAATGAAGATATGTCACACCGATCGCAAGTTCAGTATGGAGTACCGCAAGGCTCAGTGCTAGGACCGCTACTCTTCACCCTGTACATGCTACCACTGGGAGATATCATTAGGAAGCATGGCGTTAGTTTTCATTGTTATGCTGACGATACTCAGCTCTATATTTCTTCACGCCCTAAAGAAACTTACCAATTCACAAGATTAACGGAATGCATAGCTGATATAAAACATTGGATGACTGGTAATTTCCTGCAACTCAATTCAGAAAAAACTGAATTTTTAATTATTGGACAAAAAAGCTCCACAAGTAGTAACCTAGAATACTGTCTAACACTTGATGGCTGTTCTGTCAAGTCCTCGTCGTCAGTGAGGAACCTGGGTGTGCTCTTTGATACCAATCTTTCGTTTGAAAGCCACGTTTCTAGCATCTGTAAAACTGCTTTCTACCATCTTAAAAATATATCTAAATTACGGCACATGCTCTCAATGCAAAATGCTGAACAGTTAGTTCATGCGTTCATGACCTCAAGGTTAGATTATTGTAATGCTCTACTGGGTGGTTGCCCTGCTCGCTTAATAAATAAACTCCAGCTGGTCCAAAACGCAGCAGCTCGAGTTCTTACTAGAACCAGGAAGTATGACCATATTAGCCCAGTTCTGTCAACACTGCACTGGCTGCCTATTAAACATCGCATAAATTTTAAAATCTTACTTATTACTTACAAAGCACTAAATGGTTTAGCTCCCCAATACTTGAGCGAGCTCTTAACATATTATACTCCATCACGTCTACTGCGGTCTCAAAATTCTGGCCAGTTGATCATACCGAGAATATCCAAATCAACTGCAGGCGGTCGATCGTTTTCCTATTTAGCACCTAAACTCTGGAACAGTCTTCCTAACATTGTTCGGGAAGCAGACACACTCTGTCAGTTTAAATCTAGACTAAAAACACATCTCTTTACTGTGGCATACACATAAAACACTTTTTCAATGAAATGATTGTTAGGCTGCATTAACTAGGTCAGCCGGAACCGGGAACACTTCCCATAACACCTGATGTACTCGTTACATCATCAGAAGAATGGCATCTACGCTAATGTTAGTCTCTCTGTTTTATCCCGAGGTTTACTGCAGTCAGCTGGATCCGGGCCGTATCCAGATCAGATGGTGGACCTGCGCCCAGAGAAGACCAACACAGGACCCCGAAGTGTCTGGGAGACCGTGATTAGACTCCCCCTGAAACTGCCTCATCGACACGGCATCTCAATAAACCCGTCTCCTGCGTGTTGCCTCCGATCATTCGAATATTGCACTTTAATAATTATTTAATCAACATCATCCTCAATAAACCCGTCTCCAGCATGTTGCCCCCGGTCCCTCGAATATTCTGATCTATTATGACCTCCGAGCTGTAAAACTGCCAGAATAATAATAATAATACGCTGTTTGTTAATTGGCCAGAGGAGAACTGGCACCCCGACTGAGCCTGGTTTCTCCCAAGGTTTATTTTTCTCCATTAGGTCACCTAATGGGGTTTTGGTTTCCTTGCCACTGTTGCCTCTGGCTTGGCGTGCTCAGTTGGGGACACTAAATTTTTCAACTAAACATCGAAATACATCTAAATAATAAACTAAATTAACCATTTAAACTAAATTACTGATCAAATTATTGATCTAAAGCCCACACTGTCACTGTATGATACTTGAAATTTTTCCAGAATGGCTATACAGCTGAATAAAATTATGCTGCATTATTTTCCTGTTTAACACTGTAAAGCTGCTTTGAAACAATCTACATTGTTAAAAGCGCTATATAAATAAAGTTGACTTGACTTGACTTGCATTGGCCTCCATCAAGAGGGAAGGGGACCTGCAGGCATTTATGGTCGACGAGTTGTGCCTGGAATTCGGGCCCAGTAACTCTCATGTAATCCTGAGACCCCGGCCTGGATGCGTGCCCAAGGTTCCCACCACTCCCTTCCGGGATCAGGTGGTGAGCCTGTAAGCGCTGCCTTCAGAGGAGGCAGACCCAGCCCTAGCTTTTCTCTGCCCCGTCCGTGCCCTGCGGACATATGTGGACAGAACGCAAAGCTTCAGAACCTCAGTGCAGATCTTCGTATGTTACGGAGGACAGCAGAAGGTAAAGGCTATCTCCAAGCAGAGGATGGCCCACTGGATAGTGGATGCCATCGTCTTGGCGTATGAACCCAAGACGTGCCCTGCCCGCTCGGGTTAAGAGCCCACTCCACCAGGGGTGTAGCTTCTTCCTGGGCGTTGGCTCGTGGCGCCTCGCTGACAGATATTTGTAGAGCTGCGGGCTGGGCGACACCTAACACGTTCGCTAGATTCTATAGCCTCCGTGTAGAACCGGTAGCTTCCTGTGTGCTCGCTTCCCATAGTCAGCAACCCTGAAGTGCCCGTTCTAGTGTCGGCTTGCTGCGCCACTCCCTTCCCCATGGAACAGATACGTGCCCTTATATCTCCAGTTGAGTTCCCCTAAAAAAGGCGAACCCTGTTGAGTCCTCCGCAACCCTCGACAGTCGGATGTGGCGGAGCATCCGATGCCAGGTCTAACACTCGTATGCATTGGTGGAACTTGTGTCAGGCTGGGTTCCATATGTTGTGACCCCTACGGTGGTCCCATATGTGTATTCTCCACGGTACGGCTCCCTACGGTGAGCTAGTGTCTTTCCCTCAGCAGAGTTCCTCTGCCGTCCCAGTACGGTGTTGTTTCCCCCGCCGTAATTGGGACTTCCCTTACGAAACAAAAATATATTGCAGTATATTGGAAAATATCATGTAATACATTAGGCGATATATTCCCATATATGGGATTTAATATTTATATTTTCCAATATATTGCAATATATTGAAAGCGGCAATCATTTGTATATTTTGCAATATACTGCAATATATTACATATATTGTATATATGTACCATCAATATATTAACAATATATTATAATATATTTCAAGTAATATATTGGTAAATATATTTTCCTTCCGTAAGGGTTCCGTATGTTGCACTGCCCAAGGCCAGTCTATACGTGTATTCTCCACATGGTAACTCCCTCCGGGCATGATGTGGCTTCCCTCCGGGCACGCTTTCCCAGTGTTATCCAATAGTCTGCTGAGTGAGTCTTGCGGAACAGCAGTGTGACTCTCCCTGCCTGAGTTTTCCCGCTCGGAACAGACGGGGTCTGAGCTGGGCGCTGGAAGTGGTAGTAACTGTGGCATTTGCCAAAGGGATCCCAATTAGTCGGTGACGTCCGACGTACGTCGAACGTGACCGACTGAAAGGGAACATCTCGGTTACGTATGGTAACCTTTGTTCCCTGAAGGAGGGAACGGAGACATACGTCCCGTTGCCACAGTTGCTGAACCATCACTGCATGGCCGAGTCACTAGTTCGGCTCCTCAGTGAAAAACGTCAGTGCACTGCTCTCGCTTCCTGTTTAGACCCATGGTGCGGGGCGGAGCGCGAGATGCAAATCTAATGGCCCATTGGGCTGTTCCCTATATCTCGAAGCTGATAGGGGCTCCCTGAAGTGATCCCAATGTACGTCTCCATTCCCTCCTTCAGGGAACGAGGGTTACCATACGTAACCGAGACGATCAAAATATCACAAGAGAGAATAAGTGCCTCTAGATTGAATAGATTCTATGTTTGTAAAAAGACTAATAATAGACATAATGTGGCCGCGAATATTGTACCATGTTGTTTTTCAGACCATCATTTTGTTTCTTGTAATCTGACTCTGTCACAGACGCAGTGTAAAAGTCCATACTGAAAATTGAATGTTCAGTTGTTAGAGGAGAAAGACTTTATTGAAAGATTGAAATGTTTTTGGGAGTTTTGGGTTTCTCAGAAAGGTGAATATGAAAACCTAATTCAGTGGTGGGAGTTGGGAAAAACACTAATTAGAAAATTTTGTCAGCAGTTTTCTTCTTTCTCTACAATAAAGATTAAGAAAAGAATCAGTGAATTAGAAAATGAAATAGCACAGATTACATCTAAGGTGGTGCTGCACAGTATCTTAGCATCACTAAGATACTGTAATGCTGAGAACTTATGTGAGAAAAAAATACTCTTAACTCTCTAATACAAGTGCAAGCTAAAGGCCTGTACACGAATATCGCACGTGCTTATCGCCAGCGTTTTTCGTGACCATTTACATAACATTTATGCATTTAGCAGAAGCTTTTATCCAAAGCGACTTACAACAGGGGGGTACAGGAAGCGATCCGTCATGAAGAGTTGAAGAAACGCAAAAAGTGCCTGAAGTACTAAGTCTGTGCACATTGCTCAGTAGCACAAGCCAGAGTAGGGAGGGAAAAGGGGAAGAAAGAGGAAGAGAAAGTTTTTTTTTTTTTTTTAGGTTAAGTGCTTGTGGAAGAGGTGAGTTTTTTAGTTGTCTTTTGAATGTTGTCAGTGATTCTGCATTTCGGATGGCGGTGGGAAGATTGTTCCACCAGCCAGGAACGTTGAATGAAAATGTTCTGGAGAGGGATTTTCTGCCTCTCTGTGATGGTATCCCAAGCCTTTGCTCCTTGGCTGAGCGAAGGCTTCTGGTGGGGGTGTAGACTAGTGTAATTTTTGTCAGACGAGACGAGTCTAAATTTGTTCGTCAACGACCTTTTTTTCCATGACGAAGACGAGACGATGACGAGACTGAACCAATGTCCAAAAACGCTGACTAAGACTAAATTAACATGCATTATTGTTGATGAAAAAGGACAAGACTAAAATGTTTTGCATAAAATAAAAACTAAGATAAAATCTCTCTTCATTTTCGTCTACAATCGTCAATTGTAGGTAGCCAATGGGCCTGTTTAACTTGATGCAAAGGTATGTTTTTGTGATTAAAATAAATTAAAAATATTACCCTAACATCCGTCTTCCTGTGTGCGGAAATTTGTTTATGTAGCTGTGACAACGCGCAACATGTGCGTGCATATTGCATATTAGGCTACATGTGACTGGCAGCCCAACTTCAGCGCTGCTGGCAGGACCATCGAGCAGAGGAGGACAGCCTTGAAGCCATCCACAGCTGATGCAATCCTTTTTCTGCATAAAATCCTGGATTAGCCTAAACTTTGATGGATAGATTATGTAAATAGATCCCATGTTGCAGTTTTGTAGCCATACAGTTTTCGAGAAAAATGGTAAAAGTGATTTTCATTTCAATAAGCTGCATTTGTGTTATGTTAATGTTTTGTTCTGTTAGCTTGGGCCATTTTTGGTAGATTTGGTAGAGTTTTTGGTATTTGTTTCCCCATCTGCGCGCTGATGCGCTCATCTGTAATCATTTTAAAATGCCTTCCTACAGTTGCTTAATAAAAGCGGGCTTTCCACGAACAAACGTACATGAGTCATTAGTATGAGAAAAAAAATTGATTCGGGTTCGGGTCGTGCTCGGACATAAATATCTTAATGCCTGTCGGACGCGGGCCGGGCTCGGTCAGAAAAATGCGTCCCGATCTGCACTCTAAACAGAGCACACCAGATCAAGTGTGTGACCTTTATTATGAGTGGGGAATTTCACATGCTGAATCATGTTATAGCAGTCTAATGCATCCATGAAATCAACTGTTAGATTGCTATTAGAGTTATCCACGTGGATATTAATGTCTCCAGTCACAATCATTGCTGGACAAACAGAGCTAACAGATGTGAGTATTCAAACAGAGGATTTGGTTTTGGAGGTGGATATATACGAGTACAATAAGAACTGGGGAAGCACCGTTCATTTTAAAAGCCATGTAATCAAACGATGATACACAACTAATAGTGCTTTCCGTAATAGATATATCAGCTCTGTAACAGCAAGACCGCCACCTTTACCACTTAGACGTGGCCTCTCAGTATATACATATCCTGGTGGAGCGCTCATATTTAAGTTTATAAAGTCATTTGGCTGGTGCCATGTCTCACAGAAAAGAAATCCAGAGCATTGTTCAGTATGATATCATAGAGTACATCAGTCTTATTGTTCAGTGAACGAACATTTAGATTTTGAGTCGCATTTTCTGAGGAGTCTGTTGAGAATAACGCAAGTTTGCATGGCAAACACTTTGTAGAGAAAAAGTTTTAGTTACTGAAGCCGTAGACCAAGAACTTAAAACCTTATTGCCAATCCCAGTAGTATGAACATTCCACTGCGATCCTCCTGTAAATATTTCGGCCGTCGTAGAAGCCGGCACAATTGCAAAAGTCTTTTGAACACAAAAGTCGGGAAGTAATTGATGCTCCAAAGAGAGAAGTTTAGAAAAAGAGTACCTTATTATGATGAAATCCAACTGTTGAAGGACCCGCTCACCACGAAGCCCAGACAGGGTCAAAATAATGATGACAACGAATAGGAGGGAAATCCGCATGATAGGAAACGGTAATATACAAACTAAGGTAGGCTTGAAGTTTGAATCCAGATACGTTGTTGTCACACAGCAGCATGGATAGCCATCACACAGGCCGCAGCGTTCCCCAGTCAGCAGGATCAACAATCACGATGTTAAGCCCAGAGACATGAATTGCATTAATAAAGCATTTATTTATCTGTGTTAAAGTTAACTTCATCATTTACTAATGCATTATTAAAATCTTGTTAACATTAGTTAATGCACTGTGAACTAACATTAACAAACCATGAACAGCTGTATTTTTATTAACTAACGTTAACAAAGATTAACTAATGCTGAACAGAGGTGTTGTTCATGGTTAGTTCATGTTAACTAATGCATTAACTAATGTTAACTAATGCAACGGGTTACCGTTTGTTTTTACCAGTATTTTTAATAAAATGCGACTGACACCAGTGCGATTTACCAGTTTTATTTTACTTACCCAGCTTACCCAGACAGTGCACAGTGACAAAGGCACATGGGCTATATACATTCTCTAATGTGGATAAAGCATATTTTGTGCACATCATTATACAACACATGTCCTTATTAGGAGAAAATATATGTCGTTTTAACAAGAAAAATATGGCGTAGGGTGGGGGAGAACGTGGCCAAACCAATCAAAATTCGACTTTGCCTAACAGACTTTCCTTTACTAAAATATTGCTGTTTAAGATTAATATTCACTCTAGGAAGAAAAGGCAATTGGCAAATGTTATTTTTTAATAGAATATTTGATCATTAAAATCCCTTAACATTCATGGTGATCTGAGGGGGCGAGAGAGTCCGGGTGAGGGGACGCTGGCCCTGGGCTACTGTTGGAGCACATCTGTTCTGTTCAGGAAGCTGGTTCAGCTGCGGCTGGCATAAGAGCTAAAAGCAGACTCTCCTTGCTTTGAGTGAACCCTTGGTATTTCGAACTGACTTGATTCTGATGATCTGAATGATCTGTTGGGTTTGTATTTAATCAGCATATCTGCAATGTATTGAGGTCCTAGGCCATTAAGCGATTTATATACCAGTAATAATACTTTAAAATCTATTCTAAATGTAACTGGAAGCCAGTGTAAAGACCTGAGGACTGGTGTGATATGGTCATATGTTCTGGTTCTGCTCAGTGTTCTGTTTGAGCTGCAGCTCTAATGGTGTTTTTGGGAAGGCCGGTGAGAAGACCATTACAATAGTCCACCCTACTGGTGATGAAAGCATGAACGAGTTTCTCTAAGTCTTGCCTGGAAACAAAGCATCTAATTCTTGCAATATTTTTGAGAGTGGCAGTAGGCTGATTTAGTTATTGCTTTGACATGACTACTGAAACTCAGGTCTGACTCCAAATCACACCCAGATTCCTGACTTGATGTTTTTTTATTAGACCTTTAGCCTCAAGATATGTGTTCACCTTGAGAATTTCATCTTTATTTCCAAATGTAGTGATTTCAGTTTTGTCTTTGTTTAACTGAAGATAGTTTTGGCATATCCAACAGGCTTTACAAGAATTAGCTGAGTCAACTGGTGGCCAGGGTTATTTAGATTCTTTGTCACATAAAATAATAATAATAATTAATAATAATAATAAAAGGACTCAGTTGGCTGATTTACTGGGTATTAAAACACAGGGGGCTCTGGTCAGGTCCAAATTCCAGGTTGTGGATCAGATGGATGCTCCTTCCAGGTTCTTTTTCAACTTGGAGTCTGGAGGATTATTGACAGACCCTGTGGAGAGCAGTTGTGTTTTATGGAGTCTGGAAAGGCGCGGGGCATCGACGGCCTGCCAGTAGACTTTTACAAGTCTTTCTGGTCAGAGCTGAGAGAGGACCTGCTGGAGGTTTTGAATGAAAGCTTGGCTGAAGGCCATCTGCCTCTGAGCTGTCGTAGAGCAGTGTTAACCCTCCTGCCCAAGAGAGGCGACCTTACAGACATAAAGTGCTGGTGAGCGGTTTCACTACTCTGTAGTGATTATAAACTGCTCTCGAAAACACTGGCTAACAGGCTAGCAGGAGTGATGGATGGTGTCATCCCTCCTGACCAGACCTACTGTGTTCCTAGTAGGTCAATATTTGACAATGTTTCATTGGTTTGTGATGTTGTAGAGGTCTCCAAGATGTTGAATTTGGATTGTGGGTTAATCTCATTATATCAGGAAAAAGCATTTGACTGTGTTGAACATTGCTATTTATGGAGAGTTTTAGAGTCCTTTGGGTTTTGTCAAAATTGTATAAATAGTATTAAAGTTCTTTACAGTGGCTTTGAGAGTATTCTGATGGTGAACGGTGGTTTATGTGCTCCTTTTAAAGCTCATAGAGGTGTTAGGCGGGGGTGCTCATTGTCTGGTATGCTTCTTTGGAAATAGAGCCACTTTTACAACAGATAAGGGTCAAACTCCATGGTATATGTTTGCCAAACTGTAAAAATAATTTTATATTGTCAGCTTATGCCGACAATGTTATCATCATGATTAGTAGGAAAAGTGACATACAGGTTTTGTTAAGTTAACTTTAAACTTTTAAAGGTTTATCTTCGGTGAGCGTAAATTGGAGTAAAAGTGAAACTTTATTATTAGGCAAGTGGATCGGTGGGAAACCAGATCCCCCTGAAGGGTTAGATTGGGGAAAATTTGGTTTTAAATATTTAGGAGTGTACCTTGGTGATGATCTTACAGTGCAAAAACATTGGGAAGGAGTCATCAAAAAAGTTAAAGGTCGCCTGGATAAATGGAGATGGTTAATTCCAAAGATGTCATATAGAGGGCGTATATTAATTATAAATAACTTAGTTGCTTCTTCACTATGGCATAGTGTTGCATGTATTGATCCTCCTTTACAGTTGTTCGTGAAAATCCAGGCTATTTTAGTAGATTTCTTCTGGGATAAATTGCATTGGGTCCCACAGAGTGTGTTATTCTTGCCTAAGGATGAGGGTGGACATGGCCCTATACATCTTCATAGCAGAATAGCAACTTTTCGGTTGCAATTGATACAAAGATTACTAGTTGGTTCCGCTGAATTTAAATGGTGTTCTGTTGCATATGTGATTTAGCAAAATCTTGAGAATTTGGGGCTGGACAAAACTCTTTTTTTACTGGACCCTACAAAATTGAACACTTCAGGTCTACCAGTTTTTTATAGGAACCTCTTTAAGGTGTGGAGTTTTTTGTTTAAAAAAAAAAGCAGAGAGTCCACAGTCACTTCATTGGCTATTAGAAGAGCCTTTGTTTCGGGGAGCACACCTGGATGTGTCTGCCAGTAGACTTTTCCCAGGACTTAACAAGACACTCATTGACAGAAAAGTCACCACTTTGAGACAATTACTGGAAATATCAGGACTTGATTTTAAGAATAAAGAAGCAACGGCTCAACATCTGGGAATTCGATCAACCCGTATAAATGCACAGCTATTGGAGAAATGGCAGACGGTTCTTAATACAACGGCAAGAACTTTGTTGACTGAGTATTCTGATGGTCTCTGTGAACCAAACCCTGAAGACTTTTTTCCTTGTTTATTTCTTTCATTGAATCTAGAAGAGGTTTCTGAAATGTTTTAAAAAATTATTGAATCTTTGTCTGTAGACTTTTTTCTTGTTCTGGGAAAACTTTGTATAAGTATTGTATGGTTATTTTTAACAAAAAAAAATTAAATAAGAAAACATACTCCATGGCGGAATTTTTTTTTATTGAATGTGGATAAAAAACCTGAGTGGAGAGCACTTTATAAACCACCGTTGATGAGAGACAGGTGATTCACAGTGGAGAATCCTCTATGGCGCTGTCACCGTCAATGCTTTTATTTCCATTTTAAATCCTGAGATTGATGCTTTTGTAAACTGTGCAAGATTAGAGCCTTTATTTCTGTCTTTAGAAAATATTTTTCAGAGGTTTAATGAAACTTTTTCTAGGCAAGGCAAGGCAAGTTTATTTGTATAGCACATTTCATACACAATAGCAATTCAAAGTGCTTTACATAAGAAATAAGAATACAATGTGTAAGAATTAAAAATAAAAACAAGGATAATTAAAACAGTTGTAAAGAAAAATTTAAAGATAAAAATAAAATGGTGACAGATGCATAAGAAATAGAAATATACAGTTGTAAAGAGAACTAACAATGAACAAAGGAAACTAAAACAGTTAATAAAAGAATAAAAAGATGATGCATAGATAAGATAAGGTGTAATCAGTGGGACATACAGTGGCACAGCTGACTTGATCCTGATGATCTGAATGATCTGTTGGGTTTGTATTTAATCAGCATATCTGCAATGTATTGAGGTCCAAGGTCATTGAGTGATTTATAAACTAGTAATAATACTTTAAAATCTATTCTAAATGTAACTGGAAGCCAGTGTAAAGACCTGAGGACTGGTGTGATATGGTCATAATGTTCTGGTTCTGCTCAGTGTTCTGTTTGAGCTGCAGCTCTAATGGTGTTTTTGGTAAGGCCGGTGAGAAGACCATTACAATAATCCACCCTACTGGTGATAAAAGCATGAACGAGTTTCTCTAAGTCTGGCCCAGAAACAAAGCATCTAATTCTTGCAATATTTTTGAGATGATAGTAAGCTGATTTAGTTATTGCTTTGACATGACTACTGAAACTCAGGTCTGACTCCAAATCACACCCAGATTCCTGACCTGATTTTTTGTTATTAGACCTTTAGCCTTAAGATATGCGTTCACCTTGAGAATTTCATTTTTATTTCCAAATGTAGTGATTTCAGCTTTATCTTTGTTTAACTGAAGAAAGTTTTGGCACATCCAACTGTTAACTTCATCAATGCACTTGGATAGAGAGTCAATGGAGCTGTAGTCTTTAGGTGATAGGGCTAAGTAGATCTGGGTGTCGTCAGCATAGCTGTTTTAAGCCATTTTGTTATTTTTCATTATTTGGCTCAGTGGCAGCATATAGAGGTTGAATAGAAGTGGTGCAAGAATTGACCCTCAGCTGACTGAAAACAACTTTTTCAGTGATCTTGCCTATGAAGGGGAGATTTGAGATTGGTCTGTAGTTGCTTAGTATGGTGTTATCCAGGTTTCTCTTTTTCAGGAGGGGCTTAACTACTGCGTTTTTAAGGGAGTTTGGAAAAGTCCCATAGAGAAGTGAGGAGTTTACCACTTCTAGGAGATCTGCTTCTAAACAGTTAAACGCTTTTGAAAAGAAGTGGGGAGTGTGTCAAGGGCGCAGGTTGAGGTTTTAAGGTGCTGTACGGATGACCGGCTGAACTTTCAGTTTTATAAGTGTTTCAAAAAGTTCATTGAAATCCCTCTTAAGGAGTTCTGACTGCTCTCTCTGAATATCGTTCTTCCCCACATGAATGATAAGTCGATTTGCAGTCTTACGTTTCATCAGAATGTTCTGAAGTTCCCTGTTTACATCAGAAACTGTTGTGTTTTATGGAGTCTGGAAAGGCGCGGGGCATCGACGGCCTGCCAGTAGACTTTTACAAGTCTTTCTGGTCAGAGCTGAGAGAGGACCTGCTGGAGGTTTTGAATGAAAGCTTGGCTGAAGGCCATCTGCCTCTGAGCTGTCGTAGAGCAGTGTTAACCCTCCTGCCCAAGAGAGGCGACCTTACAGACATAAAGTGCTGGTGAGCGGTTTCACTACTCTGTAGTGATTATAAACTGCTCTCGAAAACACTGGCTAACAGGCTAGCAGGAGTGATGGATGGTGTCATCCCTCCTGACCAGACCTACTGTGTTCCTAGTAGGTCAATATTTGACAATGTTTCATTGGTTTGTGATGTTGTAGAGGTCTCCAAAATGTTGAATTTGGATTGTGGGTTAATCTCATTATATCAGGAGAAAACATTTGACTGTGTTGAACATTGCTATTTATGGAGAGTTTTAGAGTCCTTTGGGTTTTGTCAAAATTGTATAAATAGTATTTAAGTTCTTTACAGTGGCTTTGAGAGTATTCTGAAGGTGAACGGTGGTTTATGTGCTCCTTTTAAAGCTCATAGAGGTGTTAGGCGGGGGTGCTCATTGTCTGGTATGCTTCTTTGGAAATAGAGCCACTTTTACAACAGATAAGGGTCAAACTCCATGGTATATGTTTGCCAAACTGTAAAAATAATTTTATATTGTCAGCTTATGCCGACAATGTTATCATCATGATTAGTAGGAAAAGTGACATACAGGTTTTGTTAAGTTAACTTAAAACTTTTAAGGTATATCTTCATTTCTGTTTACATCAGAGACTGTTGCTTGTGGAAGGCAGCATGTGGTATTATCCCTGCTTCTAATGTTTCTGATTGTTGAGTCCCCCACTATCAGAGTCCTGGGCTCGGCTGCGCTCTGAGCTGAGGGCCGCTGTCTGCTCGACCTTGAGCGCCTGTTAGCATCAGTGTTAGCTACGGGCTGATTCAATCTGTGTTCGGTCACATTTATCACGTTTGGGGATTCCTCACCCACATTCATTAACACTTCAAATCTGTTTTCAAGATGTATATTTGGTGGTGGGAAACTAGTGTTTGCAATCCTTGTGTCTGGGGTAGAGCATGCTACTGCGGCAATATGTGATGCTCGTGACAATCTGATGTCTCGAGTGCCTTTTGGTCTTGCTCCCTGTTTGTGCCATCGATTTATGGGACTCACCGGCAATGTGCAGAGGGCGATCATGATGAAGCTCTGCTGTGTGATTCGTCTGGTTGGATGGTTCCGCAAATAACTTTGTTTCAAGAACTGCAATCCTTTGTAAAAGTCTGTGGCAGTTTGTGCAGCAAGCAGATTCTAGAAGAGGCATTTTCTTATCCTTTTGAATGTAGGCAGCTGTGTTTTCCCTTCTCCAGGATGTAAGCTGAAGGCAGTGGGAGGCTGGTCGGTTGAAATATTACGCTTTTTTTGTAATCCAGTCACCAGAGTTTCTAATTTTATCATTGGAGTCAAGCTTTGTTGTTCGAGCACTGTGCTGATTTGCTGAAGTGGAAATTATGAGATAAAATATAGAAGCGATAGAGCAAAGCGCAGAGCAGTAAGCAAGAGCGTCCGAACAGTAGCTAAGCAGGAAGTCAAAGGGTTGCAGATAGATGTTGAATGGATATGATAGAGATAGTTACTGTCCTTTCTTTTGCCGATAGATGAACGCTGGAGCTTGGAGCTCGCTGGAGAACTTAGGAGCTGACTGGAACACACCCACACAGCAGACGAGGAACACAAAGGGAAGGAGACACGCTGGAGACAGGTAAGTATACGAAGAGAAGTCCTTGAGGTAAGCATAGCACAGAGTATATGCGAACGAGACCGGACATGGAGTGCTGTGTGAGTGTGCAGGTGATGGTGATCAGTACTCAGGAGATGGTGTGCGTTGTGATTGGTGAAGGTTGGAACCTGACGTGTCTGTGACAGCTGTTGGCCATTATAAGATTATTTCAGCGTCTGGAATGAACAAGGCCGTTGTTGTGTTTTTGGTAGAAGAGAAGTTTGTGAATGTGTTTGTATTGGAATTGAAATAGCGGAAACTTTTGTGCAGGTGTCACCTTTGCGTTCACCTGCGACGCGTGTCATAATCTTGAACGCTCCCCCGTTCATAACAAATGAAGCGATCACAAAAGAACTAAGTCGCTTTGGAAAATTTGCGAGTGCAATTAAAACTGTTCCGCTCGGATGTAAGAACAATGCACGGTAGCACGTGATGTCTTTTCGGAGACAGGTTTTCATGTTTTTGAACGCAATGACAAAGTATTTGGAGGTATCTTTCCGTATACAACACAATGAAAGCTCTTTTTTCGCTACAACGCTAAGTATGCAATGATTTGAATGTGGAGACTTAGGTCACAAGAAAGCAAGATGAGGAAAAAAGAGTCTGAAAACAATGAAACGAGAAATCAGCTGGATCGAGGAACAACTAGTGACAAAATCGAAAAAATACTTATAAGTTGATAAAGGAAACGTATGCACAACCCCCAAAAAAATGTAAATTGCAAAATGAGAAAAATAAAATAAAATGAGGAGACTCAGGATGAAAGTCCAACTGACAGTGGATGTACTCATTCCCTTGGGAACATACAGTTTTCAGAAGGACAAGCGGAGTCAGACGAGGAGTCAATGTCAAGATCAGAGGTGAGTGTTTTTTCTCTTCTGAAAGTGCCTGGTGTTTCAGATGGAGCTGAACAGAGCATTTGTGCAGTAATAATAATGACATGGAAAAGGCTAGTGGAAGTGGTTTACAGTTTGTTGAGAGTGTTGATGACGTGTGTGTGGATGAATCAAGATGTGATAGTGACAGTTGTTCAGAAGTTTTTGATTTTGAGTTGAGTCAATCATCTGGAGATTTGTATACAGCAGAAGAAATTAATGTCTTTCTGGATCAAACAAAAGGGCAGAAAGTAGATGTACTGAAGTTTTTTCCTGATGCTGTCAAATTCTTGAAGTCAGTTATGAGTGTTCAGAAAAGTGTAGGTTGTGATGTTATTTCGAAAACATAAAAGATTTTGTTTGAAAAAACTGGCTACAGTAGTTCGTAAAAGTTTAAAAGGAAAGAAAAAGAATAAATAGGTTATGGCTATGGGTGCTGCTCTTACCTATTTCCTTCTCTGTCTCTTTTCATTATTGTTTCTTTTCCCCTGATTTGGCATGCAAACTTTGAGAGTTAGTTCTTTAAATGTAAATGGTGTGAGGAATAGAGAAAAACGAGGTTTATTAATGGAGTTTCTTAAGCTTAAAGATTCACATGTAACGTTTTTACAAGACACTCACAGCGATGAGAGTAATGAGACAGATTGGGGATTGTGTTGGGAGGGCAGTTACGCTTTAAGTCATGGAACAAATTTAAGTGCTGGGGTGGCTATATTTTTTTCTTCTTACCTTAATGAAGATATATTGTTAAAAGAAAAATTGGGAAAAGGTCGCCTTCTTGTTGTAAAGGCAAAGATTGATGAATATACCTTCATATTTGTTAGAATTATTCTATCTGCACTTCTGTTTCTATCTCAAGTCTGTTACACTTTTGCGGGAACCAATCACAGACTGGCTATCCACCTGCCGCGCTATTGGCGGGTTTAACGTGATGACGGATAGAGAAGGGATGGATCGATGCCCGTTTATCACGCCTCTTGTGGTCTGATTGGTTGAAGGACTATCCAATTGCATACAAAGTCATTTGAATTATGCTTGTTTAACACGCCTCTTGTGGTCTGATTGGTTGAAGGACTATCCAATTGCATACAAAGTCATTTGAATTATGCTTGTTTATCACGACTCTTGTGGTCTGATTGGTTGAAGGACTATCCAATTGCCTACAGAGTCATTTAATTTATGCTAGTTGATCACGCCTCTTGTGCAGTAGAAGATACATAGCAGACTCCCCAGACCAATGTTCAATTTTAAATTGAGCTTGGTCTGGTGATAGCCAGACTATATGGATGCACAAACTGCATATTTTTTTAATCTTGAAAAAGTCTCAATAAAAAGAGTGTAATGCATTGTCTGACATTCCCAGATGGGCCTAAAACAACTGACCCAAAAAAGATGAGAAAAATTGCTGTGGACTTTTATTCAGAACTTTTTAGAGCTGAAGAGTGTGATGCACAGATCACTTCGGACTTGTTAGATCAATTTCTTACTATTAATGGAAAACAACGTGCAAACTTGGACAGTGTTTTTTCTTTTCAAGAATTGACCGAAGCGGTACAACAGATGAACCATCCCTGATGTTTGAACCAGCGCGAGGGAGAAGAGAAGAAGAGGGAGTGGATCTTAAGAGTCTTAGAGAAATCCCACCCTTGATGGTCGAGTTGACCAATGGGCTTGTTGGGCTTTTCCAGCGGGAAATTCCTCTGTGGGAGATTTAAGGCTCTTTGTTTCGAGCAAGATTCAATGAGCCTGTGCTCATATATACTCCAATTAATGCAACAAACACATATTGCCTCCTAGAGGAAGTGATATACATGACAGTGTAAGTCATGAAGTGGGCATTAATTTGACAGGAGACACGACATATATGAGGTAACTTGAACTAATAAGTTGTTCATAAGACATGCATAAACGAAATAACATACAAGGGAGTTATATGAGTACATACAATGTCCTGGGGTGCATATTCTTTTATAGATGGTTTATCTATAACTTGAGGCAAAAGCATGTTTTCAATTCACACATTTATTTGTATAGTGCTTTTCACAATACATATCATTTCAAAGCAGCTTCACAGAAAATGTGTCTACATTACAATTTTAAGTGGTTTGTCCATGTTAGTTATTCAGAAATGCACATATACAAAGCACACAGATTAGCTAACAATGTATTACTAATCAATATAATAATTAAATTAAGGCACAGAAATAAGTGAAATAAGAATACATGTTGTTAATGAATAGGGTTGTGGCGAGCAGCCAGGCTGAGGGACCGTGAGAACGGGACGAGGCCGCGGTCATTATTAGGATGATGAGCGCCAGCTGCGTGCCACATTGGCCTCGTCTCTCACGGAGGAGTGACGGGAGTATAAAGGAGGAGTGACGACAGTGAAGGACGAGAGAGGACCAGGCCTGGACTATGATTTGTGTTTTTATTTATGTTTTGTTTATGTATGTGTGCGGCAGTCGTCCGTGAGGGGCTGCCGCTTTTACTTTCACTTTGTTTGTTTGTTTATTTGATTAAAGTTTATTGTTTATTGTTTGCCGGTTCCCGCCTCCTTCTTCCCACACGAACGAACCTCGTTACAAGGGTATATAGAGATGAGCATGGGTGCGTGTTGATGCAGAGCTGCGTCATCTGAAGTCAGGGCTGGACTGGGGCTAAAATTCGGCCCTGGCAAATCCAGCCCATCCGGCCCATGAGTTCCTCTTGTTTTAACTGGGGTTAGGGCCTTAAATTGGAGTAGTTGTCCCTGTCCTAGATTTATTTATTTAATGATGGATATTATGGAATTTACTGCAAATGCAGATAACAAACGTAATATTGCACTTTTGTCACACAGAAATGCACTTGACAGTAAACCACTGATTTTGAGCTAGGATACATTAAAGTGAATTTACTGCTTTTAAAATCTGTCACCATTTACTCACTCTCATGTCGTTCCAAACCTGTATGACTTTCTCTCTTCCGTGAAACATAAAAGAAGATATGTTGAAGAATGTTTGTAACAAAGCAGATAGAGCAACTGTTGACTACCATAGTAGTTTTTTTCCTACTATGGTAGTCAATAGTTGCTCTATCTGCTTTGTTACAAACATTCTTCAAAATATCTTCTTTTGTGTTCAGCAGAACAAAGAAACTCATAAAGGTTTGGAACAACTTGAAGGTGAGTAAATGATGACACAATTTTCGTTTTTGGGTGAACTATCCCTTTAATGCATGGGATCCAGGCTTTAAAGCTGTTTTGTTGAATTATAATTTAATTACCCTACACTCTAAAAAAAAAGGTTCTATATGGCACCAAAAATGGTTCTTGGCTCGTAATCATAGGGGAACCTTTTTTAGTGCTATATAGCACCAATTTTGGTGCTTCAGTGGTTCTTCAGCGGTTCTTCAGAGGTGCTATATAGCACCTTAGTCAAAGAACCGGTGAAGAACTTCTGAAGATCCTCTGAAGAACCACTGAAGCACCAAAATTGGTGCTATATAGCACTAAAAAAGGTTCCCCTATGATTACGAGGACAGAACCATTTTTGGTGCCATATAGAACCTTTTTTTTAGAGTGTAATGACATTTTAACTGAGTTTAATTGTAGGTCAGTTTCATTTAACTGTATGGGCATGGTAGTCACAGGTAAAATCATGCTCCTCATTACCATAGGTATATGGTTTCGAAAATAAATAAATAAATAATAATAAACTATTGAATTTGTTTGTGCTAGAGTGACAAGTTTGTAGTTGTGTATTGCTGTTTTCCAATTTACCTCGTGATGTATTTACATGGTCGCGGCTGTTTTCAGCTGATTCACCACAGAACCTTTAATGTTTCCATATCACACGATTGTATAAAACAACATTCGGAGTCAAAGTGCCAGTTCATCACTTCATAGAGCAGCAGAAACGCAGCGCACGTTCGTCGGCGGCAGCGCTGTTGCGCGGATATTCGCCTTTTGCAGTTTCATGCGCCCAAATTTTTAAACAGCGCCTAATATGGATGGACACAGTCTATGGAGGAGGGAAGGTCTCTCTCGCTTTGGCCTGTCAATTCAGAAGACAAACCAATGGGCCGCTGCCCCTGCATGATGGGCCAGTCCGTGGCAAAAAAATAAATGAATAAATAACCTTGTATCGGCCCCAAAGTACATCGGCCCACCGGGAAAATGCCCGGTATGCCAGATTACCAGTCCAGCCCTGTCTGAAGTCCTCGCAGGAGTTGAGTGGTCTCTTCACAGGTGATGGTCATCTGAAGTCCTCCAGGAGTTGAGTGGTCTCTTCACAGGTGATGGTCATCTGAAGTCCTCACAGGAGTTGAGTCGTCTCTTCACAGGTGATGGTCATCTGAAGTCCTCCAGAAGTTGAGTCGTCTCTTCACAGGTGATGGTCATCTGATGTCCTCCAGGAGTTGAGTCGTCTCTTCACAGGTGATGGTCATCTGAAGTCCTCACAGGAGTTGAGTCGTCTCTTCACAGGTGTTGGTCATCTGAAGTCCTCGCAGGAGTTGAGTCGTCTCTTCACAGGTGATGGTCATCTGAAGTC
Source organism: Gobio gobio (assembly GCF_949357685.1). Classification (NCBI taxonomy): domain Eukaryota; kingdom Metazoa; phylum Chordata; class Actinopteri; order Cypriniformes; family Gobionidae; genus Gobio; species Gobio gobio. Next base: position 146,477 of record NC_137098.1, read on the forward strand.
CTCCAGAAGTTGAGTCGTCTCTTCACAGGTGATGGTCATCTGAAGTCCTCCAGGAGTTGAGTGGTCTCTTCACAGGTGATGGTCATCTGAAGTCCTCACAGGAGTTGAGTCGTCTCTTCACAGGTGATGGTCATCTGAAGTCCTCCAGAAGTTGAGTCGTCTCTTCACAGGTGATGGTCATCTGAAGTCCTCGCAGGAGTTGAGTGGTCTCTTCACAGGTGATGGTCATCTGAAGTCCTCACAGGAGTTGAGTCGTCTCTTCACAGGTGATGGTCATCTGAAGTCCTCCAGAAGTTGAGTCGTCTCTTCACAGGTGATGGTCATCTGATGTCCTCCAGGAGTTGAGTCGTCTCTTCACAGGTGATGGTCATCTGAAGTCCTCACAGGAGTTGAGTCATCTCTTCACAGGTGATGGTCATCTGAAATCCTCACAGGAGTTGAGTCGTCTCTTCACAGGTGATGGTCATCTGAAGTCCTGCAGGAGTTGAGTCATCTCTTCACAGGTGATGGTCATCTGAAGTCCTCACAGGAGTTGAGTCGTCTTTTCACAGGTGATGGTCATCTGAAGTCCTCGCAGGAGTTGAGTCGTCTCTTCACAGGTGATGGTCATCTGAAGTCCTCACAGGAGTTGAGTCATCTCTTCACAGGTGATGGTCATCTGAAGTCCTCGCAGGAGTTGGAGTCGTTTCTTCACAGGTGATGGTCATCTGAAGTCCTCCAGGAGTTGAGTCATCTCTTCACAGGTGATGGTCATCTGAAGTCCTCACAGGAGTTGAGTCGTCTTTTCACAGGTGATGGTCATCTGAAGTCCTCGCAGGAGTTGAGTCGTCTCTTCACAGGTGATGGTCATCTGAAGTCCTCACAGGAGTTGAGTCGTCTCTTCACAGGTGATGGTCATATGAAGTCCACGCAGGAGTTGGAGTCGTCTCTTCACAGGTGATGGTCATCTGAAGTCCTGGCAGGAGTTGAGTCGTCTATTCACAGGTGATGGTCATCTGAAGTCCTCCAGGAGTTGAGTGGTCTCTTCACAGGTGATGGTCATCTGAAGTCCTGCAGGAGTTGAGTCGTCTCTTCACAGGTGATGGTCATCTGAAGTCCTCGCAGGAGTTGAGTCGTCTCTTCACAGGTGTTGGTCATCTGAAGTCCTCACAGGAGTTGAGTCGTCTCTTCAAAGGTGTTGGTCATCTGAAGTCCTCGCAGGAGTTGAGTCGTCTTTTCACAGGTGATGGTCATCTGAAGTCCTCACAGGAGTTGAGTCGTCTCTTCACAGGTGATGGTCATCTGAAATCCTCGCAGGAGTTGAGTCATCTCTTCACAGGTGATGGTCATCTGAAGTCCTCGCAGGAGTTGAGTCGTCTCTTCACAGGTGTTGGTCATCTGAAGTCCTCACAGGAGTTGAGTCGTCTCTTCAAAGGTGTTGGTCATCTGAAGTCCTCGCAGGAGTTGAGTTGTCTTTTCACAGGTGATGGTCATCTGAAGTCCTCACAGGAGTTGAGTCGTCTCTTCACAGGTGATGGTCATCTGAAATCCTCGCAGGAGTTGAGTCGTCTCTTCACAGGTGATGGTCATCTGAAGTCCTCACAGGAGTTGAGTCATCTCTTCACAGGTGATGGTCATCTGAAGTCCTCGCAGGAGTTGGAGTCGTTTCTTCACAGGTGATGGTCATCTGAAGTCCTCACAGGAGTTGAGTCATCTCTTCACAGGTGATGGTCATCTGAAGTCCTCGCAGGAGTTGGAGTCGTTTCTTCACAGGTGATGGTCATCTGAAGTCCTGGCAGGAGTTGAGTCTTCTCTTCACAGGTGTTGGTCATTTGAAGTCCTTGCAGGAGTTGAGTCATCTCTTCAGAGGTGATGCTCATCTGAAGTCCTCACACGAGTTGAGTCGTCTCTTCACAGGTGATGGTCATCTGAAGTCCTCCAGTTGAGTCGTCTCTTCACAGGTGATGTTCATCTGATGTCCTGCAGGAGTTAAGTCGTCTCTTCACAGGTGTTGGTCATCTGAAGTCTTCGCAGGAGTTGGAGTCGTCTCTTCACAGGTGATGGTCATCTGAAGTCCTCTCAGGAGTTGAGTCGTCTCTTCACAGGTGATGGTCATCTGAAGTCCTTGCAGGAGTTGAGTCGTCTCTTCACAGGTGATGGTCATCTGAAGTCCTTGCAGGAGTTGGAGTCGTCTCTTCACAGGTGATGGTCATCTGAAGTCCTCTCAGGAGTTGAGTCGTCTCTTCACAGGTGATGGTCATCTGAAGTCCTCACAGGAGTTGAGTCGTCTCTTCACAGGTGATGGTCATCTGAAGTCCTCACAGGAGTTGAGTCGTCTCTTCACAGGTGATGGTCATCTGAAGTCCTCGCAGGAGTTGGAGTCGTCTCTTCACAGGTGATGGTCATCTGAAGTCCTCGCCGGAGTTGAGTCGTCTCTTCACAGGTGATGGTCATCTGAAGTCCTCACAGGAGTTGAGTCATCTCTTCACAGGTGATGGTCATCTGAAGTCCTCGCAGGAGTTGGAGTCGTTTCTTCACAGGTGATGGTCATCTGAAGTCCTCACAGGAGTTGAGTCATCTCTTCACAGGTGATGGTCATCTGAAGTCCTCGCAGGAGTTGGAGTCGTTTCTTCACAGGTGATGGTCATCTGAAGTCCTGGCAGGAGTTGAGTCTTCTCTTCACAGGTGTTGGTCATTTGAAGTCCTTGCAGGAGTTGAGTCATCTCTTCAGAGGTGATGCTCATCTGAAGTCCTCACACGAGTTGAGTCGTCTCTTCACAGGTGATGGTCATCTGAAGTCCTCCAGTTGAGTCGTCTCTTCACAGGTGATGTTCATCTGATGTCCTGCAGGAGTTAAGTCGTCTCTTCACAGGTGTTGGTCATCTGAAGTCTTCGCAGGAGTTGGAGTCGTCTCTTCACAGGTGATGGTCATCTGAAGTCCTCTCAGGAGTTGAGTCGTCTCTTCACAGGTGATGGTCATCTGAAGTCCTTGCAGGAGTTGAGTCGTCTCTTCACAGGTGATGGTCATCTGAAGTCCTTGCAGGAGTTGGAGTCGTCTCTTCACAGGTGATGGTCATCTGAAGTCCTCTCAGGAGTTGAGTCGTCTCTTCACAGGTGATGGTCATCTGAAGTCCTCACAGGAGTTGAGTCGTCTCTTCACAGGTGATGGTCATCTGAAGTCCTCACAGGAGTTGAGTCGTCTCTTCACAGGTGATGGTCATCTGAAGTCCTCGCAGGAGTTGGAGTCGTCTCTTCACAGGTGATGGTCATCTGAAGTCCTCGCCGGAGTTGAGTCGTCTCTTCACAGGTGTTGGTCATCTGAAGTCCTTGCAGGAGTTGAGTGGTCTCTTCACAGGTGATGGTCATCTGAAGTCCTTGCAGGAGTTGAGTCGTCTCTTCACAGGTGTTGGTCATCTGAAGTCCTCTAGGAGTTGAGTCGTCTCTTCACAGGTGATGTTCATCTGATTAGATTAGATTAGATTAGATTAGATTAGATTAGATTAGATTAGATTCAACTTTATTGTCATTACACAAGTACAAGTACAAGGCAACGAAATGCAGTTTAGGTCTAACCAGAAGTGCAATAGCAGCAAGTGCAGGATATACAACATTTGCATAAGTGCAGGACATGGATGTGTACTGAGTATATATAAATATATCTATAAATAGAGAGATGGTTATTACTATAAACAGAATTTACAGGTGAATATGTACAGTGAATAATATACAGATGGTTATTACTATAAACAGAATTTACAGGTGGATATGTACTATGAATAGGGTTGGGTACCGAAATCCGGTTCCAATATGGCACCGGTACTTATATAACCGGTATGTACCGGACCGAATCAGAACGCAGATTTCGGTTCCTCATTTCGGTGCCAAAATTCAAACGTGCTTTCGCGCTTTGGCTGAGCCAGAGACAGACGCTCAGCGCTGGTCACATCACAACTCATGACAACTATTCAGTGTTTTCAACGACATCATGTTTATTTCAGGTTTCTGACATTTAAATGCTCATAAGTAGGCTACTAGCAAAAAACACACCATGATGTCTATGAAAGCGGCTATGACAATGCTTTCAGACGATTAAAATTTGACTAACGTTACATGTTTTATTCACATCAGATACATGCACATTATATAGTAACTATAGCGTTACTCTGTTCTTCTTCCAGTTCACTGGTCACTTACTTTCATGTATTTCGTGAGACGAGAATGCTCTCAAGTGTTGTAAATCCGACAGATCCGATTCTGAGGCGCAAACTAACATGGCGCCGCCCATTGCGCTTTATAGATCAACTAACATACATTCACTCACACATTTGAACATCAGATAGTTCGTGACACAGTTAAGAAGTTTGTGAATATTTTGAATAAAAAGAAAAAACGCAATAAACCCGATACAGCTGAGCTGTCAGCGCTATTGCGGCTGCTGTGTGTCATGTGAGAAACATGACGCGTCGCCATAGAAACATTAAGACGATGCGTTCAAAAATATTTAGCCAGAGAATATGATCATATTTCAAAAAAGAGCTGAAGCTCGAAGCTGGTTAGTAGCATACCAAGAATACAGACTACTGCTGTTATTATTGTAATTAAGAGTTATATTAGGCTTGTTGTAGTTGGGTTAGGTGGCTTAGGTTTTACTGTGAATTTGTAAATAAGTCAATTATAATTTGTAAATAAGTAAATTGTGTTTTGTATTTATTTATATTCATACATTTAAGTATACATTAAACTTTTAATAAATGGTTCAATTTAAATAAAAAATAAATAAATAAAAAGCCATTTAATGTCATCCACCTCGTTTTGTGGCCTTAAAGTATCGGTTCAGGCACCGTTTAGGCACCGGAACCGTTTTAAAAGTATCGGTTTGGCACCGGAATCGAAAAAAACCCAAACGATACCCAACCCTAACTATGAATATAATATAATATACAGATGGCTATTACTATAAACAGAATTTTACAGATAGAGGTATACAATGATATGTTAGGGTAAAATGAGGAATATGGCAGTGGATTAAGGTAGTGCAATAAATTATGGACAGAAGCTATCCGAAAAAAAGTGTAAAAGTGCAGTGGAAAGTGATTGCATATTACAGTTAGAAGTACGGTGCAAAATGCAAATGTAAACAGTTGGTACTGTAAATAACAGTCAGCAGTGCAAATGAGCATAATACAGTTAAGGTATGGTAATGCAAAATGAATAAGTAAACAGTTGTGACTGTAATAAACAGTCGGTAGTGCAAATAACAAAGTGAAGGCGGATGTGAGGTAGGAGAGTTATCAGTATATGAGGGGAGTGGATCAACGGGGGTTTGAGTTCAGTAAAGAGACAGCTCTGGGGAAAAAACTGTTCTTTAGTCTGCTGGTCCTGGTCCTGTGGATCCTGAAACGCCTGCCGGAGGGCAGGAGAGAAAACAGTCTGTGGGCTGGGTGAGAGGAGTCCTTGAGGATGCTGTGAGCTCGATGCAGACAGCGTTTCCTCTGGATGTGCTCGATGGCAGGAAGTGGAGTCCCTGTGATGCGCTGGGCAGTTTTCACCACCCGCTGCAGTGCCTTGCGCTCCGCAACAGAGCAGCTCCCATACCACACTGCCACACAGTTGGTCAGGATGCTTTCTATTGCACAGCGGTAGAAGTTCACCAGGATAGCCGAGGAGAGCTGATTCTTCCTCAGTGTCCTCAGGAAGAAGAGGCGCTGGTGAGCCTTCTTGACCAGCTGAAGTCAACAAACAGCATGCATGCATAAGTGTGCTTATTGTCCAGGTGAGTGAGCACAGAGTGCAGTGCCATGGAAACGGCATCCTCTGTGCTCCTATTGCTGCGGTAGGCAAACTGGTGTGAGTCCAATGTGGATGGTAGAGAGTCTTTTAGGTGTTCCAGGACCAGCCACTCAAAGCACTTCATGACGATGGGTGTGAGTGCTACAGGGCGGTAGTCATTAGGGAACCTCGGGTTAGAGTGTTTTGGCACTGGCACAATGGAAGTGCGTTTAAAGCATGTTGGTCATCTGAAGTCCTCACAGGAGTTGAGTTGTCTCTTCACAGGTGATGGTCATCTGAAGTCCTCTCAGGAGTTGAGTCGTCTCTTCACAGGTGATGGTCATCTGAAGTCCTTGCAGGAGTTGAGTCGTCTCTTCACAGGTGATGGTCATCGGAAGTCTTTATATGGGACTGGATCCCGACTGGAGCTGATGGACTCTCTAGTTACCTCGGGATGGGCGTCCCGAGATAAAACAGAACAGGAAAATAATTAGTGTAGCTGCTGTTCAAAGCATTAAGGAAAGACAATAATGTGCACTGATATAACTGGAGTAAGGTTATGAGATGCATTATGTGAATGCTTGGCTAAAGAGATGAGTCTAGATCTATATTTAAACATGAGGAGTGAGTCTAAGCCCTGAACATTATTAGGAAGGCTATTCCAGAGTTTAGGTGCCAAAAATGAAAACATTCATCCTCCTTTAGTGGACTTAGATATCCTAGGTATTACCAGAAGCCCAGAGTTTAGTGATCTTACAGATCGTGATAGGTTACAAGGCAATAGAAGATCAGTTAAATACACAGGAGCAGCACAACAGCACCGACGCTCTCGTCACCATCTCGTCACCTCTCGTACATGCGCAGCGGAATCGAGAACACGAGCACCAGGAAAGCAGTGACTGCGCACCTTACCTTTAGCTAAGGTAGCATGTACATGCCGGACAATGGAGTCGCCGATGATCACAGCATCGCGTCCGTCTCGAGAAGAGGGGAGAAAGGGTTTCGGGTGGAGATCTCGAAGACCGGGGGCAGCGGAGGAGGAGAGGTCCTCGCCCGAGGCCTGGCTCTTCCGCTGCTGAATCACCCAGGGCCCGCGGTGTGTCGGCGCCAGAGTGAAGGAGGCCTGGGATGATCGTGTTCTCGGTGCTCGTGCCCTGAGCAGAGAAACACATGGAGTAGAAGACATCGGAGTGATATCATTACTTACTACGGACTTGTGAGCGTCAGCCCGCGATGTCTTTAGTGCTGATCGTCGGCCCCTGAGTTCGGCCTGTCTCTTACACTCACCTAAAGGATTATTAGAACACCTGTTCAATTTCTCATTAATGCAATTATCTAATCAACCAATCACATGGCAGTTGCTTCAATGCATTTAGAGGTGTGGTCCTGGTCAAGACAATCTCCTGAACTCCAAACGGAATGTCGGAATGGGAAAGAAAGGGGATGTAAGCAATTTTGAGCGTGGCATGGTTGTTGGTGTCAGACGGGCCGGTCTGAGTATTTCACAATATGCTCAGTTACTGGGATTTTCACGCACAACCATTTCTAGGGTTTACAAAGAATGGTGTGAAAAGGAAAAAACATCCAGTATGCGGCAGTCCTGTGGGCGAAAATGCTTTGTTGATGCTAGAGGTCAGAGGAGAATGGGCCGACTGATTCAAGATGATAGAAGAGCAACTTTGAATGAAATGACCACTCGTTACAACCGAGGTATGCAGCAAAGCATTTGTGAAGCCACAACACACACAACCTTGAGGCGGATGGGCTACAACAGCAGAAGACCCCACCGGGTACCACTCATCTCCACTACAAATAGGAAAAAGAGGCTACACCAAAATTGGATAGTTGAAGACTGGAAAAATGTTGCCTGGTCTGATGAGTCTGGATTTCTGTTGAGACATTCAGATGGTAGAGTCAGAATTTGGCGTAAACAGAAGGAGAACATGGATCCATCATGCCTTGTTCCCACTGTGCAGGCTGGTGGTGGTGGTGTAATGGTGTGGGGGATGTTTTCTTGGCACACTTTAGGCCCCTTAGTGCCAATTGGGCATCGTTGAAATGCCACGGCCTACCTGAGCATTTTTTCTGACCATGTCCATCCCTTTATGACCACCATGTACCCATCCTCTGATGGCTACTTCCAGCAGGATAATGCACCATGTCACAAAGCTCGAATCATTTCAAATTGGTTTCTTGAACATGACAATGAGTTCACTGTAATAAAATGGCCCCCACAGTCACCAGATCTCAAGCCAATAGAGCATCTTTTGGATGTGGTGGAACGGAAGCTTCGTGCCCTGGATGTGCATCCCACAAATCTCCATCAACTGCAAGATGCTATCCTGTCAATATGGGCCAACATTTCTAAAGAATGCTTTCAGCACCTTGTTGAATCAATGCCACATAGAATTAAGGCAGTTCTGAAGGCGAAAGGGGGTCAAACACAGTATTAGTGTGTGTTCCTAATAATCCTTTAGGTGAGTGTAAGTAGCGATATCAAAGCAATCCAATTGTTTGAGATATAGAATATTATAGAGGATAATTTCACCCACTATAAAGGGAAAAAAATATTAGTTTATAGAGTTGATATAAGAAGAAAAATCAAGGATTTAGTGTCAACGAGGCGGAGCTCCAAATTCGAACCACGAGGCAGACACAAACGAGCATTAATGTGATGAGTTTAGTCAAACATTTTTCTTCATGACAATTTTTGTTTATAGCTTTTTTTGACTTGAACAGATTATGTGTTTTGTTAACACCACAAAACCACAAACCTTGGTTTTACAGGCTTTGTATCTTTAACTATGGCCTTTTCCATGTTGCCACATTTTTTAGGGCCATAAAATGTCTTATCAGTTAGTATCCAGGGTAGCTGAGGACCTTTATCTGTTGTGTCTGTAACTAAGCACAAATTATTCAAACATATCTGTTAAATGTAACAGGTGATTATTTGTGTGATTTGCCTAAGCCGCTAAAGTATGAAAATGCCTCCCCCCTCAGAATTTGGGCTTGCATGATGCCTCTGTGAAAGACAAACCAATGCTTACAATGTAATAATTTTGCAAGACATATTTGCAAGAGGCTTAGCTATCAAATATTATTGTCAAAGTCAAAGATTAACTGTCAGTGTCAAGAAACATTGCAGTCAATCATAAACTTAAGTTTGAAGATGTTTCCTTATTTGGAAGAAGGAGGTACGGTTTTTAGATTAGGTGTCATGACAGTGACAAAAATGAATACATTACTAGAAAGTTATAAAATGCTTGGAGTATTCTGTTCTTGTCTCTTCTTCAGGTCATTCTGAAAGGAACAAGGTCTTTGTTTCGGCCAAAAAAACTGGTAATAAAACTTTGAAGATCTTTACTATGGAGTATTCATTTAAAATGTATATCATTTTTTGTGGTAATTTCCATGACATAAACTGCTCTAGTAACAACAGTTGTTGCCATTCTTACAGCAGTAACATTGTGACTTACCTTACAGTTAAAGGTGAGAATCGCTCTCTCTTCCACTCATTCACTCTCTCTCTCTCTCTCTCTCTGGACTTTATGTGATATTCTTTGGTTGTCTCAGCATGTTTATATTGTCTCTTAAAAATCATTGTCTATTATTTTGCAGAACAGCCATGGTGATCTACACAGTAACGGCACATACAGGAAAGGGGCTTTCGGCGGGCACCACAAGCCGTATCTTCATCCAACTGCGTGGAACTGAGGCTGAGAGTGAAGAACAGAATCTAAATCAAATTAAGGGGTTTTGGCAAGGATCGGTAAGTGCACCCAATTACAGTTTTTCTCGATTGTTTACACACATTTTCTGAAAACATGCCTCATACTCAAATACAAATCAAAATACACACTCACAATGGGCAATCCCCTCAATTCTCCTGCAAAATGAAACTTTACATTCAAAACGATGTTATTTTGTTTCAAAATCGTATATTGTTTTCAAGTAACACACACAAACCATCATATGAATAGACATTTATAAGAACCAGTTGAACACTGATGCGCTTAATGTAAAACACTTCTTCTCCATTCATTATAATGACTTAGGTCTTTTTGGGTTCAGTGTTACACTTACTACAGAAAGTACATACATAAGTGTTGTAAAATATTTGAGAATATTGTTTTTATACTCAGAACACACAAATACACTGTAACAAATATATTTTACATACACTATATTATATTGTACACAGTGTACATCCCAACCAACACAAAGTTGCACATACAGTGGTCTACACACAAAACAATAGAAGAATTTCCTGTATACAGTTACAGTAAAAAAAAAAACAATGCTGCTCCAAAACAGAAGAACTCACCTGTTGCGCTTTTATGCTAAAGCTCTGTTTGCTTCAGAGAAAGAATCAAGAATTTCCATTAAAAAAGATAAATATTCTGTGATTATAAAGTCACAAATTTAACGAGAAAAAATTGTGTCAAAGAACCACATCACTTCACATTGCGAGGCTGTAGCCTACCTCCACCTTCGTGTGAGCATTTGCAAACTTTACTGAGGAGGCACAACAAGTATGGAAAATTGAAACGTGCCCGGCCAGTAAAATAACCACATTGTTCCACTTAGCACTCAGACTGAACCTACTCCTCAGCCCGCATCACAAGGGCATCATCCAGAAAGAGCCCCCAGGGTCAACAACTTTGAAGAAACAGCCTAGCAATCAATCAATCTATTGACACTATTTTGCCTTGGATGTTCACGATAACCGCTATCAATTTAATTTAGGCTTAATAGTCTTTTACTAAAATTATTTTACTGGCCTGGCCTGGCATGTTTGACAGCCATATGCTCCATTTACATTTACATTTACATTTATGCATTTAGCAGATGCCAGGTTGAGCTGTAGGTGATTTTTACTCATCCATGCAGAGATGTCAGCCAGACAGCTGGAGATTCGTGCAGCTAATACTTCTCCATACTAGTTGCACTTCCTCACTAACGTGTGTGTATAGGATGCCTGTTTATGGTGACATGGTGTGATGAGGTACAGCCAAGCAATGTGGTTCCCTTGTGATACTACACAAGTACTGCGGCGTTCGATAAATCGAGTAATTCTCCTTCAGCGACGCTTCGTTTGAACTCAGATTGAAGCCGCCTTCACCTGCAAGCTGTTGGACTCATCGCTGATCTTCCCGCCTTCGTGCAGTCGATCAGCCCGTCTGGGCGAGTCAAAAGCAGAAGCCTTGCTCACTGATTCGACTTGCTCTCACTGCGAAAGTATGAGTCTCGCCTCGCCAGAACACGACATGGTTTCGTTTGGGGGGTCTGTGAGTTTTCCCCGTAGCGTCTTGTATTATTTATATTAATAAGACAAACGACGCAGTACTCGTTACGTATCTAAGGGAACCGAGGTTACGTTAGTAACCGAGTATGTTCCTTCAAACTATTTTTGAGTTTTGTCTTGCAAATTTGTATTATATTCTAGGGTGTAGGCTGGGGGTGGGATGCGATGGGGTCATAATATTCAGAGAAAAAGCAAAAAAACTCTCATTTCATAAAGTCACATATTTGCCAGACAAAAAATTGTGTGAAATTGTTGCTTCACTTGCAAAGCTGTACCTCATTACACCACTCCACCATCAACAGGTATCCCACATACAAGTTGCACCTCCTCACTAACGTGTGCGCGTGGAATCCCTGTTTACGGTGGCATCTGTGGTGTGATGAGGCATCTGTGGTGTGACTACCATAGGCAGGATATTTATCCTTGCAATTTAAAGAGATGTGGTTTCATGACAGTATATTATCATGACAGAATTTTTTCTAACAAATATTCATATTCAAATATAAAGTTTTTTTTCCTCAAAGAACACTCAAGTTTTTTCTTGCAAATTTGCTTTTTTTCATGCAATTTCATTTGTGATTTTATGATCTCTGAATATCTGTGTTTATTCACTGTGAGTTTCTGCTCTGAGTTTGTTTGTTTTTTACCTACAATGTCCCTAATACGCTGTCGTACATATGTCTGTGCAGGAGCGAACATTTAAGATAGAATGTAAGGCGTCCCTGGGAGAGCTCATATCTGTCAAGCTCTACTCCAAGCCGTTTATGGGTCTTCTTGACAACCAGTGGTTCTGCGATAAGATCTCGGTCAACACGCCAGAAGGTGACAAGATTTTGTTTCCGTGCTACTGCTGGCTTGACTGTGGCGAGAAGCTCGTTTTAAGACCTGCTAAAGGTAGGCACTACCATAGCCAAAATGTACATTTACAGTGTACTTGAAAGTTCATTGGTGATGTCTTGCAAATGTACTGCACTGCACACACACACACACACACACACACACACACACACACACACACACACACACACACACACACACACACACACACACACATCATATGTCACATTTTAAAAACATTTATTTTGCGCTTAACACAGAGAAAGTATTACAGCTCTAAACATTAATGGAAGCATTTTGTAGGTTTGTACAGTGTGTCAAAAGTGTCAGATGCTCAAAAAAAGTATAAAATAAAGTGTATCATTGTAGAGATGATGCTTGCTGATGTACTGTATATGTAGTCATTCATATGTTTTTTTACATAGACATCTTTTTATGTATCTCAGAAGACCGTGTCAAGACAGGTCAACTTTATTTATATAGCACTTTTTACAATGCAGATTGCAGATTCTAACACAGTGTTAAACAGGAAAATAATGCAACAGAATTTGATTTGGCCGTACAGCCGCTCTCGAGAAAACGGTGATGTCATCAGCTCATTTCAACTATCATACAGTGACAATGTGGGCAGATCAGTTATATAGTTGAATATTTAGTGACTGTGACTGTAGCCTTTTTTAAAAAAAAGCCATGTCCATGGTAAAAAGTAACGATATAAGTAAATATAGCCGCTAAATTATTTTTATTGCGAACATAAACTAATTCATATTTGAATAATTTTTTTATTTATTTTGGCATTTGCATTTCAGCTTCACTTGTGTTCCAGGACACCAGCTTAATAGCCCAAAGACAGAGGACGAGGCAGCGAGAAGAGCAACAAAAGTTATTTAGGTTTGTGAGCAGTCGGGTGTGCCAGCGAAGTGTCTGCTTTATATTAAAATTAATTCTGTGAAATTAAATTCCTTCCGGTGAAATATGGTTGAATATTCTACTCCCAGGTGGCGTGTGTATGCTGAGGGCACGCCTCAAGTTATCGATTGCGACACTGCCCTCGCTCTGCCAGCTGAAGTCCGATTCTCTTTCACAAAGGGAACCGAGTTTTTCTCCACTGCTGGAAAGCAGTAAGTGACCAAGTCATTTTAACCCTCCAGTAGAGTGCATCTCTTTTTTACACATTGTTCATTGTTTGCTGGACCCAATATTGGGTTTTTAGAACAACACAACCATAAGAATTTAGGGAAACAACTAAACAGGTGTCGACTCTATTATAATTTCAATTGCGCACAATATGGACAGTAGACCTATTCCTAGTTAATCTTTGCCATAATGGCTACCTCTTTCAGATCGCACTTATAGGTAGCAGCAGCAGGTTCCCATCAATGCAGTTTTACTCAGAATAAATATACATAAAATATATCACTGTTGCAACTGTGTGAGTGTTGGTGTAGTTTCACACACTGCAAGGCCTCTGTTTTTCATCGGATTAACCAGGGTTTTTTTTACCATGTTTGCCTTTTCTCACCTACGATTTACACATTTCTGTTGCATCCGGGTTCCACGGACCCAAGCACCACAGGAGAGATAAGTTATATAGGTGACATAGAGGCAATGTCAGTCTATTACTTTGGAGTATGCTTTATTTGAAAATGAATCAAGGAATCAAGAAAAAAAGTATTTGTCATGTATACTCGGATAAACTTGGCATACCAAGTGTAATGGTAACTCCAGAGATGCATTTAGAGAGTTCATAAGTAGTGGGCTATTTCACCATTATTTTGACAATTGTATCAATGTTTTCTGTTTGTAGGTTAGCCTAAATGTGGTGTGTGCTAGATTCATTTTTTTTTATTAATTTTTTTTTATTTAACTGTGGTGATTTAAAAACATGATATACAGTGTATTTTGCATGGAATGGGAAGACAGTAATAATATGATAATAACCAATAAATAATATTCTCACAACTAAAGATAGGATGGCTCATAGGTTGTATATCAAGGTTAGTTCCACTATTAATGTTTGCACTATGTACCTGTGTATTCTGTGTGTGTGTGTGTGTGTGTGTGTGTGTGTGTGTGTGTAGGTTAGCTGTTCTGAAGCTAACTGGATTAGCTGACAGCAAAAAATCGTGGGAAAGCTTCAGCCTACTGAAAAAAATCTATTGTGTGAACAGAAACAAAACCATTGGTACTCATCTTAAATTAATGAACTGTTAAAAATGACTGTATTGCAAATAAAGTACTGTCTGTACTGTAGCATATGTTCTGACATAGCATGCTTTGCAGAATACATTCAGAAGCATTGGGATGAGGATGAGTTCTTTGGTTACCAGTATCTGAATGGCTTGAATCCCATGATGATCCAGCGCTGCTCAAAGCTGCCTGAGAATTTCCCCGTCACAAACGACATGGTCAAAGACTCCCTCAGCGGGAGCAGCTTGGAGCAGGAGCTGAAGGTACGCTACTTTCTACTGGCAATGATTTGGAATGACTGCTTTGGTTTTGTCTAATCTCCTGTGTTTCTTCATTATTTTTTGTGATCTACCCCCACACCCAGAAAGGGAACATCTTCCTGTCCGACTATAAGATGTTGAATGGGCTTGTGGGAAATGTAATCAATGGCAGGCAGCAGTATCTCACGGCTCCCCTGGTCCTGCTGTACTGCAACCCTCAGGGCATGATGATGCCCATCGCCATTCAGGTGAGTATCTTGCATCTGAAATGCAGAAATCCATGGGTTATGAATATAGCCTCGGTTCTCTGAGGGAGAATGCAAGACATGAACCTGTATGGGATATCACCTTGAGCATATCCAAGCTGAAGCCAATTCTAATCCTGCTATGCAGTCGCAGTGTGCTGACGCTCTTGGCCACAATTTAAACAAATAACGTGACTTTTAACACCCAAGTTGAAACTCTGCTTAGGCCTGTTTCACACTTACTCCATTTGCAGTGCATATAGAGTTTTCAGACTGCCTGCGGATGCCCATGCACGTCTTTAGTACTGTGGGTGATCACCATGTTGATGGGATGCAGGTGTGCGTGATTAGTTCTCAGGGGAAGGCGTGCGCTGTGATTGTGTGACGTGGGAGCCTGGCAGATGACATGACTTGTAGAATCTATCAATGACTACTAAGGTACAGGTACAGCCATTCGAAGCAGGTTGGTCTGTAATAAAGTCCAGTCCCATGGCCGATGGGGAGGCCGCTTTTAGGCTCGCTGGGGGCAAAAGACGTTGCTGAATGGGGCGTATCATAGTGGAATTTCCACCGAGCATTGTTCCACAGGGCTCTCAATGGAGGTGGCACATACTGACATCTTCGTGGAACGTGGAGTGGAAGGAACAGGGAGAGCAGAGAAACAGTTCGGGAAGCAGCTATCGCCCCACTTCAGGACATGTTGTTGTTGTTGTTCCGTGTGCAGGATACCCACCTGGAGCTGGATGGGACCAACGACGGAACGAACTTGTCTTCGGCTGAGGGGTTTCCCCGTTACTGAGTGGATCTTGTAGGTAGATGGCGTAGCAGTGGTCTTGAGCCTGAGCTGATGGCAGAGGGTGCCAGAGATGAAGTTGCCGGCTGACCCAGAGTCGAGGAGGGCGCAAACTGGAAGGGTAACACCAGCAGCAGTTAGGTTCACAATAGTGGAGAGAGGCTGCATTTTATGAGTACGTGAGACGAGGAGGACGAATGGGGCACTTGGATATGTAGTGCTCCGAGGAACCACAATAGATGCAGAGACTCTGGGTCAGCCGCCTCTGCCGTTCAACTTGGGTTGTCTTGTTGGCTTGTGAAAGTCTTCAAAGCAAAGCTGGAATGCTCAACTGAGCAAAATGAAAAATGCTTCCAACAGCTCAGCTGTCTAGAACAAATTGTAGAAGGGAAAGAGGAGGAAACAGTAGCACTGGCTAGCGGGATTAGAATTAGCTTCAGCTGGGAAATGCACAAGAATCGATAACCCATACAGGGTGATGTTGAAGTGCTTCGACCAAAAGAGAACTACCTGGGGGACCTAGGTGCCAATTTCTTTTTAATTAAAAATGTAATCATTATTAAATTAAATACAGATGAATGAATCTTCAAAGATGAGGTAAATAATCAAATTATTAAAAAGAAACAAAGGAAAAATTATATGTAATGTATTACTGATGAGTAGGCAAAATTGTCTGAATGATTAAACATTAAATAAACCTTTTTTAATATGTCAATGTCTTCATAGAGTAATTATGACAAATCTCTTAGAAATCCTTTGTCATTTTCTTGAAAGAGAGAAAAATCATAGCCCAGATTCCCTCAGAAACCTTTTGTGCCATTTTCACACGTTCAAACTTAATCTGCACAGTTAAGGCAAGAGCCCAGCAAAGAGAATCCCATCTTCCTCCCATCGGATTCAAAGGAGGACTGGAGACTGGTCAAGATCTTTGTCCGAAATGCAGAGTTTGGGGTTCACGAGGTCGACTTCCACCTGCTGAGAACTCATCTGTTGGCAGAGGTGTTCACCGTGGCGACGCTGCGCCATCTTCCCTCTCCACACCCTCTCTTCAAGGTATTGAATCTGTCGCGCATGAGTTGGTTTGACGTGTGAACAGTGAGGGAACAATGATTTGATGGTAGGGGAGTTTTTCCAGTTGTAGTCTGTGGTCGCAGACGTCTATTTTTCCTCAGAGATGTTGATTTGTGAAAAAGCCTCCCCTTCAGTATCTCCCTTTTGTAGAGTGGGACTGACTCATCTATAGCCTGTGGACACAGACTACACTGAACATCAGGTGCTTGAGGGGTCACTAATGTCTTACTCAAACCCATTCACCTCCCTGTAACATTTCTCAAAGACTGAATCATTCTGTGATTCATGTAGAAATAACTTGAAGCAATAGAATATAGGGAGTCACCTACAAAGGAAGGCTTGCGAGTACAGCTACACACACACACACACACACACACACAAGAAATTAAAATTCATCATTCATATATTTTTATCTTTTTTGAAGTATGAGAAGGCGAATCTCTTACTTACTTTTCCTTCTGTAGTTCCTCTTTCCCCATATCCGATACACGCTCCAGATCAACATCCTGGCCCGGAATCAGCTGATATCGGCTGATGGGATCCTTACCAAGGTATGCATATGGCATGGTTAAAGTGGCACTAAAGGTTCAATCTTCAAATATAATCAAATACAACCCAACCCTGACCCTACAAAAAAACTGCATAATGGCTCTTTAGTGTTTTCTGTGATGACTGACTTCTTGAACAATCTACTCTTTTCCTAAATTGATTTTTTTAAATTTAACTTTTGGGGAAATTATTATTGGATTTGTGGTTCCAGAACCTTGTGTATAGCCTTTAACCTAACTTTTTGTCATGTGTCTTCTCTCCATTAATGATATTACTCTTAGTATGCAGGAGTAGGTGGAGAGTCATTGGTTTATTTGCTGAAGCGTGCTACTGCCTCCCTGACCTACAGCTCCCTCTGTTTTCCTGATAACATCTCTGAGAGAGGCCTGGAGAATGTTCCCAACTACTACTACAGAGATGATGGGATGCAACTGTGGAAAATCATCAACAAGTATGACTACCAGTTTAGTTTAGTGTTTTATTGATACATCCAGTTTTTAAGGCTGAACTAATACATTCTGGTGAAATTTCTGATTCATATTTCAACAAATACAGTGTCAGTAATTCATTGGTTTAATCGTCAGTGAGCACATGCTGTACATGTCGCGTTGAATAAATTCCTGCTTAAGGAATAAATGCAAAACAAATCTACAAAAAAAGTAAAGCTGTAAATATGTAAACCTGAGAAACATCTGACTGTGAGTTTGGTTACAGGTTTGTTGCAGCTTTCTTGTCAAACTACTATAAACAAGATGATCACGTGCAGAAGGACACAGAGCTACAGCGTTGGATCAGTGAGATCTTCACCAATGGCTTCCTGGCAAGAGATGACTCAGGTCTGTTATCAGTCCGTTATCGACACTGTTGCAGTTTAAGATGCAGCAAGTGTGAATAAGAATGCGTCTAGACCAATGAGTTTGCCTTTCAAAAGGAATTGTTGCCATATCAGGACATTTAAACAAAGGTTTCCTTTCTTTTTTGTGTGTTCAGCTCAGTATTTGCACAGTATAGGATATACACCGATCAGGCATAACATTATGACAGGTGAAGTGAATAACACTGATGATCTCTGTTAGTGGGTGGGATATATTAGGCAGCAAGCGAACATTTTGTCCTCAGAGTTGATGTGTTAGAAGCAGGAAAAATGGGCAAGCGTAAGGATTTGAGCGAGTTTGACAAGGGCCAAATTGGAATGGCTAGACGACTGGGTCAGAGCATCTCCAAAACTGCATGTAAGACTTCTTGAGTTATTAAAGGAATATACAAAAATATACTGCACGTGGGGAGCGAAGGCTGGCCCGTGTGGTCCGATCAAACAGACGAGATACTGGAGGTCAAACTGCTCAAGAAGTTAAGGTTTCACTTTATTTTGATGGTCCCTTTAACACATTCTGTTGACTATAAATAACATTGCACCTACACGTCTACTAATTCTCAGTAGAGTGTTAGTAGAGTATTAGTAGACTGGTAGGGTTAGGGTTAGAATAAGTTGACATGTACTTGCAAAGTTACTTATAGTCAGTAGAATGTCTGTTGGAGGACCATCACAATAAAGAGTTAGCAGACATTAAGCAGACAGTCTACTGATAATCTAATGAGAGTTAGTTGACATGTAGTTGCAAAATTACTTATAGTCAACATAATGTTCAAAAGGGACCATCAAAATAAAGTGTTGCCGAAGTTAATGCTGGTTCTGATAGAAAGGTGTCAGAATCCACAGAGCATCTCAGTTTGTTGTGTATGTGGCGGCTGACCAGTCAGGGTGCCCATGCTGACCCCTGACCCCGCCCAAAGCACCAACAGTGGCCCGTGAGTATCAGAACTGGACCACGGAGCAATGGAAGAAGGTGGCCTGGTCTGATGATCACGTGTTCTTCTACATCACGTGGATGGCCGGGTGTGTGTGTGTGGCTTACCTGGGGAACACATGGCACCAGGTGCACTATGGGAAGAAGGCGTGGCTTACCTGAGGATCACATGGCACCAGGTGCACTATGGGAAGAAGGCGTGGCTTACCTGGGGAACACATGGCACCAGGTGCACTATGGGAAGAAGGCGTGGCTTACCTGGGGAACACATGGCACCAGGTGCACTATGGGAAGAAGGCGTGGCTTACCTGGGGAACACATGGCACCAGGTGCACTATGGGAAGAAGGCGTGGCGGCGGGGGCAGTGATGCTTTGGGCAATGTTCTGCTGGGAAACCTTGGGTCCTCCATCCATGTGGATGTTCCTTTGACACGCACCACCTACCTAAGCATTGTTGAGACCATGTCCAGCCTTTCATGGAAACGGTTTTCCCTGTGGCTGTGGCTCTTTCAGCAGATAATGTGCCGCCACAAAGCACAAATGCTTCAGGAATGGTTTGAGGAGCACAACAACGAGTTTGAGGCGTTGACTCTGCCTCCAAATTCCCCAGATCTCAATCCAATCGAGCATCTGTGGGATGTGCTGAACAAGCAAGTCCGATCCATGGAGGCCCAACTTGCAACTTACAGGACTTAAAGGATCTGCTGCTAACATCTTGGTGCCAGATACCACAGCACACCTTCAGGGGTCTAGTGGAGTCCATGCCTCGACGGGTCAGTGCTGTTTTGGCAGCAAAAGGGGGACAAATACTTTATAACATAATTAGGTCATAATGTAATGCCTGATTGTTGTACATATTTGCTTTGAGGCACATCTTTTGTAATACCCACTGTATTTCACTGTTTCATGGAAAATAATTGAACCAGGTCAATAGTCAAACAGTTTATAGTTTATGGCTCCACTCTCCATTTAAGTGTGTTTGTGCGTGCGTGCATTTAGAAACATCCTTAACATCCTCACAGAAACAGCCTTCCATTTATCTTCCCAGGAATACCATCATCTTTTCAGACATTGGAAGAGCTTATCAAGTTTGTTACCATGGTGATCTTCACTGGATCAGCCCAACATGCCGCTGTAAACAATGGACAGGTCAGTTAAGTCAATTCACCAAACAATTCTTCCAATCACACAGGGCCATTAAAGCTACAAGCACACTCTTTCTCAAATCCAGCGAATTGCTTCACACATTCCTCTAGCTGTCCGTTCAGTGCCTGATCCCAAAATCCCTCTGTTGTCCTGGCTCTGTGAATGGGGAAAAATATAGTGGTTTGGACCAAGCTATAAATGATCCCAGCCAATCAATTTTCAGGAGCATGAAGGGGAGGGGTTTCTTTTGATTGACTTTTGAGCTCAAATATCAGCAACCTTTCACAAAACCAAATTGCGGACTCTGCATTTAACTGTTGTATGTTATTAACATGACCTCAAGATGCTCTAACCCTCTAGAGCAAGTAGGAAAAACCCGTCCATATCCACTTTCTGTGGCTTCAGTGATGTTAATTATGTGCTCTTATTATTCTTTGTGAATATTTGGCTTATATGTCAAATTTTTCACTAATTCTTTCCCCCCAGTATGACTTTGGTGGCTGGATGCCCAACTACCCCACTGCCCTCAAAAAGCCCCCTCCCAAGGAGAAAGGCCAGACCACTGAGGCCACGATCCTGGAGACCCTACCGGATGTGGGCACGACGGTGAATGGGATATCAGTCCTGAGTCTGCTGACCAATGACTCTGCAGACTATGTGAGTTTGTACATCATCAGTCTGTGTGTGTGTGTGTGTGTGTGTGTGTGTGTGTTTGTGATAGAGCGAGACAATGGCTTACTTACACTGCTTTTATCCTGACTGTTACATTACATAGGACATTTAGCAAACTGTAAGCATAGTGTTGCAGTTGCTCTTACTCAATATTAGTGTGCTGTCACACTTTGGGCCAGATTTACTAACAGCTTGCGCCAGAGCAAACCCTCTTTTGGTGTTAAACTACTGTCAGGATTTACTAAAGACACGCAGTGATAAATTAGCGTGGAAAAACCGTGGACAGGGTTATTTCTGTGACTGATCTTATTGAACATGCATTTGTAGGAGTTTCCCTTTCAGACGCAGTATTTATGGGAGGAGAGTATTTAGTAACACTTTATGGTAAGGGTACATGAATTGTCATGAATTCATGCATTAATTCATCCGTGGCTTCTGCATTACTACATGCATTAATATCTCATGAATTATCAGGATCTAACAGGAGTTCAAAATCTTTCATTCATGACTTCATGCATGAACAACATCTTTATTAAAACATTAACTAAGATGAGTACTTTATCATGAATGATGGTTTATTATGTGTGATCATGTTGTTTTCTTTGTTCACAAAAACATTGGTCTTTACTATCCATGAATAAAGCTACAGTTATGGTACATGAATCATAATGAATTCATGCATGTAAGAATACTTGAGTTATCAAAGGAATGTACAAAAATCCACATTATTTCATGCATGCACTGGCTAGACCAGTATATCAATTAACGTGAGAACTAATGTTTGTCATTAATCATGATCTCTGAGTTATTAAGCATGTTCATGTCTTCATCATAGTCAATGAACAGACCCCAAAATTGGTGGCTTAAAAGTGGATCTTACCTTAAAAGAGACCAAGCTGTTTGTGAAACCTTTAACAGCTTTATGGTTTTGTAAAGAGTTTTCTGATATAATGGCACAAAGTTCATGGTACTGAATTCCTTCTTGGCTGTACCCAGGCATTGCTGTTGATTTAACTGGCTTATACTGTTTAAGAATAAAGCAGTAACATTATGATCAAAGTCCTTTTGTGTCCACAGTACATTGTATGTAAGGCTTGAACTTTCATGTTCATATTCATGATATTTCACAGTTATGCCATCATTAATAACACACTATTCATCAGTGTTTCAAAGGACCAAGTCCCCACTTTAGTTGAAGGGCCACAGACATGAAGAAGTCATGAGAAGCTAATGCTCAGTTAATGATGACTACTGAATTATAATGCCAACAGAATTCATGTGCTATGTGCTGTGATTAGCCAAATTTGGGGTCTGTCCATTTGTTATGAAGAAGACATGAACATGCTTAATAACTCAGATATCATGATTAATGAAAAACATTAGTTATCACATGAATTGATATACTGGTCTAGCCTGTGCATGTGTCACAGTGTCACAGCCAACGGCAACATCTGTCGCTGTCGCTGCCCTATTCAGTCACTTCCGGGAAGTGTTCGGTCCAAACGCCGCAGATCTCGCCATACAAGATTCAAGATTCAAGAGTTTTATTACATGATCAGTTGTACAACACTCATCAAGGTGAAGAATCTGTGAGCATGTACACCCTTCGGTTTCGCACACTGGCGGACACTAGTGGTTGGAATAAATCAGCTCTCATCATAGCCTTTCGACACGGTCTCAACGCACACATGAAACAGTTAATTGTTGTGTACGACGACACCATGGGACTAGAGGGCTTGACTCAGAAGACCATCCGTGTTGCTCAACGGTATTCAGCCTGCACGTTCACCCACTTCTTCACCCACTGTCAATCCTCTGCCCGCCACACCATCTGTCGCCCTTCCAGCACCTGAACCAATGCAAGTGTACTCTAATTGCCTGTCTCGTGCGGAGCATCAGAGAAGAATCTTGCATCATCTGTGTCTGTACTGTGGGGGAGAGGAACATTTCATCGCTAACTGTCCCATCCGACCAGCTTGTCCAGCGGTGAGTACTATTCAATTACCGGCTCGAGTAGCACCCCTCACTAGAACTACAGTGTACCTCACTAATTCTCATGTTTGTATTGCAGCCCAAGCCCTCATAGACTCCGGTTACACAGGGAACTTCATCAGCCCCCAAGTTCTCCAAGAAATGATTGTTCATAGCAAACACTGCGACCAGGATCTGCTGGGCCGTGGTCACATCCAACATTTCTCCCCCACACTGACGCTCCGCATCGGTTGTCTTCACTTAGAGGAGATTACGTTCATGTGCTGGAAGGATCCACCGCGGACATTCATCACACCGTCTGGGCACCATGAATACCAAGTAATGCCATATGGCCTGTCCAACTCTCCTTCAGTCTTCCAGAATTAGATGAATGAGGTGTTCCGGGAGTTTCTCCACCACTTTGTAATTGCTTACATTGACGACATCCTCATCTACTCCTGGAACCTGGCTGAACATCGCCACCACGTCTCCCAGGTCCTTGAGAAGCTCCGCCAAAGTCATCTAAATCTCAAGCTGGAGAAGAGGGAGTTTCATATCCCCTCCGTGCAGTTTCTGGGCTATGTCATCGACCAACACGGCATCCAGATGGAAGACCAGAGGAAGGTGGAAACCATCTGCAGCTGGCCCCTGCCCACTACTGTGAAGGAGCTACAACAGTTTCTGGGGTTTGCAAACTTCTATCAACGCTTTATCAACAGCTACAGTCTCCTCAGTGCACCCTTCACCTCGCTCCTCAAAGGCCGGCCCAAGTCGCTGTCCTGGACTCTATCTGCCCGAGAAGCTTTCCACCAGCTCCAAGAAGCATTCCAAACCGAGGGCGGTCCTCTCCCAGCAGCAGGGTGACCCATCACGACTCCATCCATCCATCTCCAAGAAGCTATCCATGGCGGAGCAGAATTGTGACATTGAGAATAGAGAATTGCTGGCCATTAAGCTAGCCCTGGAGGAGTGGAGACACTGGCTGGAGGGAGCTCATCATCCATTTGAGAGGATCACAGATCATAGGAATCTAGAATACCTCCGTGATGCTAAAAGATTGAACCCTCGCCAAGCCTGCTGGGCCCTCTTTTTCACACGATTCCAGTTCACGGTTTCCTATCGTCCTGGATCCAAGAACTGCAAAGCAGATGCTTTATCCCGTCTTTATTAGCCAGATCCTGAGAATCCAGACTCAGAACCTGTTCTCCCTCCAGCCATGATTGTGAGTCCTATACAATGGTCCATTGATCAACGCATTTCCCAAGACAATCACACCGAACCTGCTCCGCTGGGAGGTCCTGAGGGGCTTCTCTACGTTCCACTGGCCCATCGTCAGCCCCTCAAGGACTTAGCGCACACATCACCGGGCTCTGGACACCCAGGCAGCAACGAACCCTCTCACTCCTACTTCAATGTTATTGGTGGCCGTCCATGCCTCAGGACGTCTCCCGCTATGTGAAGAGTTGCTCATTTTTTGCCATGGCTAACACCCCTAGAAGGCTCCCCGAAGGTAACCTGGTCCCCTTACCGATTCCTCAGAGGCCATGAACACACCTGGGGATAGACTTTATGACGGACTTACCACCTTCTAACAACTACACCTGTGTTCTGGTAATCATGGACCAATTCTCTAAGGCCTGTGAACTCATTCCTCTCCAAGGCTTACCTACGGCGTTCAAAGCCACCGAAGCGCTCTTCAACAATGTGCTCCATCACTTTGGTATCCTTGAGGACATCGTGTCCGACCGAGGGCCACAGTTCATCTCCCGAATTTGGAACACCTTCTTCAAGTCAAGTCAAGTCAAGTCAACTTAATTTACATAGCACTTTTCAACAATGCATATTGTTTCAAAGCAGCTTTACAGTGTTAAACAGGAAAATAATGCAGCATAATTTTATTCAGCCGTCTAGCCAAGCTCCTAGGGGTGTCAGTCAGCCTCTCCTCTGGATACCACCCACAGGCAAATGGCCAAACTGAGTGTAAGATCCAGGAGATCAGGAGATACCAGAGGTCTTATTGCCACCGGAACCAGGACAGCTGGAGCCAGTTCCCACCCTGGGCCAAGTATGTGCAGAACTCCCTTCTACAAACCACTATAGGGCTCACCCCGTTCCAATGTATCCTGGGATATCAACCTCCTCTCTTCCCTTGGTCAGGTAAGCCCTCAGAAGTTCCATCTGTCAACCACTGGTTCCAGCAGAGCAAGAGGGTGTGGGACTCGGCTCATCTCCAGCAGGCAGTTCGGAGACATAAACAACAAGCCGTTACCAGAAGAGGTCCCACTCCCTGTTATCAACCTGGACAGAAGGTTTGGAGTCCCTGGTTCATAGGTCCATTTACGATACAGAGGAAGCTCAACGAATTGACCTATCGTCTCAACCTTCCTGCACAGTACCACATTTCACTTTCTTTTCATGTCTCACTGCTTAAACCCTACACTGAACCCATGTCCTCTCCTCCCACAGATCTGGGTGAGGATGCGGTACCTCCTCCTCCCAAAGTCATGGAGGTTGAAACCATCTACCAGGTGCGGGTGATTCTCGACTCCCGGCGATGGGGTCCCCGCATAGAGTATCTTGTTGACTGGGAGGACTACAGCCCAGAGGAACAGTCCTGGGTCAACCGTAATGACATCCTCGACCCTTCACTCCTCACTCAGTTCCATGCAGACCATCCAGATCGTCCTGCTCCTCAGGGTCGAGGTAGTCCCCATCATCGTCGCCCCATCTGGTACAAAGAGTCACAGCCAACACCCACCTTCACACGCATCGTCACCTAATCTCCATGCTTTGCCAACTCATTCACTCTCCCCGGAGTACTGATCACCTGCACCCCATCATCACAGACACTATAAACACTCACCTCACACACAGCTCCATGTCTGGTCTCATCACTACGTACCTGGACTTCCAACCTGATACTCACCTGAGAGTTCCTTGTCTTCCTCGTCTCCTGTTCCTAGTTCCTCGTTTTCAGATTCCTGCTAACAACCATTCTGTTACCATCAGCTAAGTGACTGCTATCAAGTGCTTCATCTGTCTTTCATCCTTCATTGCAAGTTACCTTTGTTTGTGTCTTTTTCTTTTTTATAATAAACCTCACCTTGAGTTCACTCGATCCTCTGTCTCTGTCCGTTGCCTGACAGCATGCATGAGGTAATGTGGACTTTTGTGTATTCCTTGTGTATTCCTCACAAGTTCACACATTAAATTAAGTATAACTTACAGTTCTGTCTCCAGCCCGCTGCATCTGCAAGTACGAAGACTGTATCACTTAGTTTTCCTCATCAGACTCTTAGAAATTCCAAGCTCACTCACCTGCACTGCCGTCAACTCCTCTCTGGTTGTTCAATAAACATAATTTACCTGCATCTCTTGTCTCCGTCCCTTCTGTTATGTAACAGAAGACCGGACCATAACTGCTGAACACCAGAATGAGCACCCCGGATCCCTTTCAAGAACTCATGGATGCTGTCCGCCGAGCACTGCCATCCAGTCCACCAGCACCTCCACCAGCGATCACTTCCGCAAACACCATCACCTCTCCTTCACCTCCAGTTTAAGCCAGTCCCATGGCCAAACCAGCGCCCTTCTCTGGTTCGGCAGAGGATTGCAACGGATTTATTCTACAGTGTTCGCTGGTCCTGGAGATGCAACCACACATTTACCCCGACGATCGCACCAGGGTAGCATACATTCTTTCACAATTAAGTGGCAAAGCGCTTCGCTGGGTTGAAACCCTTTGGACCCAGAATAACTCCATTATTCAGTCTCTTTGAAGTTTCATCTCTCATTTCAAAGAGGTCTTCGGAAACCCAGCCTGGTATTCTTCGATTGGTGAGCAATTGTATCACTTAAAAAAAAACAATATGACTGTGAATGAATAAGCTCTCCAGTTCAGAACACGTGCTGCCGCCAGTGGATGGAACGAGCAATCTCTGTTGACCACCTATCGACAGGGATTGGATCTCAGAGTGCAGTTGCATCTCGCTGCATACAAGGATACCATCGGGGTTGAACGCTTCATACAGCTATCCATCCGCTTCACCACTTGTATGCAGTCGTGTCTCGAAGAGCACCAGGGCCAGCCACTATTCTCTCCTTCCCTGCGCCGACCAGAATCCGTCAGCCCTCAAGAACCAGTCCCCGAACTCATGGAACTGGAAAGCACGCGTCTGACCCAGACTGAACGGCAGAGGTGGCTGACCCAGAGTCTTTGCATATACTATGGTTCCTCTGAGCACTTCATCTCCAAGTGTCCCATTCGTCCTCCTTGTCCCACGGTGAGTGCCATTTTCCCTTCTGCTAATAAAATGAAGCCACTCACCACTAT
Source organism: Gobio gobio (assembly GCF_949357685.1). Classification (NCBI taxonomy): domain Eukaryota; kingdom Metazoa; phylum Chordata; class Actinopteri; order Cypriniformes; family Gobionidae; genus Gobio; species Gobio gobio. The sequence continues at coordinate 173,405 of NC_137098.1, forward strand.
TGTGAACTTTACTGCTGCCGGTGTCACCCTTCCAGTTTGTGCCCTCCTCGACTCAGGGTCAGCCGGCAACTTCATCTCTGGCGCCCTCTGCCATCAGCTCAGGCTCAAATCAACAGCTACGGTGTCATCCTACCAGATCCACTCGGTAACTGGCAAAGCCCTCTGACAAAGATAAGTGCATTCCAGTGCCGGTCCCATCCAACTCCAAGTGGGTATCCTGCATGTGGAACAACTACACCTACTGGTTCTGGAGGAATCCACCGCTGATGTGGTCGTAGGGCACCCATGGTTGGAGCAGCACAACCTCATCATCTCCTGGAAGACCATGAGATCCTGAAGTGGGGCGACAGTTGCTTCCCGAACTTCTTCTCTGCTCTCCCTGTTCCTTCCACTCCATGTCCCGAAGAACTGTCAGTGTGTACAACATCCATCGAGTAGAGCCTGGTAGAGAATCGTTTGGTGGACATTCCTACATGTTACGCCCCCTTCAGGAACGTCTTCTGCCCTAAGCAAGCCTCCAAGCAAGCCTCCAAGCTGCCTCCACATTGGCCATGGTACTGTGCAATCGATCTGCTTCCGGGTGAGTCAGTGCCCCGTGGGAAGATTTACCCTCTGTCACTACCGGAGGAGAAGGCCATGGAAGAATACATCAAGGAGGCACTAGATCAAGGTTACATCCGCCCGTCTACTCCCCCGGCTGCTTCCAGCTTTTTCTGTGTGGCTAAGAAGGACGGAGGCTTACAGCCCTGTATCGACTACAGATTTCTCAACAAAATCACTGTGAAATTCCTTTATCCCCTTCCTCTCGTCCCAATAGTGCTGGAACATCTCTGTGGTACCACCGTCTTCACCAAGTTGGACCTCTGCAGCGCCTACAACCTCATCCGGATACGTGAGGGGTACGAGTGGAAGACAGCCTTCGTGACCCCTACTGGACACTACGAATATCTCGTCATGCCATATGGACTGGTCAACACCCCCTCCATTTTCCAGTATTTCATTCATGAGGTACTACGGAAGTTCCTCCACAGGTCCGTATTGATATACATCGACATCCTGATACCGGAGCATGGCCGAACATCACCATCACGTTGCGGAGGGCCTGCAATGCCTGAAGGGCGAGAAGTGTTCTTTCCACCAACCCTCAGTGCAGTTCCTTGGTTACAACATCGACAGCAGTGGCATCCGGATGGATGAGGGGAAGGTGAATGCCATTCGGAACTGGCCCCCACCCACAACCATCAAACTCCAGAGATTCCTAGGATTTGCCAATTTCTACCATCATTTCATCCAAGATTATCATCTCGTGTCCACTTACTCACCTCCTACGCAACAAGCCCAAGTCTCTGTCCTGGAACCACGCTGCCACTCAAGCCTTCGAAGCCCTTAAAGAAGCCTTCTCCACCGCTCCCCTCCATGTTCATCCAGATTCAGCCAAGCCCTTCAGTGTCGAAGTCGGCGCTTCGACCACAGGAGTGGGAGTGGTCTTGTCACAGCAGCAGGGGACCCCGAGTAGACTCCACCCATTTGCCTTCTCCCGCAAACTCAACCCGGCGGAGGTCAACTATGACATCGGCAACCGGGAGCTTCTCGCCATCAAGATGGCTCTTGAAGAGTGGAGGCATTGGTTGGAGGGTTCCCAACATCCGTTCCTGGTTCTGACGTATCACAAGAACCTTGAATACCTCAGAGACGCTAAACGACTCAATCCACGACAGGCCCGCTGGGCATTATTGCTCTGTGTTCTTGATTATGCACATATAGTCATTAGATCACATGCAGGGGCGTTGCTAGACCCCTTTTACTGGAGCACATGCCCCAGTATAAATCTACTGTGCCCCAGTAAAATCTCAAGCTTGAATCTTAACATTTTATTATATTTGTCAATGTATTTAGATTGATAATCCCGAAATGGATCTATATGCAATGTAGTAACCCAATCAATGCTTGAAAAATCAACGCAGTTTAACAGAAAACCAAAAACACTGAAACTGACGCGAGCTTCCTAGCAGCTGCAGCACACAGAAGTCCAGTGTCTGCACCAGTCTATGGTGTGCACTCTGTTGAGGTTAGGCTAAAAAAATATGACAAAACGTCTTGGTTACGTATGTAACCTCTGTTCCCTGAGAACAGGGAACGAGACGCTGCGTCGAATTGACGCTACGGGGAACGCCCTCGGCGTGACTGGTGTCTGAAGCTACTATCGAATCACGGCAAAGTCTTTGACCGACGTCAGCCCATGACGTCATCATCGTGCGACCCGGAAGTATATAAGGGCGCTGTGCCAACACAGATACATCTTTCGTCTGAAGGGACTGTATGGCAGACAGGCCCCGAGGCATGGCCTGCGACGCAGCGTCTCGTTCCCTGTTCTCAGGGAACAGAGGTTACATACGTAACCAAGACGTTCCCTTTCGAAAGGGAACTCACGCTGCGTCGAATTGACGCTACGGGGAACGATATACCAACGCCACCATGCTGAGGGGAGTGTCTGCCCACTGACAGTGACAACTGTCAGCACAAGTAATTTCAACTGAAAAAACCTAAGCAACTCCCCCTCAGGTCACACTGGGCTGACAGCGACAGCACTCCCTACGGTCATAGCCCAAGCTATACACCTAAACGGAACCTTAACGCACCGCGTGAGGTTCCATCTAGACTGCTCAAAAGCCCGGGACCACCACTTCAACAGAAGGGGTCCCCTTTAAGGGAATGTGGCTAGGGGACCCGAAGGAGCCCCAGCCAGTCACTACTCGGGAAACAAGTTGTCCCGAATGCCACCAGGGAGGCCCGACCTGGTGCCCTAAGTGTTAGGGACACTTCGGTTAGCCAACCCTGTCTGTTCAGAAACAGAGCCTCTGGATGGTGCCCAGGGGCATCCAAACTAAGGGACTGAAAAACTGGCAGTCCTACTTAGCCCGGAACTCAGAGACGGGTTATCCTAGAGAGCAATACTCAGCGTAGCACTTTACAACCCTTGCTAGCGAGGGGAGTCTGCCTGCTCAAATCAAGGATCTACCAGATGCTTGTGTTTCAAAGCAGTAGGGAGGCCGGAAAGGCCTACGGACTGATCTAACAGGGAGGCCTCACAAGAGGCCTACGACCGACTGACCAGGCTCAGGCGGCTGAGTGCTCATAGACGACCCTCATTGAGGGGAGCAGCTGAACCTGCCTGGCGGGTAACCCCCAGCTGTAGGCCCAACTAACAGAAGTTCTACCATAGAGAACTGTTAACCAAGAAGTGCCTACTTTGGGAACTTCGCCTTCAAGGAGGCCCCGTGGGCCTACCACCTGATAGCGAGTTCTTCCCCCAGGGAGGCCTATAGAGGCCTACTACCTAACAGCACGCCATGCTGGCTGCCCGAGCGTCCTGGCTCGGGAATCCAACCCTCAGGGAGGCCTAGTGAGGCCTACTACCTGACAGCAATATATGCCAACTTTAAGAGCGTTCAAGCTCACCTTCAGGGAGGCCTAGTAAGGCCTACTACCTGACAGCAATATATGCCAACTTTAAGAGCGTTCAAGCTCACCTTCAGGGAGGCCTAGAGAGGCCTACCACCTGCCAGCGAAGCATGCTAACTGCTGAGGTTACGTCTAGGGAGGTCCCGTGGACCACCTGATAACAGTTGAAGCTGTCTGTCAAGGTAACTGGAAAACTGTTTTCTTAACTTGTTTTCTCAAGGAGGCCTAATGGAGGCCTACTACCTGACAGCCAAGCTACGCAGGCTAGCCGAGTATCCAGATTCAGGAACTCACCCTCAAAGGAGGCCTATTGAGGCCTACTACCTGATAGCCAGCCTTTAGGGAGGCCTGGAGAGGCCTGCTACCTGTTTGCGCCTTGTTGCTAACTGTTTCTCAAGTGACTGGGCCCCAGGAATGCCTTAGGGAGGCCTGATGAGGCCTACTACCTGCCTCTGGGTCACCCCGGTGCAGGCCTACTGTCAGATAGCAATTTATGCTATTGTTCTAGTGACCACAACCTGGGAACTCACCTTCAGGGAGGCTTTTTGCAAAGCCTTCCACGTGATAACCTGCTAGGCCGTAGACCCGGACGCCGTGCGCCGGTGCTCGCCTTTGGAGAGACCTGGTTAAGGCCTTCCAACTACTCCAGGGAGGCCTGATGAGGCCTGCAACCTGCTAGCCGGCAGGCTAGTTGTCCCGATGTGACCATCGGTACTTCCTCCAGTGAGGCCTGGTCAAGGCCTTCCAACTGATAATGTGCCTTGTTCAAGAGGCCTATTGAGGCCTTCCAATTGACAGCCGACCCTCAGGGGAGCGTAATGGCTAGGCTAGCTCTACCTTGATGCCAGAACATCGGTACCTCCAGGGAGGCCTAATAAGGCCTACCACCTGATAGCCTGCCAAGCTAGAATACTCTCGATGCCCAAACATCGGTACTTGCCTCCAGGGAGGCCTAACTGAGGCCTTCCACCTAACAGCCGAGCATAGGGAGGCTAAGTTCGTGGCCTATACCCTGATAGCCGGCCGGGCTATTTCTTCCTGATGCCCCGCATCGATACTTGCCCTCCCAGGGGGCCTGGTGAGGCCTACCCCGATAGCAAGTCATGCTAGCTGCCCGGGAAACCTACTCCGGAAGCTCACTCTCAAAAAGAAGCCTGATGAGGCATTCTATCTGATCGCAAGCCTACTAGGGAGGCCTAGTAAGGCCTACCACCTGCTAGCACAAACTCAACCGTGCTAACCGTCAAGTGACTGAGACTCAGAGCACTCCTCCAGCGAGGCCTAACTTTAGAGGCCTGCCAACTGAAACAAGCATTTTGCTTTCAAAATGTGAGAGTAACAAAAAAGACCCTAGGGGCTCGTCTCAATGGAGGCCTGATGAGGCCTACCACATGATAGCCCGTCAGGCTAGCCATACCGATGTCAACCATCGGCCCTGGCCTTCAAGGAGGCCAGATGAGGCCTACTACCTGATAGCAAGCCCTGCTAGCTTCCCTAATACCTGACTCAGGAACGCGTTTCCAGGGAGGCCTGGTGAGGCCTACCACCTGGTAGCAAGCTCACCCTGACTGCTACGAAAACCTTGACAGTTAGACCACTGGCTGACTAATAACTACCCATTGCACCGCTATGGGGACCCATTCCCAGGGAGGCTTGTAAGCCTACAAGCTGTACGAGTCTATAATAGACGAAAAGCAACTGCCAGAATTTTCTGCCAAGCTGGCTGCTACTTGAACCAACGACTCTCAATGAGAGGAGGCTAACATACGCAGCGATGGTACAACCGGCTAGAATCACGTAGTGAACAGCCAGAGGTGACACATGCTTTCAGCAACGCACCTCCGTCATCCACATCCCAACTGACGCCACAGCGCTCAGTCTTATACACACTCTAAAAGAGACAAACTACTCCAACCTGCAGTGGCTTAGGGTCACCAAAGACACATAGTACCCCTAAGCGGTAGACAAAGCACTCCATTCTCCCAGAAGGGTGTGCTACCGCTTAGTACTCCGCAAACATTTCAAAGAAAAGAGCGGCGGCCTACACACCACTCTCAACATGAGAGGAGGCCCTCCTTACATATATGTGACAACCATGCGCGGTGGCCTGCCTCGCGCCATTTTGACCGCCCAGGGAAAGCCAACACACGCTCACCTACACAGCCCAGAGCCTGGCGCTGTACTAAGCCTCTTACTACAGGGGAACTACAGTTTCTCTGACATAAATACCCATATCTATACAGGAACCGGGGGTCTGTAAGAAACACATCTTTTAGTGTTATACACAAAAAAAGACCACTCTCACCTGCGGCACGTCGAGCGAAGACTCTCTGCGCAGCTCTCACCGTCATGTTCTACCGCCCTTGCATGCCTGAAAGCGGCGTTCTCACTGAGCAAGTCCGGGCGGGCCATCAGAACATAGTTCTAACTCATCATGGGCCCGCCTTAGGCCTGATGTAAGAAGCGCCTGGGAAAAATTCATTAAAAGACATTAAAAAGGAAAAAGGAGGGGGCTAAGATGTAACTGCCCTCAAGGGAAGTGATCCATCACCAACGCCGAGAGCGTTTGTCCTGGATCACCTCCCTCAGATCCTTTTTCCTGCAGGACTCCCGTCTCCTCTGTGCCTTACTCCTCCACGGAGGGGGGCCACGAGAGGAGACGCTAACCCTCTGGTCCTGTCTATGGCCCTCAAGCCGTGAAGGACCAGGTCCCGCCTGCCTGGGTGGGGGCGCGGATCTCAGCGGTATGCACGTTCTGAATGCCGCTGAGCGCGCCTTCACCTCCCTAAACTTTCCAACCACCGCCTCCACGGAGGTGCCGAAAAGTTCAGTCGGCGAAACCGGTGAATCGAGGAGAAAGCCCTTCTCTTTCTCCCCGATATCAGCCAGGCTCAACCACAGGTGCCTTTCCGTCACCACCATAGCCGCCATTGAGCGGCCGATAGCAGAGGCAGTCTGCTTGGTGGCCCGGAGAGCCAGGTCTGTGGTGCGGCGCAACTCAGAAACCGCCTCAGGGGACAGCCCGGCCCCCTGGTCGAGATCCACCAGCAGGTCCGCCTGGTACGCCTGCAGCACCGCCATCGTGTGCAGGGTCGCACCAGCCTGACCTGCTGCCGCGGACGCCCTGCCATTTAACCGCGAGGTTGTTTTAAGCGGTTTGGATGGCAGAGTTGGAGCTCTCAGCATCGATGCCTGCCCAGAGACGAGATAGTTCGCGAACGTCTCGTCTTTGGGCGGCATCGACTCATACCCGTGTCTACCCATTCCCTCGACATCAGCGAAGCTTGCCCGACAACGGGTTCTTCCATGCCGCCCGGACCTCAGTATGCAGGTCCGGGAGGAATGCAAGGCTCATCTGGGGTGCTGGCCTATGACCGGGGAGAAATCGATCGTCGAGCCTTCCACGAGCGACTTCTCCCTCAGCGCGCCGCCAGGGCAGCCTCAGCCTGTCCGCGGCGCGCTCCATAGCGTCCAGCAACTCGGCGTACGCGGGACAGGGTGGCTGAGAGGATCCAGGCTGATCCTGGTCGCTGTTTCCACCCTCCTCAGCCATCTCCTGCCCGTCCCGAAGAGCACCCACTGCAGAGCTCGGCGGAGAACTCTCGTTCTCCACGTCAACCTGCAGCTCGCTCTCGTCAGCCGCCAGATCGTCTGAGAGAACCACGCCTCTCTCCAGACGATCAGCGAGCTCCATCTGGGAGCCCCACGATGTACGCCGCCGCTCCGCCTCAGCACGAGCGGGACTCACATTAGCAGCCCCAGATGTTGTACCCTCTCCCCTCAGGAAAAGGGCCAGACGAGAACGGAGCGTTCTCAAGGGAAAACGCTCACAGTTTGCACAGGCAGCTCCCTCAAGAACTGCCCGTGCATACTCTTCGCCCAGGCAGAAAACGCACAGAGTGTGTGTGTCTTCCGGTGTCAGAAACCTCTGACACGGGTCGGCACACTTCCTAAAGCATTGCTTAGTCTTCTCTGTACGTTTAATTTTCTCTCTCTTTTACTTTACCAGATCCGCAGATACCGCTTCAAACAGACAGTCCCTGAAGACGAAAAAGATGTATCTGTGTTGGCACAGCGCCCTTATATACTTCCGGGTCGCACGATGATGACGTCATGGGCTGACGTCGGTCAAAGACTTTGCCGTGATTCGATAGTAGCTTCAGACACCAGTCACGCCGAGGGCGTTCCCCGTAGTGTCAATTCGACACAGCGCGAGTTCCCTTTCGAAAGGGAACTAAAGTACATTTCTAAATACGGATAATCTTCTTTTAACTCATCAGAATTTTTTTTTGTACGAAGCAGGGACAGGGAAGCAGAAAAGAGAGATGATGAGTTTGAGGGAGGTAACACGATGAACAAACTATACAGCCTGTGATAAACATAACTGGACGATACATTGATGTTTTGTTGGACGTTCGCAATTGCAAATGTATACATGGTTCTAACTTTAATAGCATTTGAAGAGAATGACTTAAAGTCATAAAACCAACTGTAAAGTGTTCATCTAGGTTTCAGTTATGATGCACACCTTTTAGATTTGTGATATTTATTCACATATACTGTCAAGTCGTGTAAATATTGCTTTTAGAATATATATATATATATATATATATATATATATATATATATATATATATATATATATATATATATATATATATATATATATATATATATATATATATATATATATATGAATTAATGTTGTTGTAATTGTAAATTCTTGAAAAATATTGAATTAGTCATTGTTATGATTGTGTAATGTAGAAGAATGCAAATTGACAAGAAAATTCTCTCCGGTTTTATTATTTCCATATACAGTAGTATGCCTTTTATGCCATAAAACATGTTGCAAATTTTCATGTAAAGTTTGTAGAAGATACTTATTTTCATTAATAGGCCTATTAAAATCTCTACACGTTTACCTTTCCCAGGACTTGTTGCAGTGAAGGAATAGTGGGTTAAGCAAAGGAAATGTGTATAGTGCATTATGTGGCACAAAAAAAGTAATGGGGGCCTGTGCCCCAGTAGAGCTTTATGTTTAGCAACGCCCTAGATTGGGTAAACCCAGCCTGATCTGCCAGCGATTTGATTTTGACCTGCAGCTCAGGCTGGAAACCTGTACATTCATTTATCCTGCTTCTGTTACACTTTTGCAGGAACCAGTCAGAGAGTGGCTTATCCACCTGGCATGCTATTGGCGGATTTAACACGATGACTGAAAGAGAAGCGATGGACATCGATCCATGGCTTCTCTATCCGTCATCGTGTTAAATCCATTGATCACGCCTCTTGTGGTCTGATTGGTTGAAGGACTATCCAATTGCGTACAGAGTCATTTCTGATCACTCCTCTTGTGCAGTGGAAAATACATAGCAGACTCCCCAGACCAATGTTCAATCTTAAATTAAGCTTGGTCTGGTGATAGCAAGACAAGCAAAGCCCCTGATCACGTGCCAAACTTTCCCATTTGAGGGTTTTTGAATTGTGCTCTCACGCTAATTTGCCATTTAGGAAATCTGGCCTGTAGTGTGTTAAACATTATTATAAACATGTTTATTATCAACATGTTATTTATGATTACTATCTTTATGCCCTGTTTGTAGTACCCTCTGGGAGATTTCCCAGAAAACCTGTTTGATGAAGACGCCCCTTTGAAGCTCATTGAAGATTTCCAAAAGAATCTGAGCGAGTTGTCAGATTGCATCGAGAAGCGGAACAAGAAGTTGGAGCTTCCCTACACCTACCTGAACCCCAAAAATGTGGGCAACAGTGTATCCATTTGAAAGGATACAGTAGTCCTTCTTAATGTGTTTGTCTTTCTATTAATAGCTTTGTCACAAAAATAAAAAATAAAGACCAAAGCAAAAATAACTCAAAGTGAGATCATGGATATTGTCTTTTCAGGGAAAATAAGATACATAATGTTATAACTGCCTTAACTACTTTAAGTCTAAGACTGCTATAAGTCTGATTTTATGGAAGGGAACCACCAACTTATTTTTTGATAGCCGTAATATAAACCAGGTATAAATCACACAAAACAGTCAGGCAATAAACAAATGTTCTTGCAACTTTATCTAAATACACAAACAAACAAATAAACAAACAACAAATTATATCTATAATGCACCAACAATGGATACTGAAATCCAAAGTCAAGTCAAGTCAACTTTATTTGTATAGCGCTTTTTATAATGCTGATTGTTTCAAAGTAGCTTCACAGTGTTAAACAGGAAAATAATGCAACAGAATTTGATTCAGCCGTACAGCTGCTCTGGAGAAAACGGTGATGTCATCAGCTCATTTCAATTATCATTCAGTGACAATGTGGGCAGATCAGTAATTTAGTTTATATGGTTAATTTAGTTTACTTGTTAGATTTATTTGGATATTTAGTTAATGATTTAGGGCAGTTCTCCTCTGGCCAATTAACAAACAGCGTATGATTATTATTCTGGCAACTTTTAGGTCAAGGGTCATATTAGATCGCAATATTGGAAAGATCGGAGTCATCACGCCGGAGACGGGTTTATTGAGGATGCCGTGCCGATGAGGCAGTTTCTGGGGGAGTCTATTTGACACGGTCTCTGCAGACACTTCAGGGGCCTGCGTTGGTCATGTGTGGGCGCAGGTCCACCATCTGACCTGGATACGGCTCGGATCCGGCTAACAATAGCGTAGATGCCATTCTTCTGATGATGTCACGAGTACATCAGGTGTTATGGGAAGTGTTCCCGGTTCCGGCTGACCTAGTTAATGCAGCCTAACAATCATTTAATTGAAAAAGTGTTTTATGTGTATGCCATAGTAAAGAGATAATAATAATAATATAATAATAATAATATAATTTATTTGTCATTGTTAGTACAACGAGATTACATAAGGGCATCAATCGACAGTGCATTTTCATAAAGTGCCAGAGATCAACAGTAACACATGTCACAACATAACAGGGCAATTGACATACAGTAGACCGAGAGTGGGGAATATGAAAAAAAAGTGTGTGTGAATATGTATACTGCAGCAATGCAAAGTCCAGTTCTCAGGTATTGCAATTGGTGGATAGTGTGCATACTAAAGGGGTTAAGTTAGAGGGGAACAGTGTTCATTCAGCAGTCTGACTGCCTGGGGATAAAGGCTATTAGCCATTCTGGTGGTCCGGGCTTGAAGAGACCTGTACCTCCTCCCTGATGGTAGCAGACGGAACAAGCTGTTTGCTGGATGGAACCTGTCTCTCATGATGTTGTGTGTCCTACGTAGACAGCGGGAGGTGTACACTGTTGAAATCTCCGGGAGGACAGTCCCAATGATTTTGCCAGCAGTTTTTACCACCCTCTGAATCCTTTGCCGTTCAGCTGTAGTGCAGCTGGAGAACCAAACTAACAGCCCATAAGTCAGTACACTTTGGATTGCACAGTTGTAAAAGTTTATCATGAGCCTCTGTGGCAGTTTCACTCTTTTCAGCTTCCTCAGGTAAAAGAGCCGCTGCTGGGCTTTCCCTACCGCTGAAGTGATGTTTCTGCCCCAGGACAGATCCTCTGAAACAGTCAGACCCAGGAATTTAAAGTTGGTCACCCTCTCTAGCTCCTCCCCATTAATGATGATTGGTGAATGGTCAGGATGGTTTTGTTTGCGAAAGTCAACTATGGGCCCTATTTTAACGATCTGAAACGCAAGTGTCAAAGCGCGAAGCGCAAGTAACTTTGTGGGCGGGTCTCGGCGCTGTTGCTATTTTCCCGGCGGGATAAATGGCTCTTGCGCCCGGCGCAAATCTAAAATGGGTTGGTCTGAAGTAGCTTCATTATTCATAGGTGTGGTTTGGGCGTAACGTGAATAAACCAATCAGAGCGTCATCCAACATTCCCTGTAAAAGCAGGTGCGCAAGTTCCATTATGGATTGCTATTATTATGGCGTATTTACCAGGCGCACGCCAGGAGCGGTTCACAGCCGAGGAGACTGATGTGCTTGTAAGAGCAGTGAAAGACAGATAAGTTGTGTTGTATGGGGATGGGAGAAACCCACCCAAAATAGCGTCGGTTAAACAGGCGTGGGAGGAAATAGCCACAATTGTTTCATCAGCTGGCATCCCCAGGACGTCGCACCAGTGCCGCAAGCGCTACAATGACATCAGAAGACGGGGAAAGTCCAAGCTTGCCAGCATCAATCGGGCACGCCGTGTAACGGGAGGTGGATCTGCCTCTACTCAGGACCTGACGCCAGCAGAGGACATTGCTGCGTCCACCCTCACCGATTTTTTTTCCTGGTTCTTGACGGACAAACCAATTTGTCAGATGTCCTTATATAGCATATATGTCTTGCCACTATTGGGCAAACAGGTCTGATCCTTAATTATTACAATTAGCCTGAATAATTTGTAAGCTAGATTTATGCCTATTTTTTCACATCTTCGTGGCACACCACAATGATTTCCGTCATCTCATGTGTTAATATTTTTTTAGTGTAACAATTTATGATTTGCAAAAATAACTGTTGCATCTGTGTAGATTACATGAGCAAAGTGTATGCGCGTTGTGCACGCTATAAATTATGGTCAAGCATGCGCCCTTAAAATAGCATTATGAACAACGCGCAACGCGCCACTGACTTTAAACTAGGTTTTTTCTGGTCAATGGCGCAATTGTTTAATGGAACAGCAAAATAGCACCAGGGATTGTTTGCGCCGGAACACGCCTCCTTTTTTGCGCTGAACCGCCCAGGGAGCGCAAGTTCATTCACTAGTTTAGCGACGTGCATCTGTGGAGGGAAAAGCGCGCTTTGTGCGGGTGCAAAATAGGAATGACACATGCGTCGGTGTACAAAGTCAATTGCGCTGGGTGCAAGATAGGGCCCTATGAGTTCTTTTGTCTTCTTTGTGTTAAGAACCAGGTTGTGCTTTCTACACCACCCTGTCAGTAGTTCGATCTCCTCCCGATATGCTGTCTCATTGTTGTTTATTATGAGGCCGAGCACGGTTGTGTCGTCAGCAAATTTAATGATGTGATTCGTGGGGAAGGAGGCAGAACAGTCATATGTGTAAAGTGTGTAGAGAAGTGGGCTGAGCACGCAGCCCTGAGGGGCACCAGTATTGATGTTTATAAAGTCTGAAACGTGCTCACCCATCTTCACACATTGTGAGCGGTTGGTTAAAAAGTCCAGTATCCAGCTGCATAGTGACTTGTTTAGTCCAATATTACACAATTTCAGCAGGAGTGTATTAGGCCGTATTGTATTAAAAGCTGATCTAAAGTCAATAAAAAGTAGCCGTGCATAGGTGTTTTTGTGCTCCAGATGTTCCAAAAGTCTGTGAACCACAATAGCAATGGCATCTTCCGTTGATCTATTCTCTTTATATGCAAATTGGTACTGGTCCAAAGCAGGTGTTTGGGCCCTTTTTAGGTGTTTCATAACCAGCCGCTCCAGGCACTTTGCCGGGATCGATGTGAGTGCCACAGGCCTATAGTCATTCAGGCATGTGACATTGGCCTGTTTAGGGACAGGAATAATTGTAGCTGCCTTAAAACATGATGGTACCCAGGACCTGGACAGTGACAGATTAAAGATGGTTGTAAAGACCACTGCCAGCTCGGCCGCACAGTCCTTTAGTACCCGGCCCAGTACTCCGTCTGGACCAGATGCCTTCCTGGGGTTGATGTTACCCAGGCAGAGTCTCACTTCATGAACGTTCAGAACAGGTGAGGAATCGTCGTCGGAGGGCAGGTTGGGCCACGAAGCATCCTTATTCTCCCTGTCAAAACGGGCATAGAAATGATTTAGTTCTTCTGCTAGAGTGGAAGAACCACTCACGGAGGCAGATGTTATTCCCTTGTAGTACGATATTGCTCTTATTCCCTCCCACACTTGTCTTGAGTCTGTGGAGGTGTTAAAATGTGCTTCAATCCGCCTTTTATAGTCCAATTTGGCAGACTTGATGCCCCTTCTAAGAGCACTCCTTGCTGTACTGTAATTCCCTCTGTTACCAGACCTATAAGCTGCATCCCTGTCCTTAATCAGTAGCCGAACTTTGTATGTCATCCACGGTTTTTGGTTGGGAAAAATATGGATCAGCTTCCAGGATGTGACCCTGTTCACACAGAAATTGATATAATCCATTGCTGTGGTTGTATACTCATCCAAAGACTGGCGTGTCAATAACTCCCGGTCTCTAAAAACATCCCAGTCTGTGTAGTGGAAACAGTCCTGCAGCTCAAAAATAGCGTTTTAGGCCATATTCTAACTGGTTTCATCACAGGCCCAGCTGACTTAATAATGGGAGTATACTGGGGATAAAGCATAAGCGAGATGTGGTCACTCAATCCTAAATGAGGATATGCATGTACTTTGTAAGCATCAACTACATTAGTATACACCTGATCCAATGTTTTGTCTCCTCTGGTTGCACAATTCACATTACGATGGAATTTGTGAAGAACAGTCTTTAAGTCAGCATGATTAAAATCCCCAGCTGCTATACAGACACTATCAGGGTGTGCAGCCAGGCTGTTATTGATATCGTTGTGTAGTTGAGCTAGGGCCAATTTAGCATTAGCATCAGGTGGGATATATACAGCACAGATATACACAACAGAAAATTCTCTCGGGAGATAAAACGGCCTGCATTTAAGCAGCATGAACTCCACGTCAGGGCAACAGAGACTTTTGACTACAGTGGTATTTGTGCACCAAGAGTTGTTAATATAGATACACAAGCCTCCGCCGATCTTCTTACCCGAGTCAGCTGTTCTGTCTGCTCGGTGAACGGTGAGGCCGGCTAACTCAATAGCCGCGTCCGGGGTGATGTAATCCAGCCAGGTTTCCGTGAAGATCATGCTGCAACAATTGGTTATATTCCTCTGTGTTGTCATTTGCAATCGAATTTCATCCATCTTGTTGCGGATTGATTGGGCTTTGGAGAGGAAGATGGTAGGAAGTGGGGGCTTAGATGGGTTAGCCTTTACCCTAGCCACCACGCCAGCCCGCTTGCCTCTCTTCTGCTGCCGCTTACAGCGTCTCCTCCTCCGTCTCGTTGCTGCGAGTGGCCCGAGAGGTGGCTTAACGATCTCCGGGGGGATAAGAAGCTCCACCGTTAAACGCCCCTTGTCCCCGGTGTTGAGTTCGAGGAGCTCGGTACGACTGTACTGAATTGCCGCAGTCGGATGGATAAGTGACAGTGTGCACAACAATAGCACCACCATGAAAAGTCGAGAGAGCCCAAAAGCCACTGCGTCTATGCGCGCCGCCATCTTGGATGTGTTTTTAGTCTAGATTTAAACTGACAAAGTGTGTCTGCTTCCCGAACAATGCTAGGTAGACTGTTCCAGAGTTTAGGAGCTAAATAGGAAAAGGATCAACCACCTGCAGTTGATTTGGATATTTTTGGTATGATCAGCTGGCCAGAGTTTAGAGAGCGCAGTAGACGTGATGGAGGATAATGTGTTAAGAGCTCGCTCAAGTACTGGAGATAAACCATTTAGTGCTTTGTAAGTAATAAGCAAGATTTTAAAATGTATGCAATGTTTAATAGGCAGCCAGTGCAGTGTTGACAGAACCGGCTAATATGGTCACACTTCCTGGTTCTAGTAAGAACTGGAGCTGCTGCGTTTGGACCAGCTGGAGTTTGTTTATTAGGCAAGCAGGGCAACCACCCAGTAGAGCATTACAATAAACTACAGCTCATGAACGCATGAACTGTTCAGCATTTTGCATAGAGAGCATGTGCCATAATATATTATATATTTTTAAGATGGTAGAATGCAGTTTTACAGATGCTAGAAACGTGGCTTTCAGATGAGAGATTGGTATCAAAGAGCACACCCAGGTTCCTCACTGACCACGAGGACTGGACAGAGCAGCCATCAAGTGTTAGACAGTATTCTAGGTTACTACTTGTGGAGCTTTTTTGTCCAATAATACATTTTTTTTTTAGTTAAGTTGCAGGAAATTACTAGTCATCCAATTTTTTATATCAGCTCTACATATCGTTAATCTTGTGAATTGGTAAGTTTCGTCGGGGTCTGAAGAAATATAGAGCTGGGTATCGTCAGCATAACAATGAAAACTAACGCCATGCTTCCCTAATGATATCTCCCAGTGGTAGCATGTACAGGGTGAAGAGAAGTGGTCCTAGCACTGAGCCCTGTTGTACTCCATACTGAACTTGTGATCGCTGTGACAGGAATTCCACTAATGCCTGCATCATTTTCGAGTCTATTCAGAAGAATGTTGTGGTCGATAGTATCAAATGCAGCGCTAAGATCGAGTAACACTAATAGAGAGATACAGCCACGATCAGATGATAAGAGTAAATCATGTGTAACTCTGATGAGAGCAGTCTCAGTACTATGATACGGTCTAAATCCTGACTGGAAATCCTCACAGATACCATTTCTTTCTAAAAAGGAGCATAATTGTGAAGACACTGCCTTTTCTAGTGTTTCTGACAGAAAGGGTAGATTAGAGATTGACTAATTCTGTAGGATCAAGTTGCGTTTTTTTAATAAGTGGTGTAATAATAGCCAACTTAAAAGTTCTCTGTACATATCCAAATGACAAAGATGAATGAATGATATTAAGAAGAGGATCTATGAACTCTGGTAGCATCTCTTTTAATAGCCTAGTCGGTACAGGGTCGAGCATACATGTTGTCGATTTTGATGATTTAACGAGTTTCAATTCTTCTTCTCCTATAGCTGTGAATGAGTGTGTGTGTGTGTGTGTGTGTGTGTGTGCCTTCTCCTATAGCAGTGAATGAGTGTAATTTTTCCTCAGTGACACTACAATACTCTGTCTGATGTGATACTTTAGTCGACGCTGCATGGTTATAATTTTCTTCCTAATATTATCAATCTTGCATGTAAAGAAGTTCATAAAGTCATTACTGCTGTGCTGTTTACAAACATACAAACAAGCAGTTTTTACGGCCTGCGATTATGCGCTCTTTCCACGAAATGCGAAAAACCTCCAGTTTTGTTTTCTTCCAGCTGCGCTCCATTTTTCAAACACACAATGACCATACAAGAAAGAAAAATTGTAGATGTAAGCTTGGATATAAATAGGATGTAGTCCACAAATGCATAAGACGAAGATGATGGGTAAATAAAGCCAAAGTGCAGGTATTCCTTACATTCCTTTGTACATAAGTCAAGTCAAGTCAAGTCAACTTTATTTATATAGCGCTTTTAACAATGCAGATTGTTTCAAAGCAGCTTTACAGTGTTAAACAGGAAAATAATGCAGCATAATTTTATTCAGCCGTATAGACGTTCTGGAGAAAACGCTGATGTCATCAGTTCATTTCAATTATCATACAGTGACAGTTTGGGCTTTAGATGAGTAATTTAGTTTATATGGTTAATTTATTTTAATAATTAGATTTATTTGGATATTTAGTTGAAAAATTTAGAAAAATGTAGTGTCCCCAACTGAGCACGCCAAGCCAGAGGCAACAGTGGCAAGAACCTAAACCCCATTAGGTGACCTAATGGAGAAAAATAAACCTTGGGAGAAACCAGGCTCAGTCGGGGGGCAGTTCTCCTCTGGCCAATTAAAAAAACAGTGTATGATTATTATTCTGGCAACTTTAAAGGGTCAGAGGTCATAATACATCGGAATATTCGAAGAATAAGAATAAGATCGAAGAGATCCAAGAGGCAGAGGAATTACACAGATAATGAATTGCAATCCAAGCAATCACAGGAAGTGGTATGAATGCTAGTAGCAACAAAGAGTCCTTCTACAACAGAAAATATAAACTAAACATTAGTAGTGAAACCAGTTAGCAAACAATCTCAAATAACCCCAAAAAGCATGTGCAATGATTACAAATCAATACAACAAAATCACCCCAGAAAACATGAAGAATAAATGAAGAAAAGAAAATACTCCTTTCTTTCAAAGCGGCATTACATCGTGAAAGTACGGACTCAGAGGAAGACGTGAGGGTTTAGGGTGCCATTTGGGACAGGGCCAGACTCTTCTTCTTCTTCTCTGTGTAGGATTCCGGCAGTGTAGACACTACTAAGTGTATTACTGCCCTCCACAGGTCAAAGTTTGAACTAGTTTCTTACATACAATCCTGTGTCATGCAGGAATTGTAGAACTGTCTCGAAGATCAGTTTATGCTTGTCACTGTGTCCAAACAAAGATAAAACAGAAAAAGCCTCAACTCCAAGTCCTGCCAGGTGCCTGAAAGGTATCTTTTGTTAATTAAAAATACCTTTCTTTCTGCCCTATACTTTCTACAGTCCTACTGTCTCAAGACTCCCACATTCACACAGGCCAAAGACATGCTTTCCTGCAATGCACAGATAATATTATTACTAACCTAACCCTACCAAAATAGTTACATGTTTAACAATTAGGAGTACATATTGGTCAAGCTCTGAATCTACTCAGAATTATTTATTTGTAGTGCCTTTGTTCAGACACTGGCCGTGAAGGTGTTCCACCCTGTTAGGGACATATACATAGTTCTCACAAAATGTTAATAATGTTAAACAATAACAAGCTCTTCTTGGATAGTATGCATCTCTTATGCCATCATGGTATTTTTTATTTATTCCTGAAACAATAACAACAATTACTGATGATCTTGATTATTAAGAACAGGTACTTTTTGTACCCATTTTTGCCAACAGGATGGTAAATAATAATGTGTTCAAAAACATATTGTATATGCTGTTAATGATCCTCACCTCCCAAAATAAGACATAAGTATGTAAACCATTTAACAGTTCTGTCAAATTATTATTTAGAAAAGACTCGTCTAACAGGGTGGATGGAGTATTACAGTGGAGGAGTTCATCGTCCTTCATGGCTTGCCATCAGTAATGTGTGGAACTGCACCTATATAATATTGTTTTATATACATGTCTATATAGAATTTGCAATATACACTAAATACAATTTATTCTATTAGAATTTCCACCCTGTTAGGTTTATAGACAGATGTTATGCTAAGTTAGCCGTAGCTCTTAGAGTGATCAACATTTAGCTTGCTAACCTTCCACACAGGGCCGGCCCAAGCCCTTATGGGGCCCTAAGCAGAATTTTATTTGGGGGCCACTCTGGGCCACCAATACGGTTGACTATTGTCAGTTCTTGATGATTCGCTCACCCAGTATCAATTTTAGTATTTGTAGCTGTGTTGCTTACATCATGTCTGGCTGTCATGCTTTTACCCTTATACGGTTTTTAATTGTAACAGTAGCAAACCCACAAAAGCATTGTACCTACACAACTGTTTTCAACACTGATAATCATAAATGTTTCTTGAGCTCAAATCATCATATTACAATGATTTCTGAAGCATCATGTGACACTGAAGACTGGAATAATGATGATAAATTCAGCTTTGATCAGAGGAATAAATTACACTTTACTATGGCCTACATTCACACAGACAAGCTGTTTTACATTATAGCCTAATAATATTTCACAATATTACAGTTTTTACTGTAGCTATTTTTGATCAAATAAATGCAGCCTTGGTGAGCAGAAGAGACTTCTTGAAGAGAAATGTTGATTTCTTTCAAATATTAAACAGAGCTTTTATTTTGGCGGAAATAAACATTTATTTTTTTACATTCCAGTCGACTGTGTAGAAAGAACCTTTTTATTTTTAAAATAAAAACTTCCAAAATGTAGGCTACACAACTTATAATTCCGAAGGGAACGATAGGCTATAGCACTTGCAGAAAAACCTTTACTGAGAAACTGGAAGCTCTGCTGTAACGTTACTCTGTCCAAAACATGCAGCACGTCAGACAAGATATAGCTCGGGCAGCGCTGTCAGAATCAATCCGTGCAGATATTAGAAAACATAACATTTTACAGTTGATTTAGTGATTGTTTAAGGCCATTTCGCGATTTCAATCATCATACCATGCAGCAAAAAGTAATTTCATGTGCTCTTAGGGGCCCTAAGCAGCCACTTAGTTCGCTTATGCCCTCGAGCCGGCTCTGCTTCCACAGAAAAACAGAACTTTTATAACTCAGATATGTTTTTTTATTTTTATTTGACCAGACAAATATTCTTTATAACACAGCCAAACGAACAAGAAGGATAACATTTCAAAGGAAAAATAAATGATGTCATTTCCTGAAAATTGTCTCAATGGAATTGTGGTCTTTTTTGGAAGTCGAGAAATGCATCCTAACAGGTTGGAAGATGATTTCAGGGGCACCGTAAACGAAGACAATTGTAAAAAATACAATTAAAAAAATAACCAATGTTTCACATGATTTATATGTATGATTAGAGGTAGTTTATTCTAGAACATAATCTAAACATATTTTGAGATTTTTATAATTTCATGGTTTATAGTTCTTGTGGAAGTTGATTACTTTGCACTGAGGACATGATCAAATTGAATGCATATATTAATAAAAAAGGTGTGTAATACAAAATAGTGTTTTTACAGTTTTTCTCAATTGCTAAAACACTAAACCCTATTGTCTGAACCAAATGCTCAGTTGCTTGAACCCTCTGATTGAATCAATCACTCTTTTGGCAAAACCATAAGCACTTTTCACCTGTTTAGACACAACTTGCCAACACATTTTCATTGTGATGCACCCGTGCTGTATAACGGTGTGCACAGGCGACAAAAGTCAAACACAATTAAAGCACAGATGTCACCACTTGAACACAACAACTCAAAATGGATCACACTTGTGGCTAATGATGTGAGGGAACATATACAGTCAGCAGTTCAGAGAGCACTGGTTTGTGAGGCCCTACAATGGATAGAAATCTGAGAGGAAGAGTTTGTGTGAGAGGAGGTCAAGGTGGTCGAGGTGGTCAGTGAAGACAAAGGACAAAAATATCAGCTACTGTGATTGACCATGTTCTTGTCCATGGTATGAGCATGAGGGAGGCTGGACAAAGGGTACAACCAAACATCAGTAGATTCACTGTGTCCACCATAATCCGAAGATTTAGAGAAGAGAACAGCTAATTACCTTTTTTTGACTTTATAGTACAGTATGTAAATGTTGACAGCAATTAATGTATGACATACTATATACTGTACCACAGTATACTGTAAGTAAATATATGTTTCAGTACATCACTGTACCATATACTGTAGTATTGTAATGGAGGGTTGGTCTAACTGTTTGTAGGCCTAGTATTCCATGTATATTTTTGTACTTTATTTTCACATGGGCTTACTGTACACAAGTGGCAAACACATAAGATTTCTGTTTTGTCTTTTTCTACAAGTGCTAAATGCACAGGGTTTTTTTTGTTTTGCAATATGCATTTAGCCTACAGTGAACAATAAACATGTATTTCTCCAGCTTCATGTCCTGAGCATTGTGTTTTCTATTTTTCTACGTAGTGTTTAGTGACTGTTCAGTAGTGTTTTTAATTTTGATGGACTCTGGGAATGATTTGACAACATAGTTCAGTTTTGAGCAGAGATTGGACTGTTTTGAGGTGAAAGTTTGGTTTTGCAAGAAGAGTCTGAGGTTTTGTGAATGTAGCTTGAAAATGGGTTTTGTGTTCACAGTTTAGAGAAAAGGAGAGCAGCTTACAAGAAATGTGTCTTAGCAATCGAGAAAAACTGTAATGTCTATATCTGTGATAAAAAAAAGAAGTTAGTAAATCATAGAGACAGAAAAGTCACTGTATAACAGGAACAACCCAACTAAGTTTCGCCATCCTGGCATATGTGGAAAGTTTTAAACGTGTGTTACTAACCCCGCGTTCTCCTCTACATCTGAGAAGATTTGACAGATGGCAGATTAGTAGTGTGTGTGTGTGTGTGTGTGTGTGTGTGTGTGTGTGAGAGAGAGAGAGAGAGAGAGAGAGAGAGAGAGAGAGAGAGAGAGAGAGAGAGAGAGAGAGAGAGAGAGAGAGAGAGAGAGAGAGAGAGAGAACTCCCCTGCTCAGTGAACACTGCGTAGGGCGCCTTGAGTGTCCAGCAGGCGGCGCTCAACTGACGTCACACGCGTCATCGGGCGAGTCAAGATGGCGGATCCGAGTGCAAAACAAACCGGGCAGAAAAGGTAAAATATATATATTCAACAATTTGACACGTTTTTAAGAACTACATCTCACGAATGCAGCTGCAACTATGTTCATAATGCGACACAGACGTCTTTGTGTCATTGTATTGCTCTAGATTAAAAATAAACCAAAATAACCCAGAAACCGACACACCCAACGTCACATTGATGCTTATATTAATAATGATATCTGTATTAACATGCATTATGAATAATAGAGGAAAACACCAGCGGCGGATTCATTTACATTTTTTGTTATATTAATAATCAGGAGCTTTCAAGAGGAATAAAGAAGCCATGATGTGCAGTTCTTTGCGCGTTTGTTATTTGTGTTTTGATTGATGTTACAGTAACGTTATCTGCTCTCGTTCATACGGTATTTGTCATATTAGGAAAGTAAGTTTTGGTGTAATTTTGTGAATGAAAGAGACATGTATCATCTACAGATATAGAGAGATATATCAGGGTTGCCAGCTTTTAAGTTCAGGTTGGAGTGAGATTTGTATATATCCTACTGTACATATAAGGAAAAATAAGTTTGCCTTACCACTTTTTTAAACTTTTCTTGGGTTAAATTATATGTGCTCGCATTCATTAATATTCACTTGTTTGTGCTTGTATAAGTGTCATTAAAATATTAGGATGTAATTTATATATCTAGTATAAGTAAACTGTATTTCATCCCATAAAACACGATTCACACGATAAGAAACACGATAATAACTCAACACAACATCAGAGAGAATTAAACAGCAGAATCTTCTGTGAGAGAACTTAACATCAACACCTGTCAGAAAGTGTGTGTGTGTGTGTGTGTGTGTGTGTGTGTGTGTGTGTGTGTGTGTGCGCGTGTGCTGATCCGATGTTCTGTGTGTTTCTGATTCCAGTGTGAAGATCGCAGCGGGAGCTGTGGTGTGTGTGGAGAGTGACATCAGAGGAGACGTGACCATCGGTGAGTGTGTGTGTGTGTGTGTGTGTGTGTGTGTGTGTGTGTGTGTGTGGAGAGAGTGACATCAGAGGAGACGTGACCATCGGTGTGTGTGTGTGTGTGAGTTAGGGATGGGCGATATCTTATCGTTTGCGATATACCGGTAAAAATTCTCCCCACGATAAGAATTTGTCTTCCCGCGATAATAACGATAAAGCCTAGTTGATGGCGCGACCCATCCGCACAGTGCCGCCGCTGGCCGTTATTACTTTATGATGGCCGCGTTGGCTGCGTTCGTCACTTTGTTTTTTTTTGGGATAATTACTTTTGCTGTCTCTGCTATTTTTACCACTGTTTGCACCATGTATGAATAAATACAGAATCGGTTTACATGTAAAACTTGTCATTGATTTCAAAATTATTATTGTTTGTATTGTGTGATGTTTTTTAGCACAGTTGCACTATTTAAACATTACCTGCACTTTTACAGAAGACAATTATATCTGCAACTTTTCCATTTCTGAAAAGGCTGGTGTGGAATTTCACATAAAAAACTAATTAATTAATTATATATATTAGGGGTGCTCCGATTGATCGGCAACCGATCTCGATCGGCCGATAATCGCTTTGGGATGATTGATCGGCGGTCTCCAAAAAGGCCGATCTCATGAACCGATCGCAGCTGACGACACATAAACCCGCACCTGCCGTGAGAGCTGGGGCATGATACGCAGCGACACCGTCTCATTCTCTTTCCAGCGCGGGTAAAATAATTATAATGCTGAAGGTGAGGTACAATTCATATTTCTATATTAAATAACTTACGCAGTCATTTGAAAACTTTCTGTGGAATGTAAGTTCACAAACAGCGCGCGTGAATCACCGCGTGCGCGCGCTCTCTCTCTCCCTCTCATAAAGGCATGCTCAAATGGCTTCACATCAGCGCATCGCATGTGCACTAAAATCGAGCTGCACAGTTGACACAGGATTTGCCACTTTGCACAGTCGAGGCAGTGTCGCATCGTCACTAAAGTTTATCATTTGCATTTATTTTTAAGTCTTGCCAGTGTTCAAGCCGCTCAGCACTCGCACGCTCTCCAGACCGTGAGCGCGCGCACACACACACAGGCCATCTCACAAAAAGCTTGAGAGTACAAATTGCGCTGAAATGGTCAGATACACACAAATGTATGTACTAAATGACCGTCTTGACCAGTATGCACGTAAACCCCGTCGTAACTCGCGAGTGAACGTTTGTGCAGCTGTAACCGTATCCGTGTTCGCTCTTAAAGGGACAGCTGTCGAATAAACTGCTGCTGTCTCTGAGTTTCTCTTTGTCTTGTGGTGTTTGATGAACCTTTATGACACTCACTGCTCTTGAATGACTAACTTTTGCAAGCTTAAGTGTAAGGATTAATCTAATTTAATGTATTCAGGGAAGACTAATATTAATTTACATTTGATTTCTTATTAAATGTCTTTAGTATTTCTTACCTCAATACTAATGTTAGACCTGCCTGAAAATTTGTTTTTAAAAACAAAAATGCACTGCATGATCAAATATTTAGGTGAGATAATTATATACATTTATTATATACATTTATTTGGGAAAGATGGCCTACAGTAGCCTTAAGTTATCTCATTTTCTAAAATAAACACTTGGTGGTTCTTCAAGATCTTGACTCAGTTCATTTAGAGTTAGTTTCATTTCTACAAATTTAGTTGTAGAAAAAAAGTTTGAAAATAGTTTCAAATCTACAAACTCTGCAAGATTATAGATAAAAGATTGCCATTCCCCTGCCATTCTGTGATCGGCAGTGATCGGCAATCGGCAGATCATGATATTGGTGATCGGTAATCGGTGATCGGACCCAAAAATGCTGATCGGAGCATCTCTAATATATATATATATATATATATTTGTTTTTAATGTATTATAGGAGCCTATTTGATGACAGGTACGTTTTACTAGATCATTGTTTGTTTTTCTGAGTCTCTCAAGAATGCATGCAGCTCTCACTTGTATCCAAAAACATGGGGAATGATACTACATTTATCGTCATTGATATCGTTATCGCAATAAATACTAGAAAATATCGGGATACATTTTTAAGTCCATATCGCCCATCCCTAGTGTGAGTGTGTGAGTGTGTGAGTGTGTGAGTGTGTGTGTGTGTGAGTGTGTGTGTGTGTGTGTGTGTGTGTGTGTGTGGCCCTAGACCCACTGCACTAGAGGATCCACTGCTCCACCTCTCTCAGATTGGCCAGCTGTTGTCCGTCTGACAGCAGGTCTCAGTGCAGCAGGTCTCAGGTCAGCTGGTCGAGGGCCCTTAGTCGAGCGGCCCCTGGCGAAGCCCCTTCTGCACCTTTAGCCACTGTTGGATGAAGAATGTCATAGCCAGTGGGACAGAGCTGTGTTACATAACTCTGCTAAAGTGAAAGAAGAGGTGCTTTTTTTATTTTTTGGTAATGAAGTCATGGTGTGTTTCTGAGGCCCTGTGCTCTAGCACCCTGCAGACGGTTCCGGCCGTGTCTGCTGCCCTCCAGTGGATGCAGCCGGAACCGTCTGCAGGGTGCTAGAGCACACACACACACACACACACACACACACGTGAGGCTCCGCTATATCCTGATGAATGTGCTGTAATGATGGTTTGTGTTCCAGGAGCGCGGACCGTGGTTCACCCGAAGGCCCGGATCATCGCGGAGGCCGGACCCATCGTGATCGGAGAGGGGAACCTGATCGAGGAGCAGGCCCTGATCATCAACAGGTGAACACTCGTCGCTAACACTGCATTCCTGCGGAGGTGCTTTAATCAACGTGTGTGTGTGTGTGTGTGTGAAACCCCAGTTTTCCTGAAAACATCCTGCCGGAAGCCGAGGATGTGGAGCCCAAGGCCATGAGCATCGGGATCAATAACGTCTTCGAGGTCGGATGCGGTACGTCTTCATACGATCAGTTCAACTTCAGCTTCAGATTCTGTCAACTAGCCCTGACCTGTGTGTGTTTCAGTGTCTCAGGCCTTGAAGATCGGGGACAACAACGTCATTGAATCCAAAGGTGAGGAAAGTGTGTGTTTATGTGCTGATGCTGGTGTGTGTGTGTGTGTGTGTGTGTGTGTGTGTGTGTGAGAGAGTCAAGCAGAAACGGCTGAAGTGCAGCTGCTGATGCTGGGGTGTGTGTGTGTGTTTGTGTGTGTGTGCAGCTGAAGTGGGGAGGTGTGTGTGTGTGTGTGTGTGTGTGTGTGTGTGTGTGTGTGTGTGTGCAGCTGAAGTGGGGAGGAATGTGATGCTGATGCTGGTGTGTGTGTGTGTGTGTGTGTGTGTGTGTGTGTGCAGCTGAAGTGGGGAGGAATGTGATGCTGATGCTGGTGTGTGTGTGTGTGTGTGTGTGTGTGTGCAGCTGAAGTGGGGAGGAATGTGATGCTGATGCTGGTGTGTGTGTATGTGTGTGTGTGTGTGTGTGTGCGCAGCTGAAGTGGGGAGGAATGTGATGTTGATGCTGGTGTGTGTGTGTGTGTGTGTGTGTGTGTGCAGCTGAAGTGGGGAGGAATGGGATGCTGATGCTGGTGTGTGTGTGTGTGTGTGTGTGTGTGTGTGTGCAGCTGAAGTGGGGAGGAATGTGATGCTGATGCTGATGCTGGTGTGTGTGTGTGTGTGTGTGTGTGTGTGTGTGTGCGCAGCTGAATTAAGGAGGAATGTGATGCTGATGCTGGTGTGTGTGTGTGTGTGTGTGTGCAGCTGAAGTGGGGAGGAATGTGATGCTGATGCTGGTGTGTGTGTGTGTGTGTGTGTGTGTGTGTGTGTGTGTGTGCAGCTGAAGTAGGGAGGAATGTGATGCTGATGCTGGTGTGTGTGTGTGTGTGTGTGTGTGTGTGTGTGCAGCTGAAGTGGGGAGGAATGTGATGCTGATGCTGGTGTGTGTGTGTGTGTGTGTGTGTGTGCAGCTGAAGTAGGGAGGAATGTGATGCTGATGCTGGTGTGTGTGTGTGTGTGCAGCTGAAGTGGGGAGGAATGTGATGCTGATGCTGGTGTGTGTGTGTGTGTGTGTGTGTGCAGCTGAAGTGGGGAGGAATGTGATGCTGATGCTGGTGTGTGTGTGTGTGTGTGTGTGTGTGTGTGCAGCTGAAGTGGGGAGGAATGTGATGCTGATGCTGGTGTGTGTGTGTGTGTGTGTGTGTGCAGCTGAAGTGGGGAGGAATGTGATGCTGATGCTGATGCTGTGTGTGTGTGTGTGTGTGTGTGTGTGTGTGTACAGCTGAAGTGGGGAGGAATGTGATGCTGATGCTGGTGTGTGTGTGTGTGTGTGTGTGTGTGTGTGTGCAGCTGAAGTGGGGAGGAATGTGATGCTGACCAGCGGCTGTATCGTCGGTGCGTGTTGTCAGGTGAACACGTGTGAAGTGATTCCGGAGAACACGGTGATCTACGGCTCCGAGTGTTTGAGGCGCGTGCAGACCGAGAGACCGCAGGTACCCAGACCCAGAGTGTGTGTGTGTGTGTGTCAAGTCAACTTTATTTACAGTGAGGAAAATAAGTATTTGAACACCCTGCTATTTTGCAAGTTCTCCCACTTAGAAATCATGGATTGCAAGTATTTGAACACCTGAGAAAATCAATGTTAATATTTGGGACTGTAGCCTTTGTTTGCAATTCCAGAGGTCAAAGGTTTCCTGTAGTTTTTCAGCAGGTTTGCACTGCAGGAGGGATTTTGGCCCACTCCTCCACACAGATCTTCTCTAGTTCAGTCAGGTTTCTGGCCTGAGTTTGAGCTCCTCCAAAGATTCCCTATTGGGTTTAGGTCTGGAGACAGGCTAGGCCACGCCAGAACCATGATCTGCTTCTTTCAGAGCCACTCCTTGGTTCTCCTGGCTGTGCTTCGGGTCATTGTCATGTTGGAAGACCCAGCCTTGACCCATCTTCAGTGCTCTAACTGAGGGAAGGAGGTTGTTCCCCAAAATCTGGCAATACATGGCCCCGGTCATCCTCTCCTTAATACAGTGCAGTCGCCCTGTCCAATGTGCAGAAAAACACCCCCACAGCATGATGCTGCCACCCCCATGCTTCACAGTAGGGATGGTGTTCTTGGGATGGTACTCATCATTCTTCTTCCTCCAAACACGTTTAGTGGAATTATGACCAAAAAGTTGTATTTTGGTCTCATCTGACCACATGACTTTCTCCCATGACTCCTCTGGATCATCCAAATGGTCATTGGCAAACTTAAGACGGGCATGGACATGTGCTGGTTTAAGCAGGGAAACCTTCCGTGCCATGCATGATTTCAAACCATGACCATGTCTTAGTGTATTACCAACAGTAACCTTGGAAACGGTGGTCCCAGCTCTTTCCAGATCATTGAGCAGCTCCTCCCGTGTAGTTCTGGGCTGATTTCTCCCCTTTCTTAGGATCATTGAGACTCCACGAGGTGAGATCTTGCATGAAGCCCCAGTCCGAGGGAGATTGACAGTCATGTTTAGCTTCTTCCATTTTCTAATGATTGCTCCAACAGTGGACCTTTTTTCACCAAGCTGCTTGGCAATTTCCCCGTAGCCCTTTCCAGCCTTGTGGAGGTGGACAATTTTGTCTCTAGTGTCTTTGGACAGCTCTTTGGTCTTGGCCATGTTAGTAGTTGGACTCTTACTGATTGTATGGGGTGGACAGGTGTCTTTATGCAGCTAACCACCTCAAACAGGTGCATCTAATTTAGGATAATAAATGGAGTGGAGTTGGACATTTTAAAGGCATACTAACAGGTCTTTGAGGGCCAGAATTCTAGCTGATAGACAGGTGTTCAAATACTTATTTTCCTCACTGTATATAGCGCTTTTAACAAGGCAGATTGTTTCAGAGCAGCTTTACAGTGTTAAACAGGAAAATAATGCAACAGAATTTTATTCAGCCGTACAGCCGCTCCGGAGAAAACGGTGATGTCATCAGTTAATTTCAATTATCATACAGGGACAGTGTGGGCTTTAGATCAGTAATTAGATCAGTAATTTAGTTCCATCCATCATCTTCCGCTTATCCGGGGCCGGGTTGCGGGGGCAACAGTATAAGCAGAGACGCCCAGACTTCCCTCTCTCTAGCCACTTCCTCCAGCTCTTCCGGGGGAACCCCGAGGCGTTCCCAGGCCAGCCGGGAGACATAGTCCCTCCAGCGTGTCCTAGGTCTTCCCCGGGGCCTCCTCCCGGTGGGACGTGCCCGGAACACCTCCCTGGGAAGGCGTCCAGGAGGCATCTGAAATAGATGCCCGAGCCACCTCAGCTGGCTCCTCTCGATGTGGAGGAGCAGTGGCTCTACTCCGAGTTCCTCCCGAGTGACCGAGCTCCTCACCCTATCTCTAAGGGAGCGCCCAGCCACCCTACGGAGACAGCTCATTTCGGCCACCTGTATCCGGGATCTTGTCCTTTCGGTCATGACCCACAGCTCATGACCATAGGTGAGAATAGGAACGTAGATTGACCGGTAAATCGAGAGCTTTGCCTTGCAGCTCAGCTCCTTCTTTACCACGACAGGCCGGTACATCGACCGCATTACTGCAGAAGCTGCACCGATCCATCTGTCAATCTCCCGTTCCATCCTCCCCTCACTCGTGAACAAGACCCCAAGATACCTGAACTCCTCCACTTGAGGCAGGAACTCTCCACCCACCTGAAGCGGGCAATCCACTCTTTTCCGACTGAGAACCATGGC
>NC_137098.1:207500-362500 GCF_949357685.1 Gobio gobio
ACACACTCTCTCACTCTCACACACACCCCATCTCTCTCTTACACACTCACACACTCTCACTCTCACACACACCCCATCTCTCTTACACACACACACACACACCCTCTCTCTTACACACACCCCATCTCTCTCTTACACACACTGTCTCTCTCTTACACACTCTCACACACACCCCATCTCTCTCTTACACACACACACACACACACTCACTCTCACACACACCCCATCTCACACACACCCCATCTCTCTTACACACACTCACTCTCACACACACCCCATCTCTCTTACACACACTCACTCTCACACACACCCCATCTCTCTCTTACACACACTCACTCTCACACACACCCCATCTCTCTCTCTTACACACACTCACTCTCACACACACCCCATCTCTCTCTCTTACACACACACTCTCTCTCACACACACCCCATCTCTCTCTTACACACTCTCACTCTTACACACATACTCTCTCACTCTTACACACACCCCATCTCTCTTACACACATACTCTCTCACTCACACACACCCCATCTCTCTCTTACACACACTCTCTCTCTCTCACACACACCCCATCTCTCTCTTACACACACACACACTCTCACTCTCACACACCCCATCTCTCTTACACACACACACACACCCTCTCTCTTACACACACCCCATCTCTCTCTTACACACACTGTCTCACTCACACACACCCCATCTCTCTCTTACACACTCTCACTCTCACACACACCCCATCTCTCACACACACCCCATCTCTCTCTTACACACACACTCTCTCACTCTCACACACACCCCATCTCTCTCTTACACACTCACACACTCTCACTCTCACACACACCCCATCTCTCTTACACACACACACACACACACACCCTCTCTCTTACACACACCCCATCTCTCTCTTACACACACTGTCTCACTCACACACACCCCATCTCTCTCTTACACACTCTCACACACACCCCATCTCTCTCTTACACACACACACACACACACACTCACTCTCACACACACCCCATCTCACACACACCCCATCTCTCTTACACACACTCACTCTCACACACACCCCATCTCTCTTACACACACTCACTCTCACACACACCCCATCTCTCTCTTACACACACTCACTCTCACACACACCCCATCTCTCTCTCTTACACACACTCACTCTCACACACACCCCATCTCTCTCTCTTACACACACACTCTCTCTCACACACACCCCATCTCTCTCTTACACACTCTCACTCTTACACACATACTCTCTCACTCTTACACACACCCCATCTCTCTTACACACATACTCTCTCACTCACACACACCCCATCTCTCTCTTACACACACTCTCTCTCTCTCACACACACCCCATCTCTCTCTCTTACACACACACACACTCTCACTCTCACACACCCCATCTCTCTTACACACACACACACACCCTCTCTCTTACACACACCCCATCTCTCTCTTACACACACTGTCTCACTCACACACACCCCATCTCTCTCTTACACACTCTCACTCTCACACACACCCCATCTCTCTCTTACACACACACACACTCACTCTCACACACACCCCATCTCTTACACACACCCTCTCTCTTACACACACCCACCTCTCTCTTACACACACACTCTCTCACTCACACACACCCCATCTCTCTCTTACACACACACACACCCTCTCTCTTACACACACCCTATCTCACACACACACACACACACACACCCCATCTCTCTCTTACACACACACACACACACACCCTCTCTCTTACACACACCCTATCTCACTCACACACACACACACACACACACACACACACACACACACACACCCCATCTCTCTCTTACACACACACACACACCCTCTCTCTTACACACACCCCATCTCACTCTCACACACACCCCATCTCTCTCTTACACACACACACACACACCCTCTCTCTTACACACACTCACTCTCACACACACCCCATCTCTCTTACACACACTCACTCTCACACACACCCCATCTCTCTCTTACACACACTCACTCTCACACACACCCCATCTCTCTCTCTTACACACACTCACTCTCACACACACCCCATCTCTCTCTCTTACACACACACTCTCTCTCACACACACCCCATCTCTCTCTTACACACTCTCACTCTTACACACATACTCTCTCACTCTTACACACACCCCATCTCTCTTACACACATACTCTCTCACTCACACACACCCCATCTCTCTCTTACACACACTCTCTCTCTCTCACACACACCCCATCTCTCTCTTACACACACACACACTCTCACTCTCACACACCCCATCTCTCTTACACACACACACACACCCTCTCTCTTACACACACCCCATCTCTCTCTTACACACACTGTCTCACTCACACACACCCCATCTCTCTCTTACACACTCTCACTCTCACACACACCCCATCTCTCACACACACCCCATCTCTCTCTTACACACACACTCTCTCACTCTCACACACACCCCATCTCTCTCTTACACACTCACACACTCTCACTCTCACACACACCCCATCTCTCTTACACACACACACACACACACACACACACACACACACACCCTCTCTCTTACACACACCCCATCTCTCTCTTACACACACTGTCTCACTCACACACACCCCATCTCTCTCTTACACACTCTCACACACACCCCATCTCTCTCTTACACACACACACACACACACTCACTCTCACACACACCCCATCTCACACACACCCCATCTCTCTTACACACACTCACTCTCACACACACCCCATCTCTCTTACACACACTCACTCTCACACACACCCCATCTCTCTCTTACACACACTCACTCTCACACACACACCCCATCTCTCTCTCTTACACACACTCACTCTCACACACACCCCATCTCTCTCTCTTACACACACACTCTCTCTCACACACACCCCATCTCTCTCTTACACACTCTCACTCTTACACACATACTCTCTCACTCTTACACACACCCCATCTCTCTTACACACATACTCTCTCACTCACACACACCCCATCTCTCTCTTACACACACTCTCTCTCTCTCACACACACCCCATCTCTCTCTCTTACACACACACACACTCTCACTCTCACACACCCCATCTCTCTTACACACACACACACACCCTCTCTCTTACACACACCCCATCTCTCTCTTACACACACTGTCTCACTCACACACACCCCATCTCTCTCTTACACACTCTCACTCTCACACACACCCCATCTCTCTCTTACACACACACACACTCACTCTCACACACACCCCATCTCTTACACACACCCTCTCTCTTACACACACCCACCTCTCTCTTACACACACACTCTCTCACTCACACACACCCCATCTCTCTCTTACACACACACACACCCTCTCTCTTACACACACCCTATCTCACACACACACACACACACCCCATCTCTCTCTTACACACACACACACACACACCCTCTCTCTTACACACACCCTATCTCACTCACACACACACACACACACACACACACACACACACACACACACACCCCATCTCTCTCTTACACACACACACACACACCCTCTCTCTTACACACACACCCTCTCTCTTACACACACCCCATCTCACTCTCACACACACCCCATCTCTCTCTTACACACACACACACACCCTCTCTCTTACACACACCCTATCTCACTCACACACACCCCATCTCTCTCTTACACACACACACTCTCACACACACCCCATCTCTCTCTTACACACACACCCCCTCTCTCTTACACACACCCCATCTCTCTCTTACACACACACACACACCCCATCTCTCTCTTACACACACCCCTCTCTCTCTTACACACACACACTCTCTCACTCACTCTCACACACACCCCCTCTCACTCTTACACACACACACACTCTCACACACCCCCCCTCTCTCTTACACACACCCCATCTCTCTCTTACACACACACACACACCCTCTCTCTTACACACACCCTATCTCACTCTTACACACACACAATCTCACACACACCCCATCTCTCTCTTACACACACACCCCCTCTCTCTTACACACACCCCATCTCTCTCTTACACACACACTCACTCACTCTCACACACACCCCCTCTCTCTTACACACACACTCACTCACTCTTACACACACACACACCCCCTCTCTCTTACACACACCCCATCTCACTCTTACACACACACTCTCACACCCCCCTCTCTCTTACACACACCCCATCTCTCTCTTACACACACCCCATCTCTCTCTTACACACACCCCATCTCTCTCTTACACACACACTCTCTCACTCACTCTCACACACACACCCCCTCTCTCTCTTACACACACCCCATCTCACTCTTACACACACACTCTCACACCCCCCTCTCTCTTACACACACCCCATCTCTCTCTTACACACACCCCATCTCTCTCTTACACACACCCCATCTCTCTCTTACACACACCCCATCTCTCTCTTACACACACCCCATCTCTCTCTTACACACACCCCCTCTCTCTCTTACACACACCCCATCTCTCTCTTACACACACCCCCTCTCTCTCTTACACACACACACACCCCATCTATCTCTTACACACACACACACACACCCTCTCTCTTACACACACCCCATCTCTCTCTTACACACACCCCATCTCTCTCTTACACACACCCCATCTCTCTCTTACACACACCCCCTCTCTCTCTTACACACACACACCCCATCTATCTCTTACACACACACACACACACACACACACCCTCTCTCTCTTACACACACCCCATCTCTCTCTTACACACACCCCCTCTCTCTCTTACACACACACACACACACCCCATCTATCTCTTACACACACACACACACACACACCCTCTCTCTTACACACACCCTATCTCACTCACACACACCCCATCTCTTACACACACACACTCTCACACACACCCCATCTCTCTCTTACACACACCCCATCTCTCTCTTACACACACACCCTCTCTCTCTTACACACACACACCCCATCTCTCTCTTACACACACTCACACACACCCCATCTCTCTCTCTTACACACACACACACACCCCATCTCTCTCTCTTACACACCCCATCTCTCTCTTACACACACACACACTCTCACACACACCCCATCTCTCTCTTACACACACCCCCTCTCTCTTACACACACCCCATCTCTCTCTTACACACACACCCCCCATCTCTCTCTTACACACACACACCCCATCTCTCTCTTACACACACACAATCCAACAGATTAAAACAAAGCACATTGTAATGGATTATGCAGTTGTAAGGGTTCATGAAACATCGCCTCTTCCAAATAAACAAGCCTTTTCTATAGTAGCTGAGATTGAGCAGTACTTTGCAAACGGTTTTAGAATTCCCCCAATGCAAAGTCCACCGATCGCCAGCCTGTGCACATGACCTAGACTACCAAACACTCGCACAATCAGCTGGCAGGTGTAAGATTCTCATTGGTAGATCTCAAAGATGATGTTTTAGAGTCTTAGAGCAGTAAGAGTCCTCCATAAACAGGTCTAATGCTCATGACACTTCAAAAGGTTTGACTGTTTGCCATTCTGAGAGATGTTAACAATATCTGGTGTATTACAGTTTTTACAATCACTTTGGCACTAATTTCAGAACCTTTGTCATTTTTCGAAGCTCGTCACAAACCGGTCTTTACTTGTAACACTGTAATGTTTAATCCATTGGCGGCAAGTTTGCTGAACCCAAGCGCAGTTTATTCAGAAATCCAACATATAAAACAAGGACTTGACTTGACTAAACATAAAACTCACCAACAGCAGGTTAAAACATTAATACCAGACGAGGCAAACATTAGGGCTAAAATACACTGAGCAAGTCTACTGAGCAGTGTTGGGCACGTTACTTTAAAAAAGTAATTAGTTACTTCTTACAAAGAGTAACTGAGTTGCATCATTATAAAAGTAACTAATTACCAGGGAAAGTACTGTGTGACTTTTTTTTTCAAATGTTCAAATATGTCAAATAACTTGGATGCCCCCAATATTAAATATGTTAAATGAATGAATTCTACACTACACAGAATAAATGATTATTATAAAACATTGTAATACACTATTCATAGTGTTCATGTGTCGTCACGCTTATAGAAACGCCCACCTGGAGGGCAAAACAAGGCTCTCCTCCATTGCCCGCTAGTCATTTTTACCAGGTTTGTAGTCAGTATTAATGCGGTAAGACAGTGATATTAAAATACCAAATTCAATATACACCTTGTTGATGTTGCATACTTTGTACAGGAAAGCAGACGAATACAGAATATTGATGCAACACGAGGTTTCTCGTTAGTGTTTCCCCATCGAAACCCATTATAAAGAAAACGCGTTGCGTTCATATTCTTGCCTCATCTACTTGCCTGTATATAGTATGCATCATCAAAATTAAATTTTAGGTCATTACAGCACTTTAAGGGTGGGTTCACTAGGATTCTTTAGCCTATCTTCAGTTCACCTCTGTCTGTGGCTTGATCAGCTCTATAACGGTTTTACTGCGTAATTAATCTGTGTTTAAAATGAAGTGGTGCAACAACTCGATTTCAAATAAAACCCATATCAACAAATCCTTTAAACTTTGCTTAATTTAATCCTTATTGGTGCAGCAGGTGCTGTATATGGATCATAAGTGCCCAAAACGTTTAAAGATGGAAATTTGCAAGGCTTGTGCTGTAGTTCTATGGCGGTTTTGCCCTCCAAGGCTCCACGACAGTCATGTGACTGAAAACTATGAATTGTAATGTTGCTGTGGGACAATGTGAGACACCTATCAAATTCAATACATTATTGTAAATATTATCAGTAGACCTACTATAGTGTAAATATTGTGTAAATATTATCAGTAGACCTACTATAGTGTAAATATTGTGTAAATATTATCAGTACTATACCAGTGGCGGCTGGTGATAATTATTTTGGGGGTTAGGGAGTCAAATAAATACAAAGCAGATGCATGTTAACTAAATTCAAGCATTAAAGAGAAAACAGTGAATTCACTTTTATCTTTTTACACATTCATTTCCCACATATAATTGAATGAGGAAAGGAAAAACAAAAGAAAACAGCAACAACAGACAAGCATGTTGACTACTTGAACATACATTTTGCTCTCCTTTCTTTCTGGCCAGCAAATGTCTCAATGACTCTCTGATTAAAGTCAGTCATCTCAGTAGTGTCATGATGTTTGCATTGTTCAGATATTTGAGGTCTCTTACCCCCGTTGTTGTCCACAAAACTTCAGTACCAACACTTTGAAATTAAAGACAGGGAAAGCAATAAAGGGCATTGCTAACAACACATCCAGCCAGCCACCTCCGTTTCTCATAACAAGCTGTGAAGTTCAGAGTGCAGCTGCGTCCTGTCACTGGCCTGATGCTGCTGGATCTCGTTGTAAATCGCGTTGGTCCAGTTTGGGATCCTTTATCCTTTTTTTCTTCCAGCGAACGCCTTGTGAAAGGATTTGGTTAAACTTCTGCCATCTCTACGAAACTGATCATCCTAACAAGGTTTTGGCGGAGTCTGAGTGATGATGTTGCCCGCGCACTTTCGCTTTAGTGGCCAAGAGCGTAAAGTTGAATGACAGGTGACGAGAACCAATCAGATTGGATAAGGAGCTAGGAGAAGCGTGCCAAGAGTGAAGGAGCGCATTGAAGCCGTGTGTAAGTGTTTTTTCTAATTACTCAGTTTGCTGGATTTGCTCAGCATATTACACGCTAACAAGTGGATACATTTCGATTCTGTAGTTATTTTTCTATTTATAATTTCACTGGTTAAGATAATTGTATTTGAATTAAAACCGGAGCTGTTTTGCCGCCCGCCCGCACTCAATTGTTATTGCGGGATATTCGCACACTAGTGAGTGATAGTTTCGCTTTTGAGCTGAGCCATTGACTGTAGTAATTGCTGTTGCCTTGATTGTTTGGGCGAATTACAAAAGTGTCCTCACCTGTTCTGAGTGTAGTGATTAGCATCTATTTAATATTTAATACGCTCGTTAACGCTGGTGCGGAAGCGTCAGCGGGAGCGTTCAGCCTCCTCGTGTGAAGACCGAAGAATGTTAAGACCATCGACTCTACTCTGCGCGACTCCACTCGAGCAAGGACACGACAAGGCACTTGAGTATTGCTCTCCTTCTACTTTGTCCACTTTTGTGTTTTGCTTGTTTTCATCTGTTTATTTCTCTGAACCGTATTCACTATGTGCTTCCAAATCTCTACTAATACCACATACACCCGTAAATCATGCTCTGTACATTCTAGGCGCTGTAATCCGAATAATCTGCGAAGTGTACCTATTTCCTCTGCTACATTAATGTCCATCGAACAAAAAATTCTTCTTCTCCACCGTTTCTGTGTGAATTACCTGCTTATCTCCGCCGAACCCCATGGTTTCCCGTGAGAAGGAAGCGATTCAGACGTCGAGGGAATCGAGGTGGTCGGTTGGTGAAAATAAGGACTTTCCTGGCTTTGTTCCCGAATGCTGATCCTCGTGGGTTGTTTGGGGAGTGTGACGCGGAATGTCATCGCTACGTGCCTCGGCGCACTGTTGATCCTATGTACAGGTGGCTGGTACCTGTGACTGACGTGGATCTGGATGAAAAGCCTATGATCACAACTTATTGGCCATCCAGGTTTAAAAAAGGTGTGGATGTATCGTTTCATTGGTCTCTCGGCCTTAAATCCCCGCTCACAACACATTGAACTTCCCGTTTTAAACGAGGTGTGGACGCTACTCTTCATCGGTCCTGGTCTTTGAATCTCCATCGCTGAAGGACTCTACTCCTGTGAGGATAGCTTTGGTGAATGCTAGATCACTAGCAAACAAGTCCTTTATTCTGAATGACTTTTTTACTCACAAGGACCTGGACATGTTATGTGTGACTGAGACCTGGGTCGGGGTTGGTGAGTCGAGTGTATTTTCTGAAGTTCTACCGTTGAATTGTACCTATTTTAACTCTCCACACCTCTTCGGACGTGGAGGTGGAGTAGCAACCATTTTTAAAGAACATCTAAATTGTAGGCGTCTGCCTTTCTCCTACTCTAGCTTTGAACTTAATGTTTTTGAATTTGATCTGAGCCATCCTGTATTGTGCACTGTGGTTTATCGCCCACCTACATATAACAAAGAGTTTATTGATGATTTCTCTGATTATTTAGCCGATATCATGATCAAATATGACCGGGTTTTAATTGTGGGGGATTTTAACATCCATGTATGTTGTCCCGAAAAGCCTCTGGTCAAAGCTTTCTTAAATCTTGTGGAGTCTTTTAATCTAACTCAGTTTGTTGTTAGCCCCACTCATATACGTGGACACACATTAGATTTAGTTTTGACACGTGGCTTGCCTATTAATAACATCGACGTCTGTGACGCCACTTTTTCTGATCATTTGCCTGTACTATTTGAGATATGTATTTCTCGTGACTCTAAAGTGACTGCTCCAAAACGTTGTTGCCGGATGATAAATTCCTCAACTTCTTATTTATTTTCTGAGGCTTTTAATTTAATTGAGTTAGACTATTTGATGCCATCATGTGGGCTAACTACTGAAGAACTAACTTCAGCGTTCTTTTCAACTTGCAATAGCATTTTGGACACTGTTGCCCCTTTCAGGACGATTCGAGATAAATGTAGAGTCCAACCGTGGCTAAATACTACAACTAGAGATATAAGACTGGAATGCAGAAGGGCTGAACGCCGCTGGAAGAAGGATAAGTTGCAGATCTCACTTGATATCCTCCGTTACAATTTGACTAAATATCAAAAGAGTGTGAGACTCGAGAAATCAAAGTACTTATCAAATATAATTAGTAGTAACTCCCTTAAGCCTGCTGTACTGTTTAGTACCATTAATGCAGTTTTAAATACCCCCCAAGCTGCTAGTTTAGAACATTCTGTCGAACTGTGTGGAAAATTTCTAAAAAAATGTATTGTGAAGATTGATGCTATTAGATTGAATATATAATCTTCGCTGATTTTCCAACCTATTAATTTCGAGCGCTCTGCTGTCTTAAATCAGTTTGAGCCAGTGTCCCTTGTCTCATCGAGGGAAACTCTGGTCAAAATGAAATTATTTACATGTCACACTGACATTGTTCCTCCACGACTCTTAAAGGATGCATTTGATGCCATTGGCTCTTCGGTTCTTGCTATTATTAACAGTAGCCTGGCTACGGAAGTTATACCCAAATCGTTTAAACATGCAGTGGTGGAACCGGTTATCAAGAAAAGTAATCTGGATCCATCAGTCTGTGCTAATTTTAGACCCATCTCTAAACTTTCGTTCTTGTCTAAATTACTCGAAAAGGTTGTATTTGAACAGTTGAATGTATTTTTATGTTTAAATGGTATCCACAAAGTGTTTCAGTCTGGTTTTAAGTCTTTGCATAGTACAGAAACTGTTTTGTTGAGGGTTTCAAATGACTTGTTACTTATCACCGACTCAGGGAATTGTGCGATTTTATTATTATTGGACCTTTCAGCCGCATTTGATACCTTAGACCAGGGGTCTCCAAACTCGGTCCTGGAGGGCCGCTGTCCTGCAGAGTTTAGCTCCAACCCCAAATAAAAACACCTGAACCAGCTTATCAGTGTCTTACAAGGCCCTAGTTATACACTGATTAGCTGGTTCAGGTGTGTTTAATTGGGGTTGGAGTTAAACTCTGCAGGGCAGCGGCCCTCCAGGACCGAGTTTGGAGACCCCTGCCTTAGACCATAAGATTTTAATTTCACGTTTAGAAGAATGTGTTGGCGTTGAGGGTATTGCTTTGGCATGGTTTAAGTCGTATTTGTCCGAAAGAACTTTTGCAGTTCGCCTTGTGTCTCTGCTACGGCTTCTCTCACGTCTGGGGTCCCCCAGGGCTCCATTCTGGTGCCTATGTTGTTCGCCTTGTATTTACTGCCCCTGGGTCATATCTTTAGGAAATTTGGAGTTTTGTTTCATGTCTATGCAGATGATACCCAAATTTATCTGCCTTTGAAAGGAAAAGACACTTGCACCTTAGCGCCTTTACTCCAGTGTCTCGAGGAAATAAAGGCTTGGATGGCACATAACTTTTTATGTTTTAATGAAAACAAAACAGAGGTTATGCGTTTTACTCCCGGTGGCACTAATGCCTCACTAAATTTTGATCTAGGTGAGTTGAATCCACTAGTGCAGGGGTCTCCAAACTCGGTCCTGGAGGGCCACTGTCCTGCAGAGTTTAGCTCCAACCCCAATTAAAACACCTGAACCAGCTAATCAGTGTCTTACTTGGGCCTAGTAAGACACTGATTAGCTGGTTCAGGTGTGTTTATTTGGGGCTGGAACTAAACTCTGCAGGACAGTGGCCCTCCAGGGCCGAGTTTGGAGACCCCTGCACTAGTGAAACCTTATGTTAAAAATCTAGGTTTCACTATGGATTGTGATTTTAAATTGGATAAACAGATTAACTTGGTAGTTAAATCGAGTTTTTTCCAATTGAGACAACTCACCAAGGTAAAATCAAGGTAAAATAATTTTTGTCTTCTAGAGACTTTGAAAGACTTCTCCACATTTTTATTTCATCGCGTCTAGATTATTGTAATGGCCTCTATATAGGCATTAGTCAGGCCTCTCTCTCTAGACTGCAGAGGGTTCAGAATGCTGCAGCTCGTTTGTTGACAGGGACACGAAAGCGCGAACATATTACACCTGTTCTTTCCTCTCTTCACTGGCTGCCAATCTATTTTAGAATTAACTTCAAAATTTTGATGTTTGTTTTTAAATCGCTTCATGGCCTTGCTCCTAAGTATATGTCAGAACTGATTAGGTAATACACTCCGTCAAGAGCGCTTATGTTTGCTGACCATTTGCTGTTGGTTGTCCCTTGTGTGAAACTAAAAAGCAGAGGTGAAAGAGCATTCGCAGTAGCTGGACCGAAGCTCTGGAATAGTTTGCCCCTGCATATCAGACAGGCTCAAACCCTTGCTATTTTTAAATCGAATCTCAAAACTCACTACTGCAGTTTGGCATTTGATGCTATGTGAGAGTATTGTTTTATTGTCTTTGTTTTTTATTCCTTTTATTTTAAGTAATGTTGGTTGATTGCATTATTGATAATGGACATGTGTGTACATCACTTTGTTAAACACCTGTTGTTTTTAAAAAGTGCTATATAAATAAACTTTGACTTTGACTTTGACTTTGACTTTCATTGCAAAGACACTTGAGCGAGTTGTGTTTAACCAGCTCTCTACGTTTCTTGAACAGAACAACCTCCTGGACATCAACCAATCCGGCTTCAAAAGCGGCCACTCAACTGAGACTGCCCTGCTCTCAGTTACGGAGGCACTGAGACAGGCAAGAGAAGCTTCCAAATCCACAGTACTTATCTTACTAGATTTGTCTGCTGCTTTTGACACAGTTAACCACCAGATCCTCCTGTCTACTCTCATGAAGATGGGCATCTCAGGAACTGCTCTCCAGTGGTTCAAGTCTTACCTCTCGGGTAGGTCCTTCAGGGTGTCAGGGAGAGGTGAAGTGTCTAATTCACATCATTTAGCCACTGGCGTTCCCCAGGGCTCAGTGCTTGGACCACTTCTCTTCTCCGTCTACATATCATCACTGGGATCTGTCATTCAGAAACATGGCTTTTCCTATCACTGCTATGCCGACGACACTCAACTCTACTTCTCATTTCAACCAGATGATCCCACGGTTGGTGTTCGTATCGCTGCCTGCCTAACAGACATCTCAGCCTGGATGAAGGAACAT
This sequence comes from Gobio gobio, assembly GCF_949357685.1. Lineage (NCBI taxonomy): Eukaryota > Metazoa > Chordata > Actinopteri > Cypriniformes > Gobionidae > Gobio > Gobio gobio. The sequence continues at coordinate 220,329 of NC_137098.1, forward strand.
CACCTGCAACTCAACCTTGCAAAGACAGAACTGCTTGTTGTCTCAGCCAACCCAGCACTTCATCACAATCTCTTCATTCAGCTAGGTTCATCAACCATAACTCCATCCAGGACAGCCAGGAACCTTGGAATTGTGATTGATGATCAGCTAAAATCATCAGATAAGCTCCTCCATGAACTGCCACCTTAACGTGGTGGAGGGGTTTGAGTACCCGAATGACCCTAGGAGCTACGTTGTCCGGGGCTATATGCCCCTGGTAGGGTCTCCCAAGGCAAACAGGTCCTAGGTGACGGGTCAGACTAAGAGCAGTTCCAAAACCCTTATGATGCCAAAAAAAAGGAGGACCGTGACGTCGCCCGGTATGGCGCAGCCGGGGCCCCACCCTGGAGCCAGGCCTGGGGTTGGGGCTCGTATACGAGCGCCTGGTGGCCGGGCCTTCCCCCACGGGGTCCGGCCGGGCTCAGCCCAAAGGAGCGACGTGGGGACACCTTCCCGTGGGCCCACCACTCACGGGAGGGACCGTAAGGGGCCGGTGCAAAGCGAATCGGGCAGCAGTCGAAGGCGGGGGCCTAGACGACCCGATCCCTGGACACGGAAACTAGCTCTTGGGACATGGAATGTCACCTCGCTGGCGGGGAAAGAGCCTGAGATTGTGCGTGAGGTTGAGAGGTTCCGACTAGAGATAGTCGGAATCACCTCCACGCACGGCTTGGGCTCTGGAACCACACTTCTCGAGAGGGGATGGACTCTTCACCACTCTGGAGTTGCCCATGGTGAGAGGCGGCGGGCTGGTGTGGGTTTGCTTATAGCCCCCCAGCTCTGCCGCCATGTGTTGGAGTTTACCCCGGTGAACGAGAGGGTCGTTTCCCTGCGGCTTCGGCTCGGGGATAGGTCTCTCACTGTTGTGTGTGCCTACGGGCCAAACAGCAGTGCAGAGTACCCGACCTTCTTGGTGTCCCTGGGAGGGGTGCTGGAGAGTGCTCCGACTGGGGACTCCATCGTTCTACTGGGGGACTTCAACGCCCACGTGGGCAATGACAGTGAAACCTGGAGGGGTGTGATTGGGAGGAACGGCCCCCCTGATCTGAACCCGAGTGGTGTTCAGTTATTGGACTTCTGTGCTAGTTACAGTTTGTCCATAACGAACACCATGTTCAAGCATAAGGGTGTCCATCAGTGCACATGGCACCAGGACACCCTAGGTCGTAGGTCAATGATCGACTTCGTGGTCGTTTCATCTGACCTGAGGCCGTATGTCTTGGACACTCGGGTGAAGAGAGGGGCGGAGCTGTCAACTGATCACCACCTGGTGGTGAGTTGGATCCGATGGCGGGGGAGGAAGCTGGATAGACTCGGTAGACCCAAACGTACTGTGCGGGTCTGCTGGGAACGTTTGGCCGAGTCTCCTGTCAGAGAGATCTTCAACTCCTGCCTCCGGCAGAGCTTCGACCGGATCCCGAGGGAGGCTGGAGATATTGAGTCCGAATGGACCATGTTCTCCACCTCCATTGTCAAAGCGGCTGCTCGGAGCTGTGGACGCAAGGTCTCCGGTGCCTGTCGAGGCGGCAATCCCCGAACCCGGTGGTGGACACCGGAAGTAAGGGATGCCGTCAAGCTGAAGAAGGAGTCCTATCGGGCCTGGTTGGCTTGTGGGACTCCTGAGGCAGCTGACAGGTACCGGCAGGCTAAACGGACTGCAGCCAGGGTGGTTGTGGAGGCAAAAACTCGGGCCTGGGAGGAGTTCGGTGAGGCCATGGAAAAGGACTATCGGCTGGCCTCGAAGAGATTCTGGCAAACCGTCCGGCGCCTCAGGAGGGGGAAGCAGTGCCCTACCAACGCTGTTTACAGTGGCGATGGGCGGCTGTTGACCTCGAATGGGGATGTTGTCGGACGGTGGAAGGAATACTTTGAGGATCTCCTCAATCCCGCTGTCACGTCTTCCATTGAGGAAGCAGAGGCTGGGGGCTCAGAGGAGGACTCGTCCATCACCCGGGCTGAAGTCACCGAGGTGGTCAAGAAACTCCTCGGTGGCAAGGCACCGGGGGTGGATGAGATCCGCCCTGAGTACCTCAAGTCTCTGGATGTTGTGGGGCTGTCTTGGCTGACACGCCTCTGCAACATCGCGTGGCGGTCGGGGACAGTGCCTCTGGGATGGCAGACCGGGGTGGTAGTCCCTCTTTTTAAAAAGGGGGATCGGAGGGTGTGTTCCAACTATAGGGGGATCACACTTCTCAGCCTCCCCGGGAAAGTCTATGCCAGGGTACTGGAGAGGAGAATTCGGCCGATAGTGGAACCTCGGATTCAGGAGGAACAGTGTGGTTTTCGTCCTGGTCGTGGAACACTGGACCAGCTCTATACCCTCTACAGGGTGCTGGAGGGTTCATGGGAGTTTGCCCAACCAGTCCACATTTGTTTTGTGGATTTGGAGAAGGCATTCGACTGTGTCCCTCGCGGCGTCCTGTGGAGGGTGCTGGGGGAATATGGGGTCCGGGGTCCTTTGCTGAGGGCTGTCCGGTCCCTGTATGACCGAAGCAGGAGTTTGGTCTGCATTGCCGGCAGTAAGTCAGACTTGTTCCCGGTGCATGTTGGACTCCGGCAGGGCTGCCCTTTGTCGCCGGTTCTGTTCATAATCTTTATGGACAGAATTTCTAGGCGCAGCCAAGGGCCGGAGGGTGTCAGGTTTGGGGACCACACGGTTTCGTCTCTGCTCTTTGCGGATGACGTTGTCGTGTTGGCCCCTTCTAACCAGGACCTTCAGCATGCACTGGGACGGTTTGCAGCCGAGTGTGAAGCGGCTGGGATGGGGATCAGCACCTCCAAATCCGAGGCCATGGTCCTCAGTCGGAAAAGGGTGGCTTGCCCACTTCAGGTTGGTGGAGAGTTCCTGCCCCAAGTGGAGGAGTTCAAGTATCTAGGGGTCTTGTTCACGAGTGAGGGGAGGATGGAACGGGAGATTGACAGACGGATCGGTGCAGCTTCTGCAGTAATGCGGTCGATGTACCGGTCTGTCGTGGTGAAGAAAGAGCTAAGCCGTAAGGCGAAGCTCTCGATTTACCGGTCAATCTACGTTCCTACTCTCACCTATGGTCATGAGCTTTGGGTCATGACCGAAAGGACAAGATCCCGGATACAGGCGGCCGAAATGAGCTTTCTCCGCAGGGTGGTTGGGCGCTCCCTTAGAGATAGGGTGAGAAGCTCAGTCACTCGGGAGGAACTCGGAGTAGAGCCGCTGCTCCTCCACATCGAGAGGGGACAGCTGAGGTGGCTCGGGCATCTGTTCCGGATGCCTCCTGAACGCCTTCCCGGGAAGGTGTTTCGGGCATGTCCAACCGGGAGGAGGCCCCGGGGAAGACCGAGGACACGCTGGAGGGACTATGTCTCCCGGCTGACCTTGGAACGCCTCGGTGTCCCCCCGGAAGAGCTGGAGGAAGTGTCTAGGGAGAGGGAAGTCTGGGCATCTCTGCTTAGACTGCTGCCCCCGCGACCCGGCCCCGGATAAGCGGAAGAAGATGGATGGATGGATCAGCTAAAATTCACTGACCACATCACTGCAACAACCCGGTCCTGCAGATTTGCACTATACAACATTAGGAAGATTAGACCCTTCCTATCAGAGCAGGCCACACAACTCCTGGTCCAAGCTCTTGTTCTCTCCTGACTGACTACTTCTAGCGGGCCTTCCGGCATGCACTATCAAACCCTTGCAACTGATCCAGAATGCAGCGGCGAGGGTGGTCTTTAATGAGCCGAAGAGAGCACACGTCACGCCTCTCCTCATCAGTCTGCACTGGCTGCCAATAGCCGCTCGCATTAAATTCAAGGCACTGGTGCTCGCCTTCAAAGCAACCACTGGCTCTGCACCAATATACCTAAACTCGCTCGTTCAGACTTACACACCCACCAGGAGCTTACGTTCTGCCAGTGAACGACGCCTTGTGGTGCCATACCAGAGAGGCATGAAATCGCTCTCACAGACCTTTTCCTGGACCGCCCCCACCTGGTGGAATGACCTGCCTATCTCAATTCATGCGGCCGAGTCTGTAGCCATTTTCAAAAAACATCTAAAGACGCATCTCTTCCAGCAGCACCTGACCAATCAAGAATAGCACTTATCATTCTATTCATTTTTTGTCTGTCTAATTTATTTAAAAAAAATAATAATAATAATCTGTTCTGTGCAGATATTGTTGCCCTTGACTGTTCTAGTTTCTTCTATTGCCCTCATTTGCAAGTCGCTTTGGATAAAAGCATCTGCTAAATGACTAAATGTAAATGTAAATGTAAATGTAAATGTAAATGTGATAAAAAATAACACGCATCCAATTCTGATTCGCCAGGGACGCAGCGACCTGCGTCCAGAGGAGGATCTTTAAGAAACCAATTTGAGACCAGCTTCAGGTCACATGCTGCCCATAGATTTTTGGACTCAGATAGACGTCCATTTGTCCGGCGTCCCTCGCTCATGAAACCGCATGAAACATATTGAAGAACATATAAAATAGTTAACCCATCAAAGCCAGTTTTTATTAAATGCTGAGGCTCTTACTAACAGAAAGTACATCGTATGAGTAAATTATTTTATTTTTATATAATTTTTGTACATGTATATTTCTGGAATTTTGATGGGGGCAGTGCCCCAGCGCCCTCTATTGACAAGCTGCCACTGTACTATACTACTCCTTTAGTAGTGGAGCTCGCGTTATCACCTGGGTTTTTATCCACTGATGTTGTGGTGGCATGTGATGATGTGAGGCACTTCATTAGATTAGAATTACTGGCCACCGACGTGGAGAGACTCTTTCTTCCTGGGCATAAGTTGCACGTTACAAAAACATCCTTACCTTTCACCTCAACGAGGGAAAAGTAGCGCTTATACTTCCAGTTTGCGAAAGCTACCTTTGAAGTCGTTGGACTTGCCATCGCTCTGACTCCTCCTGGTCGCTGGTGTGTGTGACTGTGCATATGCGTGTGAACTCAACCTATCAACCTCAACCTTGTCTCCCACCCACCAATCATCATCAGTTATGTGTACCACCCCACCCACCCCCCAACACACATGGCATGCACGCACACACACACACACACCAACCAGAGAAAAACAGGTTGCAGGTCCGACTGACAGAGAGCCTGTTCAGATGAAAACCGCTTCAGTGAGCTCAATTACAGTAACGCCACATTTTTTTCTCGGGAGAAACAGTAATTCGTTTGATTACTCATCACTGAAATACCTAACTATGTCATAAATTAGCTCATTAAAAATTATTTTTTTTATGAAAAAATCACTTGAATGATGATCTTAAATAAATATAAATAGTTTTTGGACATTGCTCTATGTGTTAGGGATAGAATACCGCCATCTGTAGGTTTGTGGAAAAACTTTAGGAATTATAGTTAAAGAGAAAGAGAGTGCAATGACCACATTATCCACTAGAGGTCCATAGGGAAGTTATGCAAAAGTTAAGCTGCCTTTCATCTTTCTTTTATTTTGCCCTTTTCCCTCTCTTTCTCATGATTGCTCCATGTTGCATTTGTGCTCTAGTATTTGTCCTTCATTTATGTATGAAATTTTTTCAGATTTATGCCAGTTTTGTTGATTTTATTTGCCAGTTTCTATAAAAATGCTCTCTGTTGCAGTCACACACATGTGTGTGTTTTGTGTGTGTGTGTTCGTGTGTGTATGAGACAGAAAGTTCGTTCCACTTTGTGTTTATGCTCTAGGACCAGATCTTGATATAAATGTAGACTTTACATGGACATTGACTCATTCACTTCCTCTGTATTGGATCATATCAATACCACCATCGACAGTGTTACAACCCAGAAACAGATCACCACATACCCTAATCAGAAGCCTTGGATGAACAGGGAAGTTCGACTCCTGCTGAAGTCACGCAATACTGCCTTCAGATCAGGTGATGCACAAGCCTACAGTACATCCAGAGCTAACCTGAAGAGGGGCATCAAAAAGGCCAAGCACTGCTACAAGCTAAAGATAGAGGGTCACTTTTCCAACTCTGACCCTCGACGCATGTGGCAGGGCATCCAGGCCATCAGTGACTACAAACCCACCCACTCCACCCCCGCAGCCACTGATGTCAACTTCCTGAACGAGCTAAATTACTTTTATGCTCGTTTTGAAAGAGACAACAGAGAAACTGCCACCAAGCTCAAACCCTCAGCTGACCCACCAATCACACTCTCCTCCACAGATGTCTGCAAGGCACTGAGCCGGATCAGCGCGCACAAGGCTGCTGGACCAGACAACATCCCTGGACGTGTGCTCAGGGCATGTGCGGAGCAGCTCGCTGGGGTTTTTACAGACATTTTCAACCTGTCTCTTGCCCAAGCAGCTGTACCGACATGCTTTAAACGCACTTCCATTGTGCCAGTGCCAAAACACTCTAACCCGAGGTGCCCTAATGACTACCGCCCTGTAGCACTCACACCCATCGTTATGAAGTGCTTTGAGCGGCTGGTCCTGGAACACCTAAAAGACTCTCTACCATCCACATTGGACTCACACCAGTTTGCCTACCGCAGCAATAGGAGCACAGAGGATGCCGTTTCCATGGCACTGCACTCTGTGCTCACCCATCTGGACCATAAGAACACTTATGCACGCATGCTGTTTGTTGACTTCAGCTCAGCATTCAACACTGTCATCCCATCCAAGTTAATAGCCAAACTTGGAGACCTGGGTATCAACACTTCAATGTGTAACTGGATTTTGGACTTCCTAACTGACAGACCCCAGAATGTTCGTTCAGGATTCACCTGCTCCACATCCATCACACTCAACACTGGCGTACCACAGGGCTGTGTGCTAAGTCCGTTTCTCTACTCCCTCTTCACCGCCGACTGCAAGCCTGTGTATGGATCTAATTCCATCGTCAAGTTTGCGGACGACACTACGGTGATTGGTCTCATCAGCAACAACGATGAGATCGCCTACAGGGAGGAGATCCAGCACCTGGCCACATGGTGCGCTGATAATAACCTGCTCCTCAACACCACCAAAACGAAGGAGCTCATCGTGGACTTCAGGAAGGAGTCAAGAGGCACACACGACACCATCCACATCAATGGAATGGCTGTTGAACGTGTCTCCAGTTTCAAGTTCCTGGGGACCCACATCTCGGCGGACATGTCGTGGACGACCAACACCTCCAGCCTGGTCAAGAAGGCTCACCAGCGCCTCTTCTTCCTGAGGACACTGAGGAAGAATCAGCTCTCCTCGGCTATCCTGGTGAACTTCTACCGCTGCGCAATAGAAAGCATCCTGACCAACTGTGTGGCAGTGTGGTATGGGAGCTGCTCCGTTGCGGAGCGCAAGGCACTGCAGCGGGTGGTGAAAACTGCCCAGCGCATCACAGGGACTCCACTGCCTGCCATCGAGCACATCCAGAGGAAACGCTGTCTGCATCGAGCTCGCAGCATCCTCAAGGACTCCTCTCACCCAGCCCACAGACTGTTTTCTCTCCTGCCCTCTGGCAGGCGTTTCAGGATCCACCGGACCAGGACCAGCAGACTAAAGAACAGTTTTTTCCCCAGAGCTGTCTCTTTACTGAACTCAAACCCCCGTTGATCCACTTCCCTCATAAACTGATAACTCTCCTACCTCACATCTTCCTTCACTTTGTTATTTGCACTACCGACTGTTTATCACAGTAACAACTGTTTACATATGCATCTTACACTGCCATATCTTAACTGGATTATGCTCATTTGCACTGCCGACTGTATTTATAGTACCAATGTTTACATTTGCATTTTGCACTGTACTTCTAACTGTAATATGCAACCACTTTCCACTGCACTTTCCACTTTTTTTTTTTTTTTTTTTTTTTTTCTCTCGGATAGCTCTGTCCATAATTTATTGCACTACCCTAATCCACTGCTATTCCTCATATTAGCCTAACATATTATTGTATACCTCTATCTGTAAAATTCTGTTTATAGTAATAGCCATCTGTATATTGTATTCATAGTACATATTCACCTGTAAATTCTGTTTATAGTAATAGCCATCTGTATATTTATTCACTGTACATATTCACCTGTAAATTCAGTTCTGTTTATAGTAATAACGTCTCTCTATTTATACATATTTATACATATTCAGTACATATCCATGTCCTGCACTTACGCATCCATTGTATATCCTGCACTTGCTGCTATTGCACTTCTGGTTAGACCTAAACTGCATTTCGTTGCCTTGTACTTGTACTTGTGTAATGACAATAAAGTTGAATCTAATCTAATCTAATCTAATCTATTTGTGCAGCAAATAGGTAAAAAACTACCAAATACCCACAAAAACACAGCATAAATGTATAGTTGAGAAGTAAATAAAAAAAATGATATATAGTTTTCCATGTAAAAAAATTATATTTCCTTATGCAATCGCTCTGTAAAAGTTTGGGGTCTATCTGACCCCAAGGGACTCAAACGTAAAACCTACTTGAGGGGCGATTAAGGGTTAATAGACCAATAACAACAGTTGTGTTGGACACCGTCTGCGGCTGGATCGGTGGGAGTAGCCGCTTGCAGGCGGGGAGGAGCTGCAAACGCAGACGTGAAGTCGGACACTTTCTGCTTCCCGCAGTGACGCTCGCATTGTGTTTGCATACGTTTTCACAGCTGACGTGAAATAAATGCAATATTTGGCAATACACAGATGTTTCAGAGACATTATTGTCATATAATACTTTATGTACTGCTTAATACATTGTGTGTTTGTACAAGAATAACGTTCAACATATAAGCCTACACTATCAATGAAGTGGGATCTACGTTTTTATCAGTTTTATTTTGATAAACATGACAATATAACATCGCGCCTACATGAAAAGAGTGCTCCTTTCATGAGCTCCGGCTGCTCTCAAATCGCTCTCGCGGTGCTTAAATGCCAAACGTCACTGTCACGTGGAATCGGCGCTGCCTCAAATCAGACAATATTTCTAACCGGCATGCACTGCTTCAAGTCAGCCGTCTGCGCATCGCTGGGTGAAGTCCAACATGACACTGGGAACTGAGACTGGGGAATCACATTACAATGGAGCATATGACAAACAGGAAATATGAACAAGACCGAAAACATGACTGAAATAAACTTGAAAATAAAAGACATGAAGCGTGAACTGGGCTGTGGAGTGTGGACGGACATGGGCTGTGGAGCGTGGGCGGACATGGGCTGTGCAGCGTGGGCGGACATGGGCTGTGGAGCGTGGGTGGACCTGGGCTGTGGAGCGTGGGCGGACCTGGGCTGTGGAGCGTGGGCGGACCTGGGCTGTGGAGCGTGGGCGGACATGGGCTGTGGAGTGTGGGCGGACCTGGGCTGTGGAGCGTGGGCGGACCTGGGCTGTGGAGCGTGGGCGGACATGGGCTGTGGAGCGTGGGTGGACCTGGGCTGTGGAGCGTGGGGGGACATGGGCTGTGGAGCGTGGGCGGACCTGGGCTGTGGAGCATGTGCAGACCTGGGCTGTGGAGCGTGGGCGGACCTGGGCTGTGGAGCGTGGGTGGACCTGGGCTGTGGAGCGTGGGCGGACATGGGCTGTGGAGCGTGGGCGGACATGGGCTGTGGAGCGTGGGCGGACCTGGGCTGTGGAGCGTGGGCGGACCTGGGCTGTGGAGCGTGGGCGGACATGGGCTGTGGAGCGTGGGCGGACATGGGCTGTGGAGCGTGGGCGGACCTGGGCTGTGGAGCGTGGGCGGACCTGGGCTGTGGAGCGTGGGCGGACATGGGCTGTGGAGCGTGGGCGGACCTGGGCTGTGGAGCGTGGGCGGACCTGGGCTGTGGAGCGTGGGTGGACCTGGGCTGTGGAGCGTGGGCGGACATGGGCTGTGGAGCGTGGGTGGACCTGGGCTGTGGAGCGTGGGCGGACATGGGCTGTGGAGCGTGGGTGGACCTGGGCTGTGGAGCGTGGGCGGACATGGGCTGTGGAGCGTGGGCGGACCTGGGCTGTGGAGCGTGGGTGGACCTGGGCTGTGGAGCGTGGGCGGACATGGGCTGTGGAGCGTGGGTGGACCTGGGCTGTGGAGCGTGGGCGGACATGGGCTGTGGAGCGTGGGTGGACCTGGGCTGTGGAGCATGTGCAGACCTGGGCTGTGGAGCGTGGGCGGACATGGGCTGTGGAGCGTGGGCGGACCTGGGCTGTGGAGCGTGGGCGGACCTGGGCTGTGGAGCGTGGGCGGACCTGGGCTGTGGAGCGTGGGCGGACCTGGGCTGTGGAGCGTGGGCGGACATGGGCTGTGGAGCGTGGGTGGACCTGGGCTGTGGAGCGTGGGCGGACATGGGCTGTGGAGCGTGGGCGGACATGGGCTGTGGAGCGTGGGCGGACCTGGGCTGTGGAGCGTGGGCGGACCTGGGCTGTGGAGCGTGGGCGGACCTGGGCTGTGGAGCGTGGGCGGACCTGGGCTGTGGAGCGTGGGCGGACCTGGGCTGTGGAGCGTGGGCGGACCAGGGCTGTGGAGAGTGGGCGGACCTGGGCTGTGGAGCGTGGGCGGACCTGGGCTGTGGAGCGTGGGCGGACCTGGGCTGTGGAGTGTGGGCGGACCTGGGCTGTGGAGCATGGGCGGACCTGGGCTGTGGAGTGTGGGCGGACCTGGGCTGTGGAGGGTGGGCGGACCTGGGCTGTGGAGCATGTGCAGACCTGGGCTGTGGAGCGTGTGCAGACCTGGGCTGTGGAGCGTGGGCGGACCTGGGCTGTGGAGCGTGTGCAGACCTGGGCTGTGGAGTGTGTGCAGACCTGGGCTGTGGAGCGTAGGCGGACCTGGGCTGTGGAGTGTGTGCAGACCTGGGCTGTGGAGCGTGTGCAGACCTGGGCTGTGGAGCGTGGGGGGACCTGGGCTGTGGAGCGTGGGCGGACATGGGCTGTGGAGCGTGTGCAGACCTGGGCTGTGGAGCGTGGGCGGACCTGGGCTGTGGAGCGTGTGCAGACCTGGGCTGTGGAGCATGTGCAGACCTGGGCTGTGGAGCGTGGGCGGACCTGGGCTGTGGAGCGTGTGCAGACCTGGGCTGTGGAGTGTGGGTGGACATGGGCTGTGGAGCGTGGGTGGACATGGGCTGTGGAGCGTGGGTGGACATGGGCTGTGGAGCTTGGGCGGACCTGGGCTGTGGAGCGTGTGCGGACCTGGGCTGTGGAGCGTGGGCGGACCTGGGCTGTGGAGCGTGGGCGGACCTGGGCTGTGGAGCGTGGGCAGACTTGGGCTGTGGAGCGTGGGCGGACCTGGGCTGTGGAGCGTGGGTGGACATGGGCTGTGGAGCCTGGGCGGAGCGTGGGCGGACCTGGGCTGTGGAGCCTGGGCGGAGCGTGGGCGGACCTGGGCTGTGGAGCCTGGGCGGAGCGTGGGCGGACCTGGGCTGTGGAGCGTGGGCGGACCTGGGCTGTGGAGCCTGGGCGGACTTGGGCTGTGGAGCGTGGGCTCGGCTCACATTCTTCAGTCGTTAAAAAGCACCGCACATTTATAAGGACTGTAAATCCTGCCTTCTTCGATTTGATTGGCTATCTCTGTCAGGGAAACACACTGGACAGACCGGTGAGTTCCAAAATAATTCAAAGTCTTTATTAAACACAAAATAAAGAGAGTAACTGAGTGAAATTCTTTCACTTGATAAGTCCTGTTCCAACATTGTTAAGTGTCTCGATGATGTCAAATGCTGGATGGCTAAGAATTTTCTGCACTTAAATAAAAGCAAAACTGATGTTGTTTTTTTGGCCCTTTTTGCTCTTCCCCCCTTATCTCTAGCTACCTGGGGCCAGAAGTGTTCACCCACACACAAAAAAATATGGAATAATTTACCTCTTGCGATCCGCTCGGTCTCCACCTTGAATGCTTTTAAAATGGCTTTGAAGAAGCACTTTTATATCTTGGCGTTTGACTCTAACCCAGGAGAGAACTAAATATTAATTCTATGTTGTTGTGTTTTGTATTATGTTTGCTTGGTTTTCTTGTTTTCTTTGTACAGCGCTTTGGGCTGCACTTGAGGCAGTAGAAATGTGCTTTATAAAAACTAAACTAAACTAAGGAAGGTATGAAAATCCTCACCCCTCAGAATGTGGGCTTGCATGATACCTCTGCCAAAGTCAAACCAAGCTGCTCAATACTTACAACGTAATAATTTTGCAAGACATATTTGTTAACCGTCTTAACCGTCAAAGTTTCATGTCAAAGTCAAAGATTAACTGTCAGTGTTAAGAAAGAAAAATGTTTCCTTATTTGGAAGAAGGAGGTATTGATTTTTAGATCGGAAGTCATGACACTATCGAAAATGAATACATTACAAGAAAGTTATAAAATGCTTGGAGTATTCTGTTTTTGTCTCTTCTTCAGGTCATTCTGAAAGGAACAAGGTCCTTGTTTTGGCAAAAACCTGGTAATAAAACTTTGAAGATCTTTACTATGGAGTGTTCAATTAAAATGTAAATAATTTTTTTGTGGAGCTTGGGCGGACCTGGGCTGTGGAGTTTGGGTGGACATGGGCTGTGGAGCGTGGGCGGACATGGGCTGTGGAGTGTGGGCAGACATGGGCTGTGGAGCGTGGGCGGACCTGGGCTGTGGAGCATGTGCAGACCTGGACTGTGGAGCGTGTGCAGACCTGGGCTGTGGAGCGTGTGCAGACCTGGACTGTGGAGTGTGGGGGGACCTGGGCTGTGGAGCGTGTGCAGACCTGGACTGTGGAGTGTGGGTGGACCTGGGCTGTGGAGCGTGGGCGGACCTGGGCTGTGGAGCGTGTGCAGACCTGGACTGTGGAGTGTGGGTGGACCTGGGCTGTGGAGCGTGGGCGGACCTGGGCTGTGGAGCGTGTGCAGACCTGGACTGTGGAGTGTGGGTGGACCTGGGCTGTGGAGCATGTGCAGACCTGGGCTGTGGAGCGTAGGCGGACCTGGGCTGTGGAGCGTGTGCAGACCTGGGCTGTGGAGCGTGTGCAGACCTGGGCTGTGGAGCGTGGGCGGACCTGGGCTGTGGAGCGTGTGCAGACCTGGGCTGTGGAGTGTGGGCAGACCTGGGCTGTGGAGCGTAGGCGGACCTGGGCTGTGGAGTGTGTGCAGACCTGGGCTGTGGAGCGTGTGCAGACCTGGGCTGTGGAGCGTGGGGGGACCTGGGCTGTGGAGCGTGGGCGGACCTGGGCTGTGGAGCGTGTGCAGACCTGGGCTGTGGAGCGTGGGCGGACCTGGGCTGTGGAGCGTGTGCAGACCTGGGCTGTGGAGCATGTGCAGACCTGGGCTGTGGAGCGTGGGCGGACCTGGGCTGTGGAGCGTGTGCAGACCTGGGCTGTGGAGTGTGGGTGGACCTGGGCTGTGGAGCGTGGGTGGACCTGGGCTGTGGAGCGTGGGTGGACATGGGCTGTGGAGCGTGGGTGGACCTGGGCTGTGGAGCGTAGGCGGACCTGGGCTGTGGAGTGTGTGCAGACCTGGGCTGTGGAGCGTGTGCAGACCTGGGCTGTGGAGCGTGGGGGGACCTGGGCTGTGGAGCGTGGGCGGACATGGGCTGTGGAGCGTGTGCAGACCTGGGCTGTGGAGCGTGGGCGGACCTGGGCTGTGGAGCGTGTGCAGACCTGGGCTGTGGAGCATGTGCAGACCTGGGCTGTGGAGCGTGGGCGGACCTGGGCTGTGGAGCGTGTGCAGACCTGGGCTGTGGAGTGTGGGTGGACCTGGGCTGTGGAGCGTGGGTGGACATGGGCTGTGGAGCGTGGGCAGACCTGGGCTGTGGAGCGTGGGTGGACATGGGCTGTGGAGCGTGTGCAGACCTGGACTGTGCAGTGTGGGTGGACCTGGGCTGTGGAGCGTGGGCGGACCTGGGCTGTGGAGCGTGTGCAGACCTGGGCTGTGGAGTGTGGGTGGACCTGGGCTGTGGAGCGTGGGCGGACCTGGGCTGTGGAGCGTGGGTGGACATGGGCTGTGGAGCGTGGGTGGACATGGGCTGTGGAGCGTGGGCGGACCTGGGCTGTGGAGCGTGTGCGGACCTGGGCTGTGGAGCGTGGGCGGACCTGGGCTGTGGAGCGTGGGCGGACCTGGGCTGTGGAGCGTGGGCGGACTTGGGCTGTGGAGCGTGGGCGGACCTGGGCTGTGGAGCGTGGGTGGACATGGGCTGTGGAGCCTGGGCGGAGCGTGGGCGGACCTGGGCTGTGGAGCCTGGGCGGACAGTGGGCGGACCTGGGCTGTGGAGCCTGGGCGGAGCGTGGGCGGACCTGGGCTGTGGAGCGTGGGCGGACCTGGGCTGTGGAGCCTGGGCGGACTTGGGCTGTGGAGCGTGGGCTCGGCTCACATTCTTCAGTCGTTAAAAAGCACCGCACATTTATAAGGACTGTAAATCCTGCCTTCTTCGATTTGATTGGCTATCTCTGTCAGGGAAACATACTGGACAGACCGGTGAGTTCCAAAATAATTCAAAGTCTTTATTAAACACAAAATAAAGAGAGTAACTGAGTGAAATTCTTTCACTTGATAAGTCCTGTTCCAACATTGTTAAGTGTCTCGATGATGTCAAATGCTGGATGGCTAAGAATTTTCTGCACTTAAATAAAAGCAAAACTGATGTTGTTTTTTTGGCCCTTTTTGCTCTTCCCCCCTTATCTCTAGCTACCTGGGGCCAGAAGTGTTCACCCACACACAAAAAAATATGGAATAATTTACCTCTTGCGATCCGTTCGGTCTCCACCTTGAATGCTTTTAAAATGGCTTTGAAGAAGCACTTATATATCTTGGCATTTGACTCTAACCCAGGAGAGAACTAAATATTAATTCTATGTTGTTGTGTTTTGTATTATGTTTGCTTGGTTTTCTTGTTTTCTTTGTACAGCGCTTTGGGCTGCACTTGTGGCAGTAGAAATGTGCTTTATAAAAACTAAACTAAACTAAGGAAGGTATGAAAATCCTCCCCCCTCAGAATGTGGGCTTGCATGATGCCTCTGCCAAAGTCAAACCAAGCTGCTCAATACTTACAACGTAATAATTTTGCAAGACATATTTGTTAACCGTCTTAACCGTCAAAGTTTCATGTCAAAGTCAAAGATTGACTGTCAGTGTTAAGAAAGAAAAATGTTTCCTTATTTGGAAGAAGGAGGTGTTGATTTTTAGATCGGATGTCATGACACTATCGAAAATGAATACATTACAAGAAAGTTATAAAATGCTTGGAGTATTCTGTTCTTGTCTCTTCTTCAGGTCATTCTGAAAGGAACAAGGTCCTTGTTTTGGCAAAAACCTGGTAATAAAACTTTGAAGATCTTTACTATGGAGTGTTCAATTAAAATATATATATTTTTTGTGGTAATTTCCATGACATAAACTGCTCTAGTAACAACAGTTGCTGCTTTTCTTACAGCGGTAACATTGTGACTTCTCTTACAGTTAGAGGTGAGAATCGCTCTCTCTTCCACTCATTCACTCTCTCTCTCTCTCTCTCTCTCTCTCTGGACTTTATGTGATATTCTTTGGTGGTCTCAGCATGTTTATATTTTCTCTTAAAAATCATTGTCTATTATTTTGCAGAAGAGCCATGGTGATCTACACAGTAACAGTGAACACTGGAAATAGGCTTTCGGCGGGCACCACAAGCCGTATCTCCATCCAACTGCGTGGAACTGAGGCTGAGAGTGAAGAACAGATTCTAAATCAAATTAAGGCGTTTTGGCAAGGATCTGTAAGTGTACCCAATTAAACCATTTGGTCCAAAAATATCAGACAGTAAGCTACATTTAATGGAACATATTTTAAAGAGTGTGTATAAAAGTTGTATAGAGTAATGATAAAAAAAATAGCATTTTGTTTGGGATTCAGAGAAAAAATTATAATTTCCATGAAAAAAAAATCTGTGATTATAAAGTCACAAATTTGCGAGAAAAAATTGTAGCCTACCTCCACCTTCGTGCGACCGTTTGCAAACTTTACTGAGGAGGCACAACAAGTATGGAAAATTGAAACGTGCCTGGCCAGTAAAATAACCACATTGTTCCACTTAGCACTCAGACTGAACCTACTCCTCAGCCCGCATCACAAGGGCATCATCCAGGAAGAGTCCCCAGGGTCAACAACTTTGAAGAAACAGCCTAGCAATTAATCAATCTATTGACACTATTTTGCTTTGGATGTTCACGATAACCTCTATCAATTTAATTTAGGCCTAATAGTCTTTTACTAAAAGTCTTTTACTGGCCTGGCCTGGCATGTTTGACAGCCATATGCTCCATTTACATTTACATTTACATTTATGCATTTAGCAGACGCTTTTATCCAAAGCGACTTACAACTTGGGGGTACAATAAGCGATTGGTCGTGAAGAGTCGAGTGAGCGCAACAAGTGCCTGAAATACTTGGTCCATGTACATTTCTCAGTGTAGCACAGGCTAGAGTAGGGCGGGAAAGAGGAGGAAAAGAGGAAAGGAAGGTTTTTTTTTTTTTTTTTTTTTTTTTTTTAGGAGGTTAAGTGCTCATGGAAGAGATGAGTTTTTAGTAGACTTTTGAATGTTGTCAATGAATCCGCATTTCGGATGGCGGTGGGCAGATCGTTCCACCAGCTGGGAACGTTGAATGAAAATGTTCTGGAAAGGGATTTTTTGCCTCTCTGTGAAGGTACCACAAGCCTTCGCTCCTTGGTTGAACGAAGGCTTCTGGTGGGGGTGTGGCGACGTAGAATCGAGTCAAAGTATGCAGGAGCTGAGTGCGTGGTGGCTCTGTAGGCAAGCGTCAGCGACTTAAACTTGATGCGAGCAGCGAGTGGTAGCCAGTGCAGATTTACTGCAACGACTCTGTCGTTGAAGAGTGGTGTGACGTGGGTCCTTTTGGGCTCGTTGAAGACCAGACGTGCCACTGCATTCTGGATCATTCGAAGTGTTTGGATCGCACAAGAGGGGAGTCCAGCCAGAAGCGCATTGCAGTAGTCAAGTCTAGAAATAACCAGGGCCTGGACAAGAAGCTGTGTTGCGTGTTCTGTTAGGAACGGTCTGATCTTCCTGATGTTGTAGAGCGCAAACCTGCATGAGCGAGCTGTCTTAGCAATGTGTTCTCTGAAGGACAACTGGTCATCAAATGTAACTCCAAGATTTCTGACTGATTTTGAAGGGGAGATCAGGGATGCACCTAGCTGGATGGTGAAGTCATGTTGCATAGTGGGACTGGCGGGAAAGATGAGGAACTCAGTCTTTGCCAGGTTGAGCTGTAGGTGATTTTTACTCATCCATGCAGAGATGTCAGCCAGACAGCTGGAGATTCGTGCAGCTAATACTGCTCCATACTAGTTGCACTTCCTCACTAACGTGTGTGTATAGGATGCCTGTTTATGGTGACATGGTGTGATGAGGTACAGCCAAGCAATGTGGTTCCTTCACACTATTTTTTCATGTTTTTCTTGCAAATTTGTGACCTTATAACTACAGAATATTCCTGGGTGTAGGTTGGGGGTGGGATGGGATGGGGTCATAATATTCAGAGAAAAAGCAAAAAAATTCTGATGTCACAAAATTGCCAGACAAAAACTCTTTTCAACAAAAAATTGTCGCTTCACTTGCAAAGCTGTACCTCATTACACCACTCCACCATCAACAGGTATCCCACATGCACACGTTAGTGAGGAAGTGCAACTATGGAAAATATGGCTATCAAATGTGCTTGGCCAGTAAAAAAGACTGGTTAGTACATTAAATTCATAGCGGGTTATCATGAATATCCAAATTAGACTATAGGCTGTAGGCTGTTTCTTCTATTCAGAGCTTACCTCAACCATCGAGAAATTGGTTCACAGTGAACGCTGAACCTGTGTGCTCTCTGGACGATGAGTTTGTGACCAGAGCTGTGGATCAGGTTCAGGTTGAATGTAAAGTGAAGTGATGTGGTTATTTTGGTGGCCAGGAACATTTCAGTGTTCAGTGTTTTCATTGCACCTCCTCACAAACATGTGCGCATGGAATCCCTGTTTACGGTGGCATCTGTAGTGTGATGAGGCAGGCTTCATCCTTGCAATATAAAGCGATGTGGTTCCATGACAGTATTTTTCAAAGTTTTTTATCACAAATATTCATATTGAAATATGTTTTTTTTTGCAAAATAGTTTTTTTCATGCAATTTAATTTGTGATTTTATGATCTTTGAATATGTGTTTTTTCACTGTGAGTTGCTTCTCTGAATTTACGCTGTCGTACATATGTCTGTGCAGGAGCGAACATTTAAGATACAATGTAAGGCGTCCCTGGGAGAGCTCATATCTGTCAAGCTCTACTCCAAGCCAATTATAGGTCTTCCTGACAACCAGTGGTTCTGCGATAAGATCACGGTCAACACGCCAGAAGGTGACGAGATTTTGTTTCCGTGCTACCGCTGGCTTGACTGTGACGAGAAGCTCTATTTAAAACCTGCAAAAGGTAGGCACTACCATTGCCAAAATGTACAATTACCAGTGTACTTGAAAGTTCATTGGTGATGTCTTGCAAATGTACTGCACTGCGCGCACACACACACACACATCATATGTCACATTTTAAAAACATTTATTTTGCTCTTAACACAGAGAAAGTATTACAGCTCTGAACATTAATGGAAGCATTTTGCAGGTTTGTACAGATTTGGATCAAACACAGAATGCTTGCATTACTCTATTATCAGTCTGACTGTAGCTTAACATAAACTAAACACGAGGAAAAGGAACATGAAGCATGACAAAGAACAGAAGACATCAAACAACAATCCAGCACAGAACTGCAGACACGAGGAGACTATGAAGGGTAACAGATTAGGCAGGTGATGAGGGAGAGCAGGTGGGGCAAATTAACCAATAACCAGATAACAAGATGGGTGGGGTTGACAAGAGACCAGAGAC
This sequence comes from Gobio gobio, assembly GCF_949357685.1. Classification (NCBI taxonomy): domain Eukaryota; kingdom Metazoa; phylum Chordata; class Actinopteri; order Cypriniformes; family Gobionidae; genus Gobio; species Gobio gobio. The sequence goes on from NC_137098.1 coordinate 239,142, forward strand.
ATGACATCATACCAAAACGTCTCGGTTACGTATGTAACCCTCGTTCCCTGAGGAGGGAACGGAGACGTAACGTCAGTGACTGACGAATGGGGGTTTCGCTTAGAAGCCTATCAACTTCGAGATGTAAAAAAAGTGCCCAATGGCGATGAAATGGTAAATGGACTGCATTTATATAGCGCTTTTAACAGACCTACGGCCATCCAAAGCGCTTTACATTTTGCCTCACATTCACCCATTCATACACCGACAGCGGTGTCAGCCATGCAAGGCGCCATCCAGCTCGTCGGGAGCAGCTGGGGTTAGGTGTCTTGCTCATGGACACCTCGACACTTGGTCAGGTGGAACCGGGGATCGAACCACCAACCTTCCGGTTTGTAGACAACCTACATGAACCACTGAGCCACTGCCGCCCCGTGGAAATGCCATGGGCATGTGGACTTTGTATGCGTAACTCCGCCCCACCTCGTGGGTATATAAGGAAGTATGCTGGCAATATCGCACATGTTACCTGCTGAGGAGCCGAGACTGAACTCCAGGCCATTCCAGCGGTACAGCAGAAGTGGCAGAGGGACGTTACGTCTCCGTTCCCTCCTCAGGGAATGAGGGAACGTTCCCTTTTGTTCGGTCCCTCCAAGTAACGTCAGTGACTGACGAATGGGGGTCCCAATTCAATCACACCACTCGGCTGTCTTCCAGTGCCCTGCATAAGTGTGAGTACCCTGTCGTTAGACTAGTACGGACGAAGGACTCCAACTTAACACCGGAATACCAAGGTACACTGGGAAGCATATTCCATGTGGAAACATGCACCAAGTGCCCACCCGCAGGGAGGACTTAGAGACCCAATATGGCCCGGAGAGGGGCTGCATACGGAGAATATCTGGGGAAACCAGCCGAAGGTGGAAAACATTTACCTCCAGGGGTGGCAAGCTTGCCAAGGAAGACACACGCTCGGAGAGACTTACAGTGGGAATACACATGTGGAGGTTGCCCCACAGGGGAACCATGCACATGGGACACCTAGCCGGACACGAGGGCTGACCGGATCAGGCATGCACTCTGGGGGAACTCAGGGCTTCCTGGAAGCTCACCTGAGGAGAATACCGCACAACCCAGTCCGTGGAGTGGAATGGCGAGCAAGTGAAAATACCTGAGCCTGTCCAGCTACCGGCCACTACTTGAGGCGAGTACATGAGAGGACATAGGCTCCACCCGGAGGTTATAAAACCTTGCGAATCTGTTGGGTGTCGCCCAGCCTGCAGCTCTGCAGATGTCTGCTAGCGAGGCGCCATGCACCAGAGCCCAGGAGGAGACCACACTCCGGTGGAGTGAGCCCTCACCCCTAGGGGGCATAGACGACCCTGCGTCTGGAAAGCCAGAACAATGGCGTCCACTAACCAGTGCGACAACCTTTGTTTGGAGAGAGCTCTTCCCTTCAGCTTCCCACCATAACAGACAAAGAACTGTTCTGAGGTCCTGAAACACTCAACTTGTCTACGTAAGCGCAAAGGAAGCGTACTGGACAGGGCAGTGCCAAGGCTGTCCAGCTGTGCGCCAGTGCGTCTGTGCCGAGGGTAGAAAACTGAGGTTCGACCACGGGGTGAGGGTCTGAAGGCAGGCCCGAGTGACTGGGACCCGGAGCGTGCCTGTGTGCCATGCCCACCTCGGGACTCGATCGTGAAGCCAGTGCTGTAGCGGTATCATATGAAGCAATCCGAGTGGCGTGATGCCCCAGGAGCCTCTGAAATAATTTCAGTGGGACCGCACTCTTGCTCTCGACTTGGCGAAGGCAAGTCAGCAGTGACTGCGCACGCGCGCTCGAAAGCTGCGCGTACGTGGCGACAGAGTCGATCTCCATTCCGAGAAAAGAGATCCTCTGCACTGGGGAGAGTTTGCTCTTTTCCCAGATGACCTGAAGGCCCAGATGGGCTAAATGGCTTAGTACCAAGTCTCTGTGTTTGCACACCTGTTCTCGAGAGTGACTCAGGATCAGCCAGTCATCGAGGTAGTTCAGGATGCGAACCCTGTGTTGCCTGAGTGGCACAAGGGCTGCCTCGACAAACTGCGTAAGGATGCGAGGGGACAGAGCTAGCCCAAATGGGAGAACAGCGTACTGATATGCCCGCCCCTCAAAAGCAAACCGTAGGAACAGTCTGTGTCAAGGAAGGATGGAGACATGGAAGTAGGCGTCCTTCAGGTTGATCACTGCAAACCAATCTGCTGGACGAACGCATTCGAAAAGGCGTTTGGCTGTCAACATCCTGAACGGAAGCCTGTGAAGGGATCGGTTCAGGATGCGCAGGTCCAGGATTGGTCGTAGCCCACCGGTTTTCTTGGGTACAATGAAGTAAGGGCTGGAGAAGCCGGACTTCATTTCGGCTGGAGGGACGGTCTCGACTGCACCCTTCGCCAGCAAGGTAGTAATTTCTGCACGCATGACAGGGGCATTGGGGACCACCGTGGGGTAGCGGGGAGGAGACCGGGCGAACTGAATCGCGGTCATCTGCTGCGCCCTGACAGAGGAGACCAGGGAAGGACGCATGTTCCACTGGGGTCTGCTCTGAGAGGAGGCTGGCGCCAGAGGGGGACGAGAGTGGCGTGGCCTGGGGGCGGCGCATACTGCCATCCAGGCTCTCTGGCTGCTCAGGGATGGGGAAATCAGTTCTTTCTTTAACCACATTAGCGTGCTGCTGACCCGTGGGCCAGCAGCTGAACAAAAGATTCTCCCCCGGCCCTCCACCGGGGGAAGGAGTGGCCCTGCTACCATCTCCTGGAAAGAACTGCCCATCCCTGAGCTGTTTGCATCAGGAGCACCGCTTGCAGTATGAGATCGGTGGAACGCGCTGTCACCCCAACACCACTGGAAAGCTGCTCGTCTCGAAGATGCTGAGAAGACTCAGTATCAGGCTTGAGGAGTGAAGAGGTAATCTTGGCTCCGAAGCAGAAACATGCCAGCTTTCTTCCTTATATACCCATGAGGTGGGGCAGAGTTACGCTATGCAAATTCTGCATGCCCATGGCATTTCGTCGCCATTGGGCGCTTTTTTACATTTCGAAGTTGATAGGCTTCTAAGCAAAACCCCCATTCGTCAGTCACTGATGTAACTGAGGGAACATGACAAACACACCACATGTGCTTACACAGGACAAGACAGACATGTGACAATTAGTTGCCAGTGGAAATCCAGGCATGTAATAATGCCAATTAGTGGCTGATTTATTAGCAATTTGGAGGTGTCACGGCTGCTGGTGCAGTGAGGAGGCGAGGACTCAAACGCAAGAAGAAAGGGTTTTATTTAAATAATAAAATAAACACAAACAAAATACCCACGAGGGGGAAAACTAAACAAACTGAAATACATACAAGGAATCAGGAACACAAGACATACCATTGAACATGACGTGAAGACGACAATGAACCAGCACCAGACAGAAGACGCTAGGAGATTAAATAGAGGACAAACAAGGCAGGTAATGGGCAGGAACGCACATGACAGAAATTACCCAAAACACCACATGTGCAGCACAGGACGAGACAGACATGTGACAGGAGGTGAAACAAGTGTTCATATTTAAAGCATCCTAATTCAATAAGGGTCATGGTTTTACTATTTTCATTTATGGGGGTGATGTCTGGGGTGTTTGGGATATCACACAGAGAGTTATTGCCTATATATTTCAGTGAACCAGTCCATTTGTACAGCAAAGCATATAATAATACATTTTTATTGTTACTTCTTGCATACTTTTAATTCTTTGTGACAGGTCCACCAGCCAAGCATGCCTAGTTATGTACACACACACACACACATTATTATTATTTTTTGTCTTTCAGAAGAATTCCTTTAAGCAAACATTTGTCTTCATATGATGGAGAGATAGTGTCAAAAGTGTCAGATGCTCAAATAAAGTAAAAAATAAAATATACCATTCTAGAGACGATGCTTGCTGATGTACTGTATAGTCATTCATATGTTTTTTTACATAGACATCTTTTTATGTATCTCAGTGTCAAGTCAAGTCAAGTCAACTTTATTGATATAGCTCTTTTCACAATGCCGATTGTTTCAAAGCAGCTTCACAGATGGTATATCAATGGTATATCAATAGTATATCAAGATGGTGCCGTGGATGGCAGCCTCGGTATGGAGCTCTTCAGCTATTGTGTTGTTTTTGTTTGTTCTGCATTTAGTCATTCTTTTCCGATCAGTTTCACCAAAGACGAACTACTGGACATTAGGAAACACACACCAGACAACATTTCTGCAGTTTTCGATTACTCTGACGTTTTGTTTGATTTTCTCGTCGGAGCCGCAGCTGTGTGTTTAAAACGTGCGGCCAGACGCACGCGGGGGAAGCGAGCAGGTGCACTGGTTAAACTCTGCGTGCGCGTCCTCCGAACTACACTCCCTAGTATTCATCTTGCGAATCTCCGATCACTTCCTAACAAAATGGACGAACTTCTTCTCCTCAACCGCATTAACAAGGATTTTTCAAACTCTGCTGCACTGTGCTTCACTGAAACCTGGCTGAGTGAAGCCATCCCGGACAACGCACTATATCTGCCGGGCTTCCAGCTGTTCCGAGCGGATTGCATCATGGAAATAACAGGGAAAACGAGAGGTGGTGGATTGTATTTCTACATTAACTAAAGTTGGTGTTCAGATGTAACAATGCTGAAGAAGATGTGCTCTCCTAATCTAAAGGCGCACTTCATAAAATGTAAACCCTTCTACTCGCCGTGGGAGTTTTCCTCGTTCATTCTCGCGAATGTGTACATCCCTCCAGACGCGTGTGAGCGCGGCGCTACAACAGCTGGCTGATCAAATAACTGAGACTGAACAAAGGTATCCAGACTCTCTTTTAATCATTCTTGGGGATTTTAACAGAGCAAATCTCTCCCGTGAACTGCCAAAATACAGACAGCACATTACATGTCCCACCAGAGACAGTAATATACTGGACCACTGTTACACCACAATAAAGATTGCATATCACTCCATCCCACGGGCAGCTTTGGGGCTCTCTGATCACTGTGTGGTTCATCTTATACCGACCTACAGGCAGAAACTGAAATCAGCTAAACCTGTAATAAAGACTGTAAAAAGATGGACTAATGAAGCAGAGCTGGACTTACAAGCCTGCTTCGATTGCACTGATTGGACTGTTTTTGAAGCTAATACCACTGATCTGGATGAGCTCACAGAGTCTGTTACATCATACATCAGTTTCTGCGAGGATACATGCATTCCTACCAGGACATTCTTATCATTCACTAATGATAAACCATGGTTTACTGGGAAACTCAAACAGCTTCGTCATGCCAAAGAGGATTCTTACAGAAGTGGGGATAAAGTCTTGTATAACCAGGTCAGAAACAGACTGACAAAGGAGATCAGAGTTGCTAAAAGAAGCTACTCTGAAAAGCTGAGAAACCAGTTTTCTTTGAACGACCCTGCCTCAGTCTGGACAGGCTTGAAGAATATCACCAATTACAAGTCACCATCCCCCCCAATCTGCTGAGAATCAACAACGGGCCGATGAGCTGAATGCTTTTTACTGCAGATTTGAAAAGCCCAGTCTCACACCACACACCCGCTCTGATCTGCACTTCACAGGTCCCCATCACCTCCTGTACCCCCTCTCCTCCCCCCTCCTGCCATCCAATCCGAGCTTAAGGTCTGTGTGGAGGATGTGAGCAGAGTCTTCAAAAACAGAAGACTAGGAAAGCTTCAGGCCCAGACGGCATCTCCTCTGCCTGTTTGAAAGCCTGCGCTGACCAACTGGCCCCAGTCTTCAAGCAGATCTTCAACAGATCATTGGAGCAGTGTGAAGTTCCCTGCTGCTTCAAACCCTCCTCTATCATTCCCGTCCCCAAAAAACCCCAAATCACTGGACTTAATGACTACAGACCTGTTGCTCTCATATCTGTGGTCATGAAGTCATTTGAAAGACTGGTTCTGGCCCACCTGAAGGACATCACTGGACCCTTGCTGGATCCTCTTCAGTTTGCCTACAGAGCAAACAGGTCTGTGGATGCTGCAGTCAATATGGGGCTGCATCATATCCTGCAACATCTCGACAGACCTGGGACTTATGCAAGGATCTTATTTGTGGACTTCAGTTCGGCCTTCAATACCATCTTGCCTGATCTTCTCTCAGCTAAACTGACCCAGCTCTCCATGCCATCCTCAATCTGTCAGTGGATTTCCAGCTTCCTGATAGACCGACAACACCTTGTGAGACTGGGGAAACTCACATCCAGGACTCTCACTACCAGCACTGGCGCCCCCAGGGGTGTGTTCTCTCCCCGCTGCTCTTCTCCCTTTACACCAATGACTGCACTTCTAAAGACCCCTCTGTGAAGCTCCTGAAGTTTGCAGACGACACCACTGTCATCGGCCTCATCCAAAACGGTGACGAGTCTGCTTACAGACTGGAGGTTGAACAGCTGCTGTGTGGTGCAGTTATAACAACCTTGAGCTCAACACGCTCAAAACGGTGGAGATGATAGTGGACTTCAGGAGGAACAGCCCAGCTCTCCCCCACTCACCATCATGAACAGCACTGTGGAAGCAGTGGAGTCATTCAGGTTCCTGGGCACTACCATCTCTCAGGACCTGAAGTGGGACAATCACATTGACTCCATTGTGAAAAAGGCCCAGCAGAGACTGTACTTCCTTCGTCAGCTGAGGAAGTTCAACCTCCCACAGGAGCTGCTGATTCAGTTCTACTCGGCTGTCATTGAGTCTGTGTTATGCACTTCCATCACTGTCTGGTTTGGTTCAGCTACCAAATCTGACATCAGGAGACTACAACGCACAATCCGGACTGCGGAGAGGGTAATTGGTGCTCGGTGATGTCATCAGCTCATTTCAATTATTTTACAGTGACAATGTGGGCAGATCAGTAATATAGTTGAATATTTAGTGATTGTGGCTGTAGCTTTTTTTTTTTTTTAAAGCACATTTGTACAGTTTTTTTCGATCGCTAACAAACGCTTACCTATACTTCAGATATTTTTTTCTAAACTCTTAACACAGACTCACACCTACAAAACACAATTGGCCAAATGGATAATTTTCTTATCAAAAACACATTTTGTTAAATATATACTAACTCTTCATTTCAAAATAGAACACATCTTTCTCTGCACACACTAACTTTACCAAAACACTGGAAATCTGACTCAAAATGAAATTATTCTGTCAAAGAATAACACTTGTTTTCACTTCAGAAGGTACATGCAGTCAATCAAAGTACACCAGGTTTCAAAATACTGGCTATTGTTGACATTTCAAAAACTGCATAGACTTTTATGTTTCAGTTTTACAGGTATTTGCGTGTAAAACATGCAATCCACCGTTTTTACACAAAATTTCTTGGTTGGGAACTGTATGTCCACATGTACAGTAATGCAAAAGCATTCCAGTAAAAAGCAAATCATTTTTTCCCTTTACTGTTTACTACAGGAGGTACAGTAGAAACACGGTATGATAGAACAGAAAAAGTTTTACGGTATTGCTTACAGTGAACAAAATATCCATGAAACACATGGGGGGATGGGGTCCACATAATGATTGTGAGGCTGATGCTATCAATATTGTCAAATATCGTATGGTCCTCCACAATTCTAGTTTGAATTTCATGCAGTTTTATTGCATTATTTGCAACAATCATTTCTACAATGGCAAGCTCTTGATAATCATTGAGGAGCTTTCCTCTTCCCCAAGAGGGTTAAAGACATTGCATTCTTTAGAGGGACAAAAAAAATCGACATATGCATTACTGTATGACCTTATTGACATGTCAAGTGAGAATAGAAACAATCCATGTAAAATGCAATACTTATCTGTTGGTTTGTTAAAAGATGCGTATAATGGAGGCAACCGTTGACCGCCTCAAATTGGGCTGCACTCTTTCACCAGCCTCTCTTAGTGAAAAACCGTGGTTGATTACATGGTCAATGATAGTGTCACAAATTTCAACACTGACTACTGTTCTTGCAGCCCTTGGAATGCCACCACCACGCATTCTTACACCTCTACCTTGCTCTTCTCCATGGCCCTGCTCCTCTCACTGCTCCTGCTCCTCTCACTGCTCCTGCACCTCAACTGCTCCTGCTGCTCTCACTGTTCCTGCTCCTCTCACTGCTCCTGCATATCTCACTGCTCCTGCATCTCTTACTGCTCCGGCACCTCTTACGGCTCCTGCACCTCTTACTGCTCCTGCACCTCTTACTGCTCCTGCTGCTCTCACTGCTCCTGCACCTCTTACTGCTCCTGCTCCTCTCACTGCTCCTGCTCCTCTCACTGCTCCTGCACCTCTCACTGCTCCTGCTCCTCTCACTGCATCTCTCACTGCTCCTGCTCCTCTCACTGCTTCTGCTCCTCTTACTGCTCCTGCACCTCTCACTGCTCCTGCACCTCTCACTGCTCCTGCATCTCTCACTGCTCCTGCACCTCAACTGCTCCTGCTCCTCTCACTGCTCCTGCTCCTCTCACTGCTCCTGCATATCTCACTGCTCCTGCATCTCTTACTGCTCCTGCACCTCTCATTGCTCCTGCTCCTCTTACTGCTCCTGCTCCTCTTACTGCTCCTGCTCCTCTTACTGCTCCTGCTCCTCTTACTGCTCCTGCTCCTCTCACTGCTCCTGCATATCTCACTGCTCCTGCATCTCTTACTGCTCCTGCACCTCTCATTGCTCCTGCTCCTCTCACTGCTCCTGCACCTCTCACTGCTCCTGCTTCTCTTACTGCTCCTGCACCTCTTACTGCTCCTGCACCTCTCACTGCTCCTGCACCTCTTACTGCTCCTGCTCCTCTTACTGCTGCTGCTCCTCTCACTGCTCCTGCACCTCTCACTGCTCCTGCACCTCTCACTGCTCCTGCATATCTCACTGCTCCTGCTCCTCTCACTGCTCCTGCTCCTCTCACTGCTTCTGCTCCTCTCACTGCTCCTGCACCTCTTACTGCCCCTGCTTCTCTCACTGCTCCTGCACCTCTCACTGCTCCTGCATCTCTCACTGCTCCTGCTCCTCTTACTGCTGCTGCTCCTCCCACTGCTCCTGCACCTCTTACTGCTCCTGCTTCTCTCACTGCTCCTGCACCTCTCACTGCTCCTGCTCCTCCCACTGCTCCTGCACCTCTCACTGCTCCTGCACCTCTCACTGCTCCTGCACCTCTTACTGCTCCTGCTCCTCTCACTGCTCCTTCTCCTCTCACAGCTCCTGCATCTCTCACTGCTCCTGCTCCTCTCACTGCTCCTTCTCCTCTCACAGCTCCAGCATCTCTCACTGGGCCTGCTCTTCTCACTGCTTCTGCTCCTCTCACTACTCCTGCACCTCTTACTGCTCCTGCTCCTCTCACTGCTCCTCTCACTGCTCCTCTCACTGCTCCTGCTCCTCTCACTGCTCCTGCTCCTCTCACTGCTCCTGCTCCTCTCACTGCTTCTGCTCCTCTCACTGCTCCTGCTCCTCTCACTGCTCCTTCTCCTCTCACAGCTCCTGCATCTCTCACTGGGCCTGCTCTTCTCACTGCTTCTGCTCCTCTCACTGCTCCTGCTCCTCTCACTGCTCCTGCTCCTCTCACTGCTCCTTCTCCTCTCACAGCTCCTGCATCTCTCACTGGGCCTGCTCTTCTCACTGCTTCTGCTCCTCTCACTACTCCTGCACCTCTTACTGCTCCTGCTCCTCTCACTGCTCCTGCTCCTCTCACTGCTCCTGCTCCTCTCACTGCTCCTGCACCTCTTACGGCTCCTGCACCTCTTACTGCTCCTGCACCTCTTACTGCTCCTGCTCCTCTCACTGCTCCTGCTCCTCTCACTGCTCCTGCACCTCTTACTGCTCCTGCATCTCTTACTGCTCCTGCTCCTCTCACTGCTCCTCTCACTGCTCCTTCTCCTCTCACTGCTCCTGCATCTCTCACTGGGCCTCTTCCTCGTCCAGACATTACAGTGTTTGTCTTTTTCTGTTTCCAAAAACATAACTCCTAAAAGTCCTCCTTTTACTGTATAAGTGTCAATGTAATAGAAAAAATAACCCCTGTCACTGAGTCTAAGCCAGACTGGAATCAGCTGTGCAAGGCCCAATTTAACCAACATAAATCAGTTCTGTGTCAAATATTCAATTGTTTGTTTATTATCAGCTGAGATATATTGTTTTTGAACTGATATCATTGCAGAAGCAGAGGTTTTTATACTGTATCTAAGGTTTGGAATATTGTTTTTTCTATTGTGGGATGTTGTGTGTTAACATTCATAAATACTTCAAAAACAATCCATAGTTTTGTTGGGAGGTATAGCTTGTCTGTTACGAAAATGTAAGCATTGTGGAAATGTGTTCATTGACTGCATATTGTGTGAAAATGACATGAAATGTGTGAATGGTATGGCCACAAAAGACTGACGCTGTGCTAATTGTGTTTAGAGTTTTGAAAATGTAACAACTGCTTGGACAAATGCTTGTTAGCGACTGAAAAAAACTTTAATAAAATGTGTCCATGATAAAAAGTCATCGTCCTGTCATTCGTCCTATGATCAAGTAATGATGTATAGAAAATATAACCCCTAAATTATTTTGATTGCTAACATAAATACATTTATATTTGAATAATTTTTTTATTTATTTTGGCATTTGCATTTCAGCTTCACTTGTGTTCCAGGACACCACCCTAATAGCCCAAAGTCAGAGGGCGAGGCAGCGCGAAGAGCGACAAAAGTTATTTAGGTGTGTGAGCAGTCGGGTGTGACAGCAAAGTGTCTGCTTTATATTAAAATAAATTCTGTGAAATTAAATTCCTTTCGGTGAAATATGGTTGAATATTCTACTCCCAGGTGGCGTGTGTATGCTGAGGGCACGCCTCAAGTTATCGATTGCGACACTGCCCTCACTCTGCCAGCTGAAGTCCGATTCTCTTTCACAAAGGGAACCGAGTTTTTCTCCACTGCTGGAAAGCAGTAAGTGACCAAGTCATTTTAACACTCCAGTAGAGTGCATCTCTTTTTTATACATTGTGTAACCCAATATTGGGTTTTTAGAACAGCACAATCATAAGAATCATAAGAATGGTGATTTAAAAACATGATATTCAGTATATTTTGCATGGAAGGGGATGGCATTTGCAAAATAGCTTTTTCTTATCGAAGACAGTAATAATATGATAATAACCAATAAATAATATTCTCACAACTAAAGATAGGATTGCTCATAGGTTGTATATCAAGGTTAGTTCCACTATTAATGTTTGCACTGTGTACCTGTGTATTCTGTGTGTGTGTGTGTGTGTGTGTGTGTGTGTGTGTGTAGGTTAGCTGTTCTGCAGCTAACTGGATTAGCTGACAGCAAAAAATCCTGGAAAAGCATCAGGCAACTGGAAACCCTCTATTGTGGGATCAGAAACGAAACCATTGGTACTCATCTGAAATGAATGAACTGTTAAAAATGACTGTATTGCAAATAAAGTACTGTCTGTACTGTAGCATATGTGCTGACATAGCATGCTTTGCAGAATACATACAGGAGCATTGGGATGAGGATGAGTTCTTTGGCTACCAGTATCTGAATGGCTTGAATCCCATGATGATCCAGCGCTGCTCAAAGCTGCCTGAGAATTTTCCTGTCACAAACGACATGGTCAAAGACTCCCTCAGCGGGAGCAGCTTGGAGCAGGAGCTGAAGGTACGCTACTTTCTACTGGCAATGATTTGGAATGACTGCTTTGGTTTTGTCTAATCTCCTGTGTTTCTTCATTATTTTTTGTGATCTACCCCCACACCCAGAAAGGGAACATCTTCCTGTCTGACTATAAGATGTTGGATGGGCTTGTGGGAAATGTAATCAATGGCAGGCAGCAGTATCTCACGGCTCCCCTGGTCCTGCTGTACTGCAACCCTCAGGGCATGATGATGCCCATCGCCATTCAGGTGAGTATCTTGCATTTGAAATGCAGAATTCCATGGGTTATGAATATTACCTCGGTTCTCTGAGAGAGAATGCGAGACATCACCCTGTATGGGATATCACCTTGAGCATATCCAAGCTGAAGGCAATTCTAATCCTGCTATGCAGTCGCAGTGTGCTGACGCTCTCGGACAGAATTTAAACAAATAACGTGACTTCCAAGATGGAACTGCTATGTGTGCCAAGCATGCAAATGTGCGGCTAGTCCAGTCCAAGTAATTAGGAGAGAAGCTGAGACCAAAGTCCCTCCCTCTGTTGGGGAAGGGTTTATGACCATGGGGGCAGTCGACTCTCTGCTTATTGGAAGGGTGTTTACAAACAAGCGCTCTTGCTGGCCCTGAGACAGGGCTGTAGTGGCTTGGCAAATGCTGCTCATCGGAGTGGAATGGCCTACAGATGAGAGTGTGGTTAGAGGAAACGAAGGGTGGTAATCACTCCCATTTATGCCTAAGGCACTCTGCTTGCCCATGCGAAACCTGGCGAAGCGGTACTGATGTCATCCTCTGCATAAGGTGCTGGGCTGCTCTGCTTAATGCCTGTTTCACACATACTCCGTTTGCAGTGCGTATGCAGTGCATATTTTTTTCCATACCCATGTTAACCGGTCAGAGGTTTCAGACTGCCTGCGGATGCCCATGATCGTTTCCGCACTGAGTCTATTTTTGCTGTGCTGGACGCTCTAAAATAGATATGTATTGATGTGAAAATCTAGTAATTTCATAACAGATGCATATCATTTTAATATAATTTATATTTCTGTTTCAAAGTCCTCACATGGCTTTTTTGCCTCAGGTACAACAAGGAAAACAACACCTTACCTGGCATTCAGCTAAACAAGGAGACTGGAACCACTTTATATTAGGTGGCTTTAACTACTATGTACTAACATTTTAATTCATCATTTGATGCAATGCACTAATTGTGTACATACATGTCATTACATTGTACTTACATTTTTAAATAAACCTGCATGTAATTACACCTGTAATTAATTTCTGTAGTTACATTTGTAATTAGACTGTTGACACTTCCCTTACACCTAACCCTACCCTTAAACTTACCCATAACACCACACCTGTCCTTAACCCTACCCATATCCCACCTCAATATCAGCAAAAGTGTTTTGCAATACAATATGAACACAATAAGTACATTGTACTTATTTGTTGATTAAGTACATAGTAGTTAAGGCCACGTAATATAAAGTGGGGCCAGGAGACTTAATGGAAAGCACTTGTCCTTTCTTGGAGGTGGAAAAACAAAGTTCTTTATGACCTGCAGGATTTCTTGTGAAAAACTGCCAAACACTGAATTTTCTGTTATTTGTGAGAAAACCCTTCCTGCCAAACATGGAATTTTCTGGGTTTCCCTGTTTTTACTGTTAGACGGTAGGGGGCGCTATTACACATCTTCTGAATGAGTACTGAATCTCCTGATCACAACACAAGCGAGGAAGATGAAAAAAACAAGCGATCGTATGTAAGCAGATGCATATGTAAAATAACATGATTATCAGCATTAAACATCATATAAATCAAAACTATCTAATGTTACTGAACAACTTTTTGGATTTAAAATAAAATTAATGACTGAATGCTGTGTTTGTGGTATACAGCTGTGGGTCAGTTACGCACTGAAAATACAGCATATGTGGAAGCACAACAGCGTGTGCGGTTCCTGCATCACATACACACTGCAACACGCACTGCATATGCACTGCAGATGGAGAATGTGTGAAACAGGTGTAAGGCTCTGCCACCATATTTACTATGCAGGGTGTGGTGTAGGATGCGGCTTGACGCAAAGCTAAATCTGTAGTCCACTGAAGTTCAGTAATTGTCTCCTGGACCACACAGGAGATCCTCCTGATAGAACTGTAGGAGAGTTGCGGTGTTCGTGGCTTGTACTGACTGACTGATTCAGGCATAAGTTTTATCCCCCAGCGAAGCAGTGACCCTGCATGGCTTTGATAGTAATGCAGGCGTGCTTCTGGCAGTCACAGTGCAGATTCCGCGTGCGCCGTCTGCACTGCGGACTCCTCTTGAAGTTCTTCAAATCCATGCTTGAAGACGGCTCGACCAGGGACCCCAGTCTTCTGGAGATGATGCACTTAAAAGTCTTCAAAGCAAAGCAGGACTGCTCAACTGAGCACAATGAAAATGCTTCCAACAGCTCAGCTGTCTAGAACAAACTGTAGAAGGGATAGAGGAGGAAACAGTAGCGTGCACCGGCTAGCAGGATAAGAATTACCTTCAGCTGAGAAATGCTCACGAAGCGATACCCCATACAGGGTGATGTCAAAGTGCTTCGACCTAAAGAGAACTACCTGGGGGACCTAGGTGCCAAATTTTTTTAATTAAAAATGTAATCATTATTAAATTAAATACAAATGAATGAATCTTGAAAGATGAGGTAAATAATCAAATTATTAAAAGAAACAAAGGTAAAATTATATGTAATGTATTACTGATGAGTAGGCAAAATTGTCTGAACGATTAAAAATTAAGGTCCAATCCCATTTCTACCTCTTAGCCCTTCTCTTTCCCCTACCCCTTCATTTTGCGCGCTCACGTGAAGGGGTAGGGGTGTCTCGATTCTCTTTTGGCTGAAGTGGTAGGGGTAAGAGGAAGGACCAGATAGCCCTTCAAACAAAGATTTTTCAGGACCACACTTTGAATGAAGGGGTATGAGGAGTTCCCCTTCAAGGGAACTTGCGCTGCGTCACCGCTTTGGGAACGCCTCTGCGTGATTGTGTCGTGAAGCACATTTGTCATCAGTCCAATAGAGAGACAAAACATCATAGGCGGTTGGCGTCATAGACAGGAAAGTATAAAGCATTCCAGCAAACACACGCCCCCAGCTTCTGTTGTCTTCAGCAAGTGCTCTGTGTCATTTGTCATTTGTCAGCTCTGTGTTTGTGTCTCTGAGTTCAGACTTTCTTATTTTCATTATACAAGTTTGTATTCACACGGACAATATTGAGAGATTATGGCGAGCAAACAGCATTTCACTAAGTGTGTCCCTCCCTGCTCACGCTACATCACGAGCCGGGGATACACACTTAATGTGTGATGTTTGTCTGGGTGAGCACTCAAGGGTGCCGGCTGCGATCATTGTGAGGTACTGCCTTTGCGTGTTTTGCGATCCCGCCGGCACTCTTCGAGGAGGGCGTCCCGAGGCACAGCGGCAGCTCTTGACGTGGGGTTCGCAGATGGATCTGACAGTCGGGCTTGAGATGGGCCCCGCCCTATCTCAGCCTTCTCCCGTCGGATCCGCGGCAGCTTCTCTGGGTTCGGGAGCCTGCGCTGCGGTTTCTTCTGCCTGGGTGGCGGCCTCGGTGCTGCAGCTGTCTTCCTCTGCAGTATCGATGCAGGGGTTGAAGACTCGCCACTTCAAACCCCCGCGAGAGAGGAGCTTGTGGAGGTTAAGTTAGGTCTGAGCAGGGCTATGGCTAAATTAAACATTGACTGGCCCACACAAGATCAGCAGGAGCGCACCTCAGTAAAAAGCAGGCTTGATGAGCGCTTTCTGCCAGCCCATTCTGTTCATCCTGCCGTTTTTCACTGATCTCCACACTGAGGTGTCGAGATCGTTGAAGCGGCCCATGTCCTCAAGAGTGTTCAGTCCCCACACATCAGTTTATAGTATCATCGGGGGGCTGAGACATGGTTATGATTCGATGCCGAAGGTGGAAGAGATGCTTGCAAGCCATCTCTTTCCCGAATGTGTATCGGCCATTAAGGCTCCGTCTTTATCCACTAAGCCTCTCAGAGCTACATCTGCTTTAGTATCAGAGACTGATAGGTCTGATGGCAGCAGCGTCCAACTTTATTCCTTGTTGCCTGCTGTACGTGAGACCTTTGCTGTGGTGGCTCAAGACCAAGGGATTTTCCCCCGAGGGGAAACCCTTTTCATGTGATCAAGGCAACGCGGCTGTCTCTCTGTACCTTGGTCATGTGGAAGGATCCTTGGTTCCTGGCCCAAGGCCTGTTACTGGGTACCGTGTCAGCGGGTATCTCTGACCACGGATGCCTCCCTTACGGGTTGGGGGGCGACCATGAGTAGTCGCTTGGCCCAGGGCTTGTGGCAGGAATGTCATCATTCGTGGCACATAAATTCCGTGGAAATGCTGGCAGTGTTTCAGGCTTTGTATGGCGGCCTCTCAGGCACTCTTGACAGGGGCCTCCCTGCAGGATGTTTGTGATGCGGCAGGATGGTCCTCACCGCTCACTTTCGTCAGATTCTATGAACTTGACATTAACGCTACTCCAGGGGCTCGGGTGCTTGCCTCCTAACAATGCCACAGGCGGGCATCCAGCTCCTATGGGGACATGGGTATTCTCGTTCCCAAAGCGGTGACGCAGCGCAAGTTTCCTTGAAGGGGAACGTCTCGGTTACGTCTGTAAACTTAGTTCCCTGAATAGGGAACGAGACGCTGCGTCACCCTGCCATACTCCCTGCATGCCCGCAAGCATCTTGCTTCATCCTTATTCCAGAAGCTGGGGGCGTGTGTTTGGTGGGATGCTTTATACTTTCCAGTCTATGTCGTCACCAGCCTATGACGTTCCGTCTCTCTATTGGACTGATGGCATACTGATGGCTTCACGACGCAATCACGCAGAGTTCCCCTATTCAGGAAACTGAGGTTACAGACGTAACCGAGACGTATCCCTCCACCGACTACCGTGCTGCTAGAATGTGTGTATGTTGCCACTCGGGATCGATCACTTGTGTGTCGCCTGGCTGCCAGTTTCTCTGTAGCTTGCTAAACGCACTATTTGAGTGATGTGAACACGTATTAATAATAGTTTAAAAAAAAATCTGTTCATCCTTCATAACGCAGTCGATATTTACATCATATATCGTCTGTAAACTCTTGCGTTACAAAGCCAACGACTGACTTGACGTATAACGTATGAACATTATCGCAGTGGTGTCCCCTTTCTTAGGGGAATATTTTCACCCCTACGCCTTGCCACTCTGTTTCACTCTGTTATAAAATAGAATTGGGATTAGGCTTAAATAAACCTTTTTTAATACGTCAGTCTCCTAATTATGACAAATGCCGTAGAAGTCCTTTTTTCTTGAAAGAGAGAAAAATCATAACCCAGATTCCCTCAGAAACTGTTTGACCTATTTTCACACATGTTACTTAATCTGCACAGTTAAAGCAAAAGCCCAGCAAAGAGAATCCCATCTTCCTCCCATCGGATTCAAAGGATGACTGGAGACTGGTCAAGATATTCGTCCGAAGTGCAGAGTTTGGGGTTCATGAGGTCGACTTCCATCTGCTGAGAACTCACCTGTTGGAAGAGGTGTTCACCGTGGCGACGCTGCGCCATCTTCCCTCTCCACACCCTCTGTTCAAGGTATTGAATCTGTTGCGCATGAGTTGGTTTGACACGTGTGAACAGTGAGGGAACAGTGATTTGATGGTAGGGGAGTTTTTAAGTTGTAGTCTGTGGTCGCAGACGTCTATTTTTCCTCAGAGATGTTGCTTTGTGAAAAAGTCTCCCCTTCAGTATCTCCCTTTTTTAGAGTGGGACTGACTCATCTATAGCCTGTGGACACAGACTACACTGAACATCAGGTGCTTGAGGGGTCACTAATGTCTTACTCAAACTCACCTCCCTGTAACATTTCTCAAAAGACATGTTACAGGGACATGTAGAAATAACTTGAAGCAATAGAATATAGGGAGTCACCTACAAAAGAAGGCTTGTGGGTACAGCTACACACACACGTGCAATAACGCACACAATAAATTAAAATTCATCATTCATTCATATATTTTTATCTTTTGTGAAGAATGAGAAGGCAAATCTCTTACTTACTTTTCTTTCTGTAGCTCCTCATTCGCCATACCCGATACACGCTCCAGATCAACATCCTGGCCCGGAATCAGCTGATATCGGCTGATGGGATCCTTACCAAGGTATTCATATGGCATGGTTAAAGTGGCACTAAAGGTTCAATCTTCAAATATAATCCAATACAACCCAACCCTAACCCTACAAAAAAAAACTGCATAATGGCTCTTTAGTGTTTTCTGTAATGACTGACTTCTTGAACAATCTACTCTTTTCATAAATTGATACATTTTTATTTAACTTTTGGGGAAATTATTATTGGATTTGTGGTTCCAGAACCTTGTGTATAGCCTTTAACCTAACTTTATGTCATGTGTCTTCTCTCCATTAATGATATTACTCTTAGTATGCAGGAGTAGGTGGAGAGCCATTGGTTTATTTGCTGAAGCGTGCTACTGCCTCCCTGACCTACAGCGCCCTCTGTTTTCCTGATAACATCTCTGAGAGAGGCCTGGAGAATGTTCCCAACTACTACTACAGAGATGATGGGATGCAACTGTGGGAAATCATCAACAAGTATGACTACCAGTGGAGTTTAGTTTAGTGTTTTATTGATACATCCAGTTTTTAAGGCTGAACTAATACATTCTGGTGCACTTTCTGATTCATATTTCAACAAATACAGTGTCAGTAATTCATTGGTTTAATCATCAGTGAGAACATGCTGTACATGTCGCGTTGAATAAATTCCTGCTTAAAGGTCCCATGGCATGGCATTTTTCTATTATTTTATAATGTTTCCTGAGCTGTACTTATATTGTTAGTATGACTTTTACATCATAAAATGTCATAATTTAGAAATAAAAGGCATTTTTTCTATACTGCTGTTTGCCCTGTGGCTGAATGCCCTGCTTCAAGAGGCGTGTCTGCTGTGAGACTTCAGTAAAAACACCCACTGTTGTGATTGGCTGACATCTTTGCATTTTATATGAGCGGAGGGGGCGTGGTTTATCGAGGCACGAGCAGGCACGAGTCTGCCAGGGAGACGGATGGACCTGAGTTCACTTCACATCAGTTCTCAGCATGTCTGAACTGTTTTAGTTACAGCATATACTTTAGGTTATTAGTCTATTTCTAGTCGGAGGGACTGTCACTCATGTCAGAAAGTTAGTAACTTTAGTAAATTATGGATCAGCGCTGACTGGAGACGCGAACCGTTTAGAACAGGGGTGCCCAAACCTTTTCCTATGAAGGGCCAAAAATCAAACTTGATTGACAGCCGTGGGCCAAAAGTAAATTTTGCATCTTAAATCAAACTGTATTACATTAAAGTTGCTATGGGTCATAATATTTAAAATAAATATAAAACAACTTTAATCTGATTAACTAATGCAGTTTTATTTGTAAAGTTTTGCATTTTAATGAACAATTAAATGGGCAACAATCCCCAGGTGTTCAATGTACAATAAAGTTCAATGCCAAATACGCAAGCAATAATAAAACCATGTGGTTGCAATGTCAGTGACCTAATGAGAGATATGAAGCTGGTCCTTATTTTTCAGAAGTTTTTCAAGATTGGGCGTTTATTGGCGTCATGTGTTGCAAAACACGCGGTGCTGCACCTTGAATTGCACATTTACAATATTTTTTTATTAATTTACATTTCATTTAAACATTTAATTTCAGTTTACTCTGTTGTAGTTTAACAATAAAACAAACAAAATTGTTATGTCAAATTAGAAATGACAATCTGTGTCGAAGGTATCACTCCCTCTCTCTCTCTCTGGTGGGCCAAATCAAAGGTTACCACGGGCCAACTTTGGCCCGCGGGCCCTCGTTTGGGCATCTCTGGTTTAGAACGATTCAGTCCGATTTGGTGAACTGATTCGGTTCACTAAAAAGAACTGGTTCAAAAGAAAGATCGTTCGCGAACCGGACATCACTAATGTATCAGAGACTGAGCTCAGCGATTGCTAACAAAGTTATTTATAGTAACTACTGAGTTATGAGAGCGCTGTCAGTCAGCGCGAGTTTATTGTGTTTGTATCTGAGAGTTCTGAATAAACAGTCACACCGAGTCCGTCTCTTCATCATTATTCTACCAACTTTGTAACACATGCAAAGTACCATTACAGCTGTCGAGATGAACGAGTTAAAAGTAAGTGTTGATAATAGCATTATTTTTAAAATAAAATAAAAGCGTCAGTGACGCGCGTTGAGTACACAGCGCAAACAAAGACACAACAGCAGTAATCGGATGTAATCCAGTTTATTGTGGGGCTAGGCTGGCTAGCCCGGATATGCTCAAGCTTACCCCCCTTCTGCTTAATCTCACGCCGCGTTTGGTGCCTCCGCTGTGGGCCAGATGCAGTACTGTGGGTCGGGGATGTTGAAGGCCGAGCTTCGGCGTGTGTGAGGTTTATCTCTGCTGATGTTGAGCAGAAACTCATGACTGTATGCACATTTTAGAACCGATAGACGCGACGAGGACGTACAAAAACACTGACTCACAAGATATAAAACACGAAAACACCGTTCTGTCTGGAGAGAGAGAAGCCGCATTGTGTGCACGAATAATAAATAATTAGCTACACATCAGAAATCACTGATCACAGATCAGAAGGAACTGAAAAAAGACTTCTGTTTTCATTTGTACATCCAAACACTGAGAAACTGCCAGCGTTCACTCGTTCACAAGCAATGATGCAATGATCTCTCGACGAGCGTTTGCATGGGCGTGCCAGATTCTCTGGGCGGAGGAAAGGGAGGAAACCGTGCCTGCTTGGACGTCACACCAGGAGACTTCAGGATTGGCTAGTCTGGCCTGTCATTTTCTCAAAGGCAGAGAAAGACAGCCACAACTCGGTTTTACACCGATCAACATTTCTATCCACTTGGGGACAATATTCAGGCTAGGGGAACTCATATTAATGTTGAAAAACCTCATAAAATGAAAATTTCATGCCATGGGACCTTTAAGGAATAAATGCAAAACAAATCTACAAAAAAAGTAAAGCTGTAAATATGTAAACCTGAGAAACATCTGACTGTGAGTTTGGTTACAGGTTTGTTGCAGCTTTCTTGTCAAACTACTATAAACAAGATGATCACGTGCAGAAGGACACAGAGCTACAGCGTTGGATCAGTGAGATCTTCACCAATGGCTTCCTGGCAAGAGATGACTCAGGTCTGTTATCAGTCCGTTATCGACACTGTTGCAGTTGCAGCAAGTGTGATTTCTGGTGGAATAAGAATGCGTCTAGACCAATCAGTTTACATTTCAAAAGGAATTGTTGCCATATCAGGACATTTAAACAGGTTTTCATTCTTTTTTTGTGTTCAGCTCAGTATTGCACCTATTAGCATAGGATATACACTGATCAGGCATACAAATATAACCACTGACAGGTAAAGTGAATAACACTGATGATCTCTTCATCACAGCTCCTGTTAGTGGGTGGGATATATTAGGCAGAAAGTGAACATTTTGTCCTCACAGTTGATGTTTTAGAAGCAGGAAAAATGGGCAAGCGTAAGGATTTGAGCGAGTTTGACTAGGGCCAAATTGTGATGGCTTGACGACTGGGTCAGAGCATCTCCAAAACTGCAGCTCTTGTGGGGTGTTCCCGGTCTGCAGTGGTCAGTCTCTATCAAAAGTGCTCCAAGGAAGGAACAGTGGAGAACCGGCCACAGGGTCATGGGCGGCCAAGGCTCATTGATGCATGTGGGGAGCGAAGGCTGGCGGTGTGGTCCGATCAAACAGACGGGCTACTGGAGCTCAAACTGCTCAAGACGTTAATGCTGGTTCTGATAGAAAGGTGTCAGAATACACAGAGCATCTCAGTTTGTTGCGTGTTTTACATCACGTGGATTGCCGGGTGCGTGTATGTGGCTTACCTGGGGAACACATGGCACCAGGTGCACTATGGGAAGAAGACCTACCTAAGCATTATTGAGCCTTTCATGGAAACAGTATTCCCTGGTGGCTGTGGCTGTGGCTCTTTCAGCAGATAATGCGCAGCCACAAAGCACAAATGTTTCAGGAATGTTTTGAGGAGCACAACAATGAGTTTGATAGGGGTGTAACAATACACCTATGCCACGGTTCGGTTCATGTCACGGTTCGGTTCGGATCGGTTTGCTGTGGAGTCTTTAGGGGTAGTGTGTGTGTGTGTGTGTGTGTGTGTGTGTGTGTGTGTGTGTGTGTGTGTGTGTGTGTGTGTGTGTGTGTGTGTGTGTGTGTGTGTGTGTGTGTGTGTGTGCATGTGGAAACATCCTAAACTGAGTTCTTCACAGAAACAGCCTTCCTGTAACATACTGCTCTGAGACGCGAAGGTTGAGGATCCAAATGCAGCTTTAATGAAAGGGTAATCCAAAGTCGTAGTCCATAAAACAGGCAAAAGGTCATACACATGCAAGCAGTCCAAACAGGCAAACAAGACAGGAGAGATAGGCAAAAGGGTAATCCATGGAACAGGTAAGTAATCCAAAACCAGAGACAAGAAACCAGGGAAAACGCTCAGAAATGAAGTTATACAACAAACAAGACTTCGCAATGAATGACTGAGATAACTAGGCTTATATAGGGTGAGGTGAACAGGTTAATGAGACACAGGTGGATGTAATCAGGGATGATGAGTCCAGGCAAAGGATTATGGGAGATGTAGTCTGAGATAGTATGGCAATACTGTAGTCCGGGGTGGAGTACCCTCTGGTGGTAAATCACAGGCACTTTCACTGGTGATCATGACACTTTCATTCTTCTTCCCAGGAATACCATCATCTTTTCAGACATTGGAAGAGCTTATCAAGTTTGTTACCATGGTGATCTTCACTGGATCAGCCCAACATGCCGCTGTAAACAATGGACAGGTCAGTTAGTACAAGTCAATTCACTTCCAATCACACAGGGCCATTAAAACTGCAGTCCGCAATCCTAATCTCTCACACTTTTTCTCAAATCCAGCGAATTCCTTCACACATTCCTCTAGCTGTCCGTTCAGTGCCTGAGCCCAAAATCCCTCTGTTGTCCTGGCTCTGTGAATGGGAAAAAATATAGTGGTTTGGACCAAGCCATAAATGATCCCAGCCAATCTCTTTTCAGGAGCATGAAGGGGAGGGGTTTCTTTTGATTGACTTTTGAGCTCAAATATCAGCAACCTTTCACAAAACCGAAATGCGGACTCTGCATTTAACTGTTGTATGTTATTAACATGACCTCAAGAAGCTTTAACCCTCTAGAGCAAGTAGACCACAACAACAGGAAAAACCCGTCCATATCCACTTTCCATGGCTTCAGTGATGTTAATTATGTGCTCTTATGATTCTTTGTGAATATTTGGCTTACATGTCACATTTTTCACCGATTCTTTCCCCCCAGTATGACTTTGGCGGCTGGATGCCTAACTTCCCCTCTGCCCTCAATAAGCCCCCTCCCAAGGAGAAAGGCCAGACCACTGAGGACACGATCCTGGAGACCCTACCGGATATGGGCACGACGGTGAATATAATGTCAACCCTGAAACTGCTGACCAATGACTCTGCAGACTATGTGAGTTTGTACATCATCAGGGCACACACGTGAAAAGACTGCAATTCACTTTTACTGTGAACAATCTGTGTGTGTGTGTGTGTGTGTGTGTGTGTGTGTGTGTGTGTGTGTGTGTGTGTGAGACAATGGCTTACTGTTACATTACATAGGACATTTAGCAAACTGTAAGCATAGTGTTGCAATTGCTCTTACTCAATATTAATGTGCTGTCATACTTTGGGCCAGATTTACTAACAGCTTGCGCCAGAGCAAACCCTCTTTTGGTGTTAAACTACTGTCAGGATTTACTAAAGACACGCAGTGATAAATTAAATAAAAAAAAAATAAATAAACAGGGGTTCAAAATCCTTCATTCATGACTTCATGGATGAACAACATCTTTATTAAAACATGAACTAAGATTAGTACTTTATCATGAATTATTATGGTTTATTGCGTGTGATCATGATGTTTTCTTTGTTCACAGAAACATTGGTCTTTACTATCCATGAATAAAGCTACAGTTATGCTACATGAATTATAATGAATTCATGCATGTAAGACTACATGAGTTATTAAAGGAATGTACAAAATCCACATTATTTCATGCATGCACTGGCTAGACCAGGATATCAATTAATCATAGAACTAATGTTTTTCATTAATCATGATCTCTCAGTTATTAAGCATGTTCATGTCTTCTTCATAGTCAATGGACATACAATGGACATGATATAATGCGGATTTTCGTGTATTCCTTTAATAATTCACAAGTTCACACTTACATTAAATTAAATAGAGTAAAGGTTATGTGTATTTGGCTCTGAGCTCTGAATTTTGGGCCGAACCCAGAGTATTAATTAGGTTAATTATCTGAATGTTCTCCTCCTGAACTTTGTTTGTAAAACATAATTTCAACAAGTAGTCTTACATGCATGAACAAAGAAAACATCACAATCATATGTAATAAACCATAATTCATGATAAAGTACTCATCTTAGTTAATGTTTAATATCTCATAATCCATGTACCCTAGTATAAATCTACTGTGCCCCAGTATAATCTCAAGCTTGAATCTTAACATTTTATTATATTTGTCAATGTATTTAGATTGATAATCCCGAAATGGATCTATATGCAATGTAGTAACCCAATCAACTCAATACAATGCAGATTGTTACAAAGCAGCTTCACAGTGTTAAACAGGAAAATAATGCAACAGAATTTGATTCGGCTGTACAGTAACTCAAATTTATTTGAAATTTATTTACTTATTGTCCCCAACTGAGCAAGCCAAGCCAGAGGCGACAGCGGCAAGGAAACCAAAACTCCATCAGGAGCATAATGGAGAAAAATAAACCTTGGGAGAAACCAGGCTCAGTCAGGGTGCCAGTTCACCTCTGGCCATCATGC
This sequence comes from Gobio gobio, assembly GCF_949357685.1. Lineage (NCBI taxonomy): Eukaryota > Metazoa > Chordata > Actinopteri > Cypriniformes > Gobionidae > Gobio > Gobio gobio. Next base: position 263,854 of record NC_137098.1, read on the forward strand.
CATGTCGGTGAGGCAATTATTAGATAAGAATATTCAAAAGATCGGAGTCATCACGCTGGACACGGGTGATTTTGATTTCTAACTTCAATAGGTGTGTTGCATTCCCTTATGTATTCCCCAGTTCCCCTTCGAGGGAACTCGAACTGCGTCATTGTGACGGCACTGTGGGGAATGCCCCTAGTGTAAAGCGTCTGAAAAATGAATGGAATCAGCCCAATCCTGATTGGTGTTGCGTCATGACGTAGTATGTGACGGCATACCAGGAAGATACAAAAGGACGTCTGAACACAACAGAGATAGCTTTCTGTTCTTCAGCATTAGCGCTCTGTGTTTGTTGGTCATATTTAGTGTTGTTTGTCTACCATCTATTTCTACGTTATGGCGAGCGAGCATTTCAGGTTGTGTGTTGCTCTGTGTCCTCGCTACATTACGGGCGCGGACACAACTCTGTGTGCAGTGTCTCGGTGAGCAGCATGCCCGGGCCGCTCTTGAGGGAGCGGCCTGTGGTGATTGTGAAAGGCTGCCGCTGAGAGTGCTGCGCTCGTGGCTGGCTGTCTTTGAGGAGACCGGCCAGCCCCGTGAGCCTCTGGGCCTGCGTCTGTTGAGGAAGAGCGGCGCCGTAGATCGTGGGGCTCACAGATGGATCTGTCGAGGGGATTCAGGACTGCTGAGGCACCTTCCTCATCCTCCTCCGACGATTCCGATATCCTCCCGCCCCGGGTGGAAGCCCGCGCTGCGGCTTCTTCCCACGGGGGCGGAGGATCCGGTTCTCAGGCTGTCCGACTCTGAGGAGTCGAACGCTATGGGAATCGAGGCCGGTGATGTGGCGCCTTCGCCACTCCACACACCCGCAATGGAGGAGCACGTGGAGGTTATAACCCACGCCGTGGCCAAGCTTAATTTAGATTGGCCACAGCTAATAGTGGACATCCAGCCACCATCTAAGCTGGATGAACGCTTTTTCAGGCGTCGGGTTCAGCCTCCACGTCGGGGCCTTCCCTTCTTTCCTGATTTGCACAACGGGTTGTGTAAATCATGGGAAAGACCCTTCTCAGCCCGCTTATCAAATCCCCCAGTGCTGGACTTTGCGAACGTGCTGGGGGTGGCTGAGTCGGGTTATGCAGCATTGCCGCGGGTGGAAGAGGCGATCGCGGGCCACCTCTCACCTGGGGCCGCTGCATCATTGAAGGCTCCGACGCTGCCCACTAAACCTTGCCGCGATACCTCCAGGTTGTTCAGCAGGGCTTTTAGTGCGGTGGGTCACGCTGCTGGTTGCCTGCACACCATGGCGGTTCGAGAGACATCTGTGGCTCAACCTGTCGGGGATCAGGGAGAGGGAGAAACACTTTCTCCTTGATGCCCCGATCTCGCCTTCTGGCCTCTTCGGCGGTGTGGTTGATACCGTCGTCGAGAGGTTTCAGGAGGCGAGGAAGCAGTCGGCCGCCTTCCAGAAGTTCATCCTTCGCCGCCCTGGCTCCTCGGCGAAGGCTGCTCCGAGTGGGCAGCCCGGTCCGTCATCCGGCTCCACGCACCGCGAGGTGCAAAAGCAGAGTGTCGCCTCCCGCACCCCTCCTGAGGGAGCTTGGCAAAGGAGGCGTCACGCTCGCAAGAAGCCTTCTCAGCCGAAGGGCGACATTCAGGCCAAGAAGACTTCCAAGCGATCCTAACTTCGGCAAGATCGCTGAGAGCCGTCCCCCACAGGGTGGAACGATCGAGGTTGAATCGATTCCCTGCGCATGTGCGCTGCTCCAGCTGCCTCTATTAAGACCTGCGGCGGTCCAGCATTCGCGTGCGCCCGCCAAAACTCTTCCCCAACTTCACCTTGACGGTCACCTTCAGGGGGTTGGGGAGGAGGCTCGGTTAACACCCAAGACTGGCCTCGAGAGGCTAGTTTCCTTAGTAGATTATCTTGGCGCATGGTCATGCCTTCCGGGAATATTTGCGTGGGCCCTGCATACTATAGAACGGGGTTACAGGCTGCAGTTCGGTTTCCCTCCCCCGATGGAACAGGAAGTATGCTCCCTGCTGGTCAAGGAGGCTATAGAACGTATCCCTCCGCCAGACAGGGAGTCCGGCTTCTACAGCCGGTACTTCATAGTTCCCAAGAAGGATGGTGGGTTGCGTCCAATAATAGATCTCAGGTATCTGAACCGGTCTGTGAGGAGATACAGGTTCAGGATGCTCACAATTCCAGCCATCGTGAGTCAGATCCAGTTCGAGGACTGGTTCGTCACGATAGATCTGAAGGACGCATACTTCCATATCTCCATCCTTCCATCTCACAGGAAGTTCCTGAGGCTCGCTTTCGGGGGCGAAGCGTACCAATATCGGGTTCTTCCCTTCGGCCTAGCTCGATCCCCTCGCACCTTCACGAAGTGTATGGATGCAGCACTGGCTCCATTGAGACTCCAGGGCATCCATATACTCAACTATATCGACGACTGGCTCATTCTGGCCCAGTCGCGCGAAATGGCTGTTCGACATCGAGATGTCATTCTGGCTCACAGTAGGTGCTTGGGGCTGAGACTCAACACGAAGAAGAGCGTGTTGACGCCTTCCCAGAGAAGCACGTTCCTGGGGATTGTATGGGACTCGACAATGATGCGGGCACAATTGTCCCCCGTGCGCGTCGAGTCCATACTGGCGATGGTCTCGAGAGTGAAGCTGGGCTGCAGCCTCACTGTAATGCACTTTTACACTCAGAAGTTGCTGGGGCACATGGCGGCAGCGTCCAATGTGATACCTTTTGGCCTGCTGCACATGAGACCCCTACAGTGGTGGCTGAAAACCAAGGGGTTTTCCCCCAGAGGGAATCCGTTCCGTATGATCAGGGTAACGCGCAGATGCCTTCGTTCCCTAGTCATATGGAAGAAACCTTGGTTTCTGTCCCAGTGGCCAGTGTTGGGAGCGTCCTGTTGCCGGAAATCCGTTTCAACAGACGCCTCCCTCATTGGTTGGGGCGCGGTCATGGACGGCCGCTTTGCGAGGGGCCCGTGGGAGGGCCGTCATTCCTCCTGGCACATAAACTGCCTGGCGATGATGGCGGTCTACAAGGCTCTGAGGAGCTTTTTCCCGGACCTCCGCGGTCACCATGTCCTGGTACGAACAGACAACACAGCTGTCGTATCGTACCTCAATTGTCAGGGGGGTCTGAAGTCGCGCCCTTTGTGCAAACTGGCACATCACATCCTCCTGTGGTCCCAAGGGAAACTGTTGTCAATCAGGGCAATGTATGTCCTGGGTAGGGATGAAACGGTATGGAAATTTCACATCATGATTATAGTGACCCAAATTATCACGGTTATCAATATTATCACGGTTTTGTTTAAATGAGATGAAAGTGTTCAAAAAGAACAGATGCACACACTTAAAACATTTAAACAAGTTTTATATTTGAAAATCAACAAACAACAAATAAATCAAGCAGCTCTGTGCACTTTTTTAAGCTAGATTCTGTGGGATATCCTTCCTTATAATGGCCGTCGTCAATAGCAACGCATATATAATAATAATTTGGTGTAAATATAATCACTAATATTATCTCTGTAAATATATTCTCAAGCAATATTCATATCAGTGTTCAGCAATGATGCATTTAAATCTACCATATTTTGTGTAAGAGCCCAAACAGTATCCTAGTGAAATAATGCATATCCATATTTCCATATGATTTGACAGATTATTTTAAATATCAAAATGTGTGCATCATACCTGACACCTAGATGAATACTTTACAGTCAGATTTATGCCTGTCATTCTCTTCAAATGCTTTTGAAGTTAGAAACGTGTATAACGTTACAAATGTTGTATGTAACTTTAGAGACGGTCCCTAAATTCGCCAACTTTATGCCAGTCATATCAGATGTGCTGTGGTTCTGCTGTGTTTGTTTGAAACTATTTTCGCTGCTGAAATAGAACAAAAACAGTCAACCACTGTATGATGAATGAATCTCCTGCATACATCGCATGTTTATCTCCGCTTTGAGTGCATTTTTCAGCGAGCGAGAGCGGCGCGCTCTGAACAAAACTCCGGCTAATCTGAACGCCTCTGATTATGAGACATTGCATTCATAAACTCAATAGAAACACGTGTGAGTGGTTATAATGCGCAACGTAGTTTTGGTTTTGAGGACAAAGTCCACTTGCCTTGCGTTTGTAGTTTTGAAGTGTTCACCCTATTACAGTCTATTACAGCGACAGTCCAAAATCAGGGAGCAGACATCCTGTCGAGGCAGGGGCTGAGGCCCGGGGAGTGGTGGCTCCACCCAGAGGTGGTGGAGGCCATGTGCAAGAGGTCTCCTGTCTCAGGCGGGGGGGCACAATATTTCACCCCCGGCCGGAAATTTGGAACCTCTGGGTCTGGCCCCTGAGGGGGTCAGGTACCTAGAGGCCGGCCTGCCGGCAGATGTGATTGAGACCTTACTCAGTTCCAGGGCTCTGTCTACAAGGAGACTGTACAGCCTCAAGTGGAATGTGTTTGCCACTTGGTGCAGGGAGCATGAGGTGGACCCAGTTAACTGCCCAGTGACTTCAGTGCTGGAGTTCCTCCAAAATCGCTTCTCTGCGGGTCTTACCCCGTCCACACTCAAGGTGAACGTGGCTTCCATTGGGACTTTCCACACTCCTGTGAGCGATGGGCAAAATGGGTAGTCACCATTTTGTTGTACGGTTCCTCCGTGGGGCTCGGAGGATGAGGCCCGTGTATCGTTCCAGAGTTCCAACTTGGGATCTGGCAGTGGTACTTGAAGGTTTGGCTGAGGCCCCCTTTGAGCTACTGGAGTCGGCTGAGGCAAAGAACCTGACCTTTAAGGTGGCTTTTCTCCTTGCTATCACTTCTCTGAGGAGAGTGGGGGACCTCCAGGCCTTGGCGGTAACGCCGACTTGCCTTGAGTTCGCCCCTGGCGGAGTTAAGGCCATCTTACATCCTAAGCCGGGTTATGTGCCCAAGGTGCCATCTAGTGTGACCAGGTCATTGGTTCTTCAGGCATTCCATCCTCCACCTCAAGTGACGGCGGAAGAAGGGAGACTTCACCTGCTCTGCCCAGTCAGAGCTCTTAAAATATATTTGGCGAAGTCTGCGCAGTGGAGGAAATCAGAACAGCTATTAGTGTGCTTTGGTTCACCCAAGAAAGGGCTGCCTGCTTCCACTCAGACAATTAGCAACTGGATTGTCCAGGCAATAGCCACGGCTTATCAGGTGCGCAATTTGCCTTCACCTATGGCTGTGAGGGCTCATTCCACCAGAGGCATGGCCTCTTCGGTGGCTCTCCTTTCTGGAGTCCCTATGTAGGATATCTGCGAGGCAGCTGGGTGTGCTACCCCACACACTTTTATATGATTTTATAGCTTGCATCTCCCTACGACGCCCAGCGCTAGGGTGCTCCAGTCCTAGTTTTGCCTGGTCTCCAACTTCACACTAGGTGCAGGCGTAACCCTCGGTGTGGCCTAGTGGGTACTCGTTCCCCAAATTCGTCGTTCCGACGCAGTGCTCGTTCCCTTTCTCAGGGAACAAGGGTTATAGACATAACCCGAGCCGTTTTCTTTTAGAATATACAGCTCTGAAAAAAATTAAGAGACCACTTAACATTGATTTCTGTCCTTCGGATGAGACATTAAAACCGAGGTCAAACTAAATTTGCTGTTTAGTAAATCTGGCCCGTAGTGTGTTAAACATTATTATAAACATGTTTATTATCAACGTGTTATTTATGATTACTATCTTTTTGTCCTGTTTGTAGTACCCTCTGGGAGATTTCCCAGAAAACCTGTTTGATGAAGACGCTCCTTTAAAGCTCATTGAAGATTTCCAAAAGAATCTGAGCAAGTTGTCAGATCGCATCGAGAAGCGGAACAAGAAGTTGGAGCTTCCCTACACCTACCTGAACCCCAAAAATGTGGGCAACAGTGTATCCATTTGAAAGGATACAGTAGTCCTTCTTAATGTGTTTGTCTTTCTATTAATAACTTTGTCAATAAAAGTAAGACCAAAGTAAAAATAACTCCAAGTGAGATCACGGATATTGGCTTTCAGGGAAAATAAGATTAATAATGTGAACGCAAGGCTTGATGTGTGTTTGTAGATTATTATTCAATATTACTCTGTATTAGCATTCATAATCATTTATAATCGTTGTATGCTTGAATGTGTGTGTAAGGATCACGTGTCAGAGACAGGGAGAGTTATATGAACATGGAAATTGTCAAGTTGGCTCTAAATGGCCAACGAGTAAATTTGAATTCCTCTGATAAATTCCAGGAAACAAGATCTTTCCTAAATGATTTGAATAGAACAACAAAAGTGGCAGATAAAACTGAAATGTTTATGGACGATCTTTTAGTTGAACATCTCAAGAAGGAAAGAAAGCAGAGAAGAAAGAGAAAAGGAGGACGAAAGCAGCACGCAAGGAGTGACCCTCCCAGTGGAGGGCAGATGATAAGAGTCATCAGACAAATGGAGAAGTTGAATAAAAAGTTAACGAATTACATTAGAAGGTTTATGTTGGAAAGTCTATTTGAAAGTGCCAATTATGAAATGTTCAATTTGCAAGAAAAGTTTGAATTTCTTGAAATATAGTGGAATTCAAACTTGCCTTGCAATAAAGTTTGCATTTTAGATGTGAGTGTGGTTTTCTTGTTTTCTTGTTTAGAAGTGTTAATGAGCTAAACATGTTTTCTTGAACAAGTTTTACTATTTGCTGATTTCTGCTACAATAAGAGTAGGCCTTGAGCCTTCAAGTGTCCACTGCAAAGAAAGACAAAAGAAATGTGTGTTTGCTTGTTGCAGAAGTTGTGGTAGCCTTGGACAAATATTATGATTGCTTGAGTCCAAGGCGAGTAGCTTACTATATGATGATGACTTCTTAAGGCTGTGCCCCAGGATATGTCCGAGTATAAAAAGCTTTGTTCATTGTTTTTTGGGGGTGCGCTTCAGGTGAAGACTTAAACATTATGTTATTTTTGCCTTTTGAATTATTGTCTTTGTATTATTCTGAAACTTCTTTAAGTAAAAACGGAAACCATTCTGTGGTTATTCTTATAAACATTTCAGTCTCTGAGTGATTTTTTTTCATGTTTATTGGTTGTAGTTTAGATATTTCTAACCTGCCCAGTGCACTCAAACTCAGATTGAGCTGGTTTAAGGACAACACCTGACATCTTTAACCAGAGAACAATTTATGACTGATGTTATAGGTTATGGGGATGTTAAGGATGTTTTAAGATGGTATACAGTTGTATAATAGATGGTTACAGTGGTATAAAAAAAATACAACAAAAATGTGTGTGTGCAGTGTAAGTTTCAGTGCATATGTTGACTCAACAATTCACTACTGGGTTCATTTTTGATGGTCGAGTATTCTGTAAAGTTAAAGTCCACTGGAGGCAAGTTGAAGTGATGAACCCCAAGTGCAGTTTATTAACCCTCTCGAGTCGGCAATCACGCCGGCGTGATTGGCTTGCTTTTTTTCTTATCAGCGCCAAAGAGACTCAAATAACTGTATCGTTTTTTTGTCATTCAGGCAAGTGTTATACATCATTATAATCTGTTAAGTTTCTTTTTCTTTTAGTACAGTCACAATAAAAACAAATTGTTGTACTTTTTGCAAAATAAAAAAATCAAACATGATGCGCGATCTGCAGGCTCTCTGTCAAAGACGTTCATTCAGATAGTCTTCAGAAAATGACCTCTAGCTTAGTGAATTCTTGTCTGACAAACATGAGACATGTGTCTGAAGACACTCTGAAATGTCAGGTTTTAAACACTGTAAACCAAATCAAAAACAAATATTCTGTGTTTTTTTGTAATCCGTTTGAAAGCAGATCGATGTTAGTCGTTCCTGAGCGGCTCATTATACGTTAATGCGACCACGCCCACTAAGCGCGCGCTCCATTGAGATTCAAATACTGAAGCGACGCCCACACACACATCAACTCAAACAAACACATCGTGCAACGAGGCGCCCTGAAGCTTTCTTTGTTTAAATTAGCTCAAAATTACTATCAGATGTAAATAATTACCTAGACAAACTATACATCATTTAAAAGATCTAAGACTCAAGCTTCCATTTTTGACCTCTGTTTTATTCTCAAAGACATATAGTGACCGTAATTTGTTAATATGTGTCAGGAGTTATGAATATGAAAACCGTCGGTACCTTCTAAAGATAGTAATACGAGCGTCAGCTGCTCTCATTCATAAAAAACTCTTCATACTTCATACTGGCAGCCGGAGGGCGCTCCGTGCACATGTAGTCCGTAAATTCAGTAAACGCATAAGATAAGGTGCAATCAGTCGGCAATCAGCAATCAGTCAGTCAACATACAGTGGCACAGCTCATTCAGTAAATGCACAGCTTAACAGATGTGTTTTTAGTCTGGATTTGAAAGTGGCTACTGTTGGAGCACATCTGATCTGTTCAGGAAGCTGGTTCAGCTGCGGCTGGCATAATAGCTAAAAGCAGACTCTCCTTGTTTTGAGTGAACCCTTGGTATTTCTAATTACTTGATCCTGATGATCTGAGTGATCTGTTGGTTTTGTACTTTATCAGCATATTTGCAATGTATTGAGGTCCTGGGTCATTGAGTGATTTATATACAAGTACTAGTGCTTTAAAATCGATCCTAAATGTAACTGGAAGCCAGTGTAAAGATCTGGTGTGACATGGTCCTATTTTCTGGTTCTGCTCAGAATCCTGGAAGCAGCGTTCTGTATGAGCTGAAGCTGTCTAATGGTCTTTTTGGGAAGGCCAGTGAGAAGACCATTACAATAGTCCACCCTGCTGGTGATAAAAGCATGAACGAGTTTCTCTAAGTCTGGCCTGGAAACAAAGCATCTAATTCTTGCAATATTTTTCAGATGATAGTAAGCTGATTTAGTTATTGCTTTGACATGACTACTGAAACTCAGGTCTGACTCCAAAATCACACAAATTCCAAATTCACCTTTGAGAATTTCATCTTTGTTTCCGAATGTAGTGATTTCAGTTTTGTCTTTGTTTAACTGAAGAAAGTTTTGGCACATCCAACTGTTAACTTCATCAATGCATTTACATAGAGAGTCAATGGGGCTGTAGTCATTAGGTGATAGGGCTAAGTAGATCTGGGTGTCGTCAGCATAGCTGTGGTAAGCCATTTTGTTATTTTTCATTATTTGGCTCAGTGGCAGCATGTATAGGTTGAATAGGAGCCTGTTCTACCCTGTCAAGAAGTATGTTGTGGTCAACAGTGTCGAATGCAGCACTGAGGTCGAGTAGTACCAGAATTTATGTTTTGCCTGTATCTGTATTGAGGTAAATATCATTTATTATCTTTATGAGCGCTGTCTCTGTGCTGTGATGCGGTCGGAAACCAGACTGAAAATTGTCATAGTATCCGTTTGAGCTCAAGAATTTGTTCAGCTGACTGAAAACTGCTCGGGTTATGTATATAACCCTTGTTCCCTGAGAAGGGGAACGAGCACTGCATCGGGACGACGCTTTGGGGATGCTCCCTTAGCATCAGCGAATCTGAAACCAGAATGCCAACTAGGCCAATCCGATTGGCGTGCGTGATGACGTCATTGTGACGGCATACCCGGAAGTATAAAAGGGGAGCTGGAACGTAATGGCGGTAGTAATTGCTCTGAAGCATGCGCTCCAGGCGCGCCGAGGTGTGGCGTCGGGATGCAGTGCTCGTTCCCCTTCTCAGGGAACAAGGGTTATATACATAACCCGAGCAGTTCCCTTTCGAGGGAACTCGCACTGCATCGGGACGACGCTTTGGGGAACGAGTACCCACTAGGCCACACCGAAGGATAGCACCTGCCCTAGTGTGAAGCCGGAGACCGGGCACAGCTAGGACTGGAGCACCCTCGCACCAGGCGTCGTAGGGAGATCCAGGCTATAGAACCTGATGAAAGTGTGTGGGGTAGCCCACCCGGCCGCCTCGCAGATATTCTGCAAGGGGACCCCAGAAAGAAGGGCCACCGAAGAGGCCATGCCTCTGGTGGAATGAGCCCTCACGGCCACAGGTGAAGGCAAACTGCGCACCTGGTAGGCCATGGTAATCGCCTGGACAATCCAGTTACTGATTGTCTGAGTAGACGCAGGCAATCCCTTCTTAGGTGAACCAAAACACACCAACAGTTGTTGTGATCTCCTCCACTGTGCAGACTTCGCCAGATAAACTCTTAGAGCCCTAACCGGGCAGAGTAGGTGAAGCCTCCCCTCTTCCGCCGTCACATGAGGCGGAGGATGAAATGCCTGCAGGACCAATGACCTGACCACCCTTGATGGCACCTTAGGCACGTAGCCCGGCCTAGGGTGTAAGATGGCTTTTACTCCTCCCGGGGCAAACTCCAGGCAGGTCGGCGTTACCGCCAAGGCCTGGAGATCTCCCACTCTCCTGAGAGAGGTAATGGCAAGGAGAAAAGCCACCTTAAGGGTCAGATCCTTTGGTCCAGCCGACTCCAATGGTTCGAAGGGGGCCTCAGCCAATCCTTCGAGAACCACTGCCAGGTCCCAGGTTGGAACTCTGGACCGAGCCGCAGGCCTCATCCTCCGAGCCCCACGGAGGAATTGTACAACCAGCTGGTGCCTACCCAGAGGCCCATCACCCAAAGGAGTGTGGAAAGCCGCAATGGCAGCCACGTACACCTTGAGTGTGGACGGGGTAAGCCCTGCAGAGAAACGATCTTGGAGGAACTCCAGCACTGAAGCCACTGGGCAGTTAACTGGGTCCACCTCACGTTCTCTGCACCAAGTGGAAAATATATTCCACTTGAAGCTGTACAGTCTCCTCGTAGACGGAGCCCTGGAGCTGAGTAAGGTCTCTATCACGTCTGCCGATAGGCCAGCCTCTATGAACCTGGTCCCCTCAGGGGCCAGACCCACAGGTTCCAAATCTCCGGGCGGGGGTAAAATATCGTACCCGCCGCCTGAGATAGGAGATCCCTCCTCAGAGGAATCTCCCACGGCTGACCTGCTAGCAGAGCTATGATATCCGAGAACCAAACTCGAGTCGGCCAACGGGGTGCTACCAGAAGTAGACTGACCCCCTGTCGACGGACCCTTTCCAGGACTCCCGGGAGCAGAGCAATCGGGGGAAATGCGTACAGACGCAGCCTCGGCCACGTCTGCACCATGGCATCCAGCCCAGGCGGAGCTGGATGCGTGAGGGAAAACCACAGTGGACAGTGGGACGTCTCTCGAGACGCAAACAGATCCACTTCCACTGGGCCGAACCTCTTGCATATGGCCTCCACCACCTCTGGGTGGAGTCGCCACTCCCCGGGCCTCAGCCCCTGCCTCGACAGGATGTCTGCTCCCTGATTTTGGACCCCCGGGACATACATTGCCCTGATGGACAACAGTTTCCCTTGGGACCACAGGAGGATGTGATGCGCCAGTCTGCAAAGAGGGCGCAACCTCAAACCCCCCTGCCGTGCCCCAACCAGTGAGGGAGGCGTCTGTTGAAACGGATTTCCGGCAACAGGACGCTCCCAACACTGGCCCTTGGGACAGAAACCAAGGTTTCTTCCATATGACTAGGGAACGAAGGCCACTGCGCGTTACCCTGATCATACAGAATGGATTTCCCCTCAAGGAAAGCCACCTGGTTTACTTCCATATCAGGACATGGTGGCCGCGGAGGTCCGGGAAAAAGCTCCTCAGAGCTTTGTAGACCGCCAGCATTTCCAGGCAGTAGATGTGCCAGGAGAAATGCCTGGTCTCCCACAGACCTCTCGCAAAGCGGCCGCCATGACCACGTCCCAGCCAGTGAGGGAGGCGTCTGTTGAAACGGATTCCCGGCAACAGAACGCTCCCAACACTGGCCCTTGGGACAGAAACCAAGGTTTCTTCCATATGACTAGGGAACGAAGGCCACTGCGCGTTACCCTGATCATACAGAATGGATTTCCCCTTAAGGAAAGCCACCTGGTTTACTTCCCATAACCACGTCCCAGCCAGTGAGGGAGGCGCCTGTTGAAACGGATTACCGGCAACAGAACGCTCCCAACACTGGCCCCTGTGACAGAAACCAAGGTTTCTTCCATATGACTAGGGAACGAAGGCATCTGCGCGTTACCCTGATCATACAGAATGGTTTTCCCCCCGAGAAAAACCCCTTGATTCCCAGCTACCACTGTAAGGGTCTCATGCAGCAGGCCAAGAGATATTCTGTTGGACGCAGCCGCAATGAGCCCCAGCAGACCTTAAACTGCTTCACAGTGATGCTGTGGCCTAGCTTCATTTTAGAGACCACCGCCCGTATGGACTCGATACGTTCGGGAGACAATTGTGCCCACAACGTAGAGAATCCCATACGACTCCCAGGAACACAGTTCTCTGAGAAGGCGTCAACACGCTACTGCGTGTAGAGTCTCAAAGGGCTAGGCCGCCTGGAAGAACCCGATATTGGTACGCTTTGCCCCAAAAAGCGAACCTCAGGAACTTCCAGTGACACAGAAGGATGGATACAGGGAAGTATGCGTCCTCTTCAGACCCATCGTGACAGACCAGTCCTCAGACTGGATCTGAATCACAATAGAGGAAATGCTAAGCATCTTGAATCTGAATCTCCTCAGAGAACGATTCAAGTACCTCCGGTCTAAAGTTGGATGCAACTCGCCATCCCTCTTAGGAACTATGAAGTACTGGCTGTAGAACCCGGACTCCCTGTCTGGCGGAGGAGCACATTCTGTGGCCTCCTTACCAACAGGGAGTGAACTTCCTGTTCCATTACCCGAACCTGCCCAGGGACCACTGCCGTCCAGACCACCCCACTGAACTTCAGGGGAAGGTAACCGGACTGCAGTCTGTATGCCCCTTCCTACAGTCGCAGGCTCCAAGCTGATATATTCGGAGGTATAACCATGCGCCGAGATAATCTGCTAAGGGAACCAGCCTCTCGAGGCCGGTCTCGGGTGTCAACCGAGCCTCCTCCCCGACCCCCTGAAGCGGCTAACCGGCAGGGCGAAATCGAGGAAGATTTTCGGTGTGCGTACACGTTTGCTGAACCACCGCAAGTCTTGCTAGAGGCGGCTGGTGCAGCACGCGTGCGCGGGGAAACGATGTGGCCCGAAGCGTACTAGACGGCGGGAACACAGCGTCGATTCCCGAAAACTCCACAGGGGAGGCGACCTCGATCGCTCCTACCCGGGAGAGGGGGCTGGCCAGCAGGGGCCTCATCTAAGGGAGCAGCTCAACAGGGCCACAACCCTAGAGCGGACACTGCGATTAGCAATTGCCTGAAACTGATGTGTCCCGCAGGCCACAAGGCGGCGAGAACGACATCAACTTCAGGAGGGCTCTATCTTAGATGAATATCCAGTTCACAAGTTAAACACGCCTGGGTGACAGAATTAAAGTATCCAACTTATCAAAGTCGGATAACATGACACTCAATTCCTCGGAATTAAATGCCATCATAATCACCAAACCCGTGCAACCTGATCTGAATAATAGGCTGAATAAAAAATATATCTAACTCCTCAAAGTCAGATAATATTTTAATTTAATTCCTTAGAATTAAATGCAGCCACAATAAGGTAAAACATAGTCTGAATGATAGGCTGAATATCTAACTCCTCAAAGTTAGATTATATTTAATTTAATTCCTTAGAATTAAATGTAGCCGTAATTAATCAGACGACACTGTTTTATTTGTATTTATACGGACTCATAGACCCCGCGTTGCCTCAGCAACGTGGTTCAAGCCGTCATAATACAATTGGCTTTCATCCCTCGAGAAAAAAGCCAAACAGTGTCACACAATACAGTGAAACATGGTCTGAATGACTGAATGTCTAACTCCACAGAGTCAGATCATATCTCATTTAAATCCTCAGACTTAAATGCAGCCATATCAGACAAATACTGATTTTCTATTGTACTATACGGACTCGTCCGTTAAGCCAACCAGTATCTCATGCACACCGATCGCGTGTGTTCACATTAATTGCAGACCCATAACCTGCGCGCTGCCTTTTTTTTCCCAGCAATCGCGAGGATGGAATCTTGCATATTTAAGAAGTGCTTATGACTTTGACTGCCTCGATGCTGAGTACGTCTAATTCCTCAGAATCAGACCGCTCACACATCGGGTCCTCCGCCCCGGGGGAAGAAGCCGCAGCGCGGGCTTCCACACGGGGAAGGAGAACATCTGAACTGTCAGACAAAGACTGGGAAGATGCCTCAGCAGTCCCAGTCCCGCTGACAGTCCATCCGTGAGCCCCATGACCAGCCTCGCCGCACCGCCTCGGCGGATGCGGGACCGATCCACGGGGCTCACGAGGCTGGCCGGCCTCATCGAACACGGCCAGCCGAGAGCGGAGCACTCTGAGCGTCAGCTTTCATAATGCTCACAAGCGGCTCCCTCGAGAGCCGCTCGAGCATGCTGAACGCCCAGGCAGTGCACACACAGCAGGTGTGTATCCGAGCCCGACATGTAGCGAGGGCAAGGATGCACACACTGCTTGAACTCTCTCACTTTTTCACACTTCATTTCAATCACACACTTTCACTGACATACAACAGTAAATAGACAGACAGTTTGACAGATAGCGCTTGCTGAAGAGCAATAACTACCGCCATTACGTTCCAGCTCCCCTTTTATACTTCCGGGTATGCCGTCACAATGACGTCATCACGCACGCCAATCGGATTGGCCTAGTTGGCATTCTGGTTTCAGATTCGCTGATGCTAAGGGAGCATCCCCAAAGCGTCGTCCCGATGCAGTGCGAGTTCCCTCGAAAGGGAACAACTTTTTCAATGATCTTGCCTATGAAGGAGAGATTTGAGATTGGTCTGTAGTTGCTCAGTATGGAGTTATCCAGATTTCTCTTTTTCAGGAGAGGCTTTACTACTGCGGTTTTAAGGGAGTTTGGAAAAGTCCCAGAAAGAAGTGAGGCGTTTACCACTTCTAGGAGATCTGCTTCTAAACAGTTAAACACACTTTTGAAAAAAGAAGTGGGGAGTGTGTCAAGAGCGCAGGTTGATGTTTTAAGGTGCTGTACTGTTTCTTCTAAAATTTTACCATCAATTGCTTTGAAATCAGTCATGATAACTTTCTGAGGTTGTGGTCTCATCTGACTCACCTCAGAGCAACTCAAGGATGTGCTGATCGCATTTCTGATATTAATGATTTTCTCGGAGAAGAAGGAAGCAAACTCACTGCATTTGCTGTCTGAGAGCATTTCACTGAGAATGTGACTCGGAGGGTTTGTTAGTCTCTCTACAGTTGCAAAAAGAGTGTGCGTGTTGTTTATGTTTCTGTTTATAATATTTGAAAAGAAGGTCTGTCTAGCTTTGCCTAGTTCCACATTGAAAGCACGAAGACTGTTTTTATAGATGTTATAATGGACTACAAGTTTTGTCTTTCGCCACATCGTTCAGATTTCCTGCATTGTCTTTTCATTAATTGCACTGCTGTTGAGTTTCTCCAGGGTGCTTTTTGTTTGCCACTCTTTTTTCTGACTTTCACAGGATCAATATCATCAATCACACTCTTAACTTTTGAGTTAAAAGAGTCAAGGAGAAAATCAACAGAGTCTGCAGATATGCTTGGTGTTAGAGATATAGCCTTCATAAACAGCACACTAGTGTTCTCATTTAAGCATCTCTTTTAAGCAGATCTGACAGAGACAGATCTAGTTTCAATGGCAGGAGATATTGATACATCAAAGAAAATACAGAAATGATCAGACAGTGCCACATCCTTAATAACTATCAATGAAATGTTTAGCCCCTTACTTATAAGTAAATCTAGAGTGTGTCCACGATCATGTGTGGGTCCGTGTACATGTTGTGTCAAATCAAAAGTGTTAAGAACAGTCATGAGATTTTTTGTTGTACTGGATTCAGCATTGTCAGTGTGAATGTTAAAATCCCCAGCAATAGCAAAACAGTCAAACTCAGATGAGATTGCTGATAACAGCTCTGTAAAGTCATCAATAAAGGCCGGAGAATATTTCAGAGGCCTATAAATAATAATAAGCAGGATGCGTGGTGCACCTTTGAGCACAATGCCCAGATATTCTAGAGACAAATAGTCAACAAATGATTCTTGCTTACATTGATAGAAATCTTTAAAAAGAGCAGCAACACCTCAACCCCTCCTGACTGGTCTGCAGACACTCATAAAAGTAAAGTTAGGAGGGGCTGTTTCATTGAGGACTGTTGCACTGCAGCTGTCTTCTAGCCACGTTTCATTTAGAAGCAAAAAATCTAGGTTGTTTGTGGTTATTAAGTCGTTGACTAGAAATTACTTGTTTTTAAGTGAACAGATGTTTAAAAGTCCTAACTTAACAGTATTAATTAAAAAAATTTCCCCCACAGTAATCTTAGTTTGACAAGTAACAGGCAGCAGATTAGATGGGTTTGCCATACGGCCTGAGAAGGCCTTAGACTTTCTATCACGTAATAGAACAGAAATAGAGAAAGAGACAGGCACACTGGGTTCACGCTTGTTTTGCAAACATTTGATAAGGTTGCTGTTGACGTTGCGAGGACCCAGAACACGTCACTGAGAGCTGGTATCAGTTGTTTTTGGTGCAGATCGAGGAGGGTGTGTGCCCTGGCGTTGTGACCGAAGAAATCTCACAGGAGGAGGGGCAGAGCGAGTTGGGCCTACAGTCTTTGGTGGTTGTGGGGCTTGACGCTTTTTGGTTGATATCTGGGGGCCCGCAGCGATCGAGTGTGATTGTCTGATTCCAGTATAAACAAAATCCCTTTTCTCTGTGAAGCTCAGAAGTGGGGATGCTGTAGAGAGGAATAACATGTCTGGTGAGGGGGGGGGGGGGGGGTTGCTCTGGTGTTACCGGAAGCTGCGATATGTTAACGTCGGGTTCATGGAGTGACTTAGACATTTATTCCAGCTTATTGCTCAGACCACACATAAGGCGTAAAAAATGTTCACCAGTCTGACCCCCGATGGTCCCCATTTTTACCAGTGCCTCCACAGACTCCACAGTCCGGGCTGAGATGTTACTGTTTAGTGCCTCGATCTGTGTCACTTGGAGCAGTTCTAATCCGTCACAGTGTGTCTGTGGTGAGCTCTGAGGGCGGGGCTCAGCTGGGAGTGTGTCCATGAGAAGTGGTTGTTGTGGCTGCGGGGTGTTATCATTGTCCTTGTGGGGTGTATCAACCGCATGTCCATTCAGATGCTGAAATGAAGTCCTGTGATCGTCCATACTCTGTGCTGGTGTGTGTGTGCCATCCAGGTTGAGTGGGTTGGCACACACAGCTGAACGATGATGAAGGGAAAAATAAATATTGTCCTTTAGCATTCTTGCACCGAGTTTGTTTGGGTGGAGGCCATTTGATGTAAACAGCTGTCTCTGACTCCAGAAGAGATTAAAGTTGTCGATAAAGTTCACTCCCTTCATGTTGCAGGTTTTTTGCAGCCATGTATTAAGCCCAAGTAGCCGTGAAAACCTATTTGTTCCTCTTGCTGGAAGTGGTCCACTGATGAACGGCTGAACTTTCAGTTTTCTAAGTGTGTCAAAAAGTTCATTGAAATCCCTCTTAAGGAGTTCTGACTCCTCTCTCTGAATATCGTTCTTCCCCACATGATTGATAAGTCGATTTGCAGTTTTATGTTTCATTAGAATGTTCTTAAGTTCCCTGTTTACATCAGATGTTTAATGTTTCTGTCTGTGGAGTCGCCCACTATCAGAGTCCTGGGCTCGGCTGCGCTCTGAGCTGAGGGCCGCTGTCCGCTCGACCTTGAGCACCTGTTAGCATTAGTGTTAGCTACGGGCTGATTCAATCTGTGTTCGGTCACATTCATCCTGTTTGGGGATTCCTCACCCACATTCATTAATATTTCAAATCTGTTTTCAAGATGTATATTTGGTGGTAGGAAACTAGTGTTTGCAATCCTTGTGTCTGGGGTAGATCATGCTACTGTGGCAATATGTGATGCTCGTGACAATCTGATGTCTCGAGTGCCTTTGGGTCTTGCTCCCTGTTTGTTCCATCGATTAGTGTGTTGATCAGTTACTTGTTTCTCTACCTGTTGTGATTTGTCTGGTTGGATGGTTCCGCAAATAACTTTGTTTCAAGAATTGCAATCCTTTGTAAAAGTCTGTGGCAGTTTGTGCAGCAAGTAGATTCTAGAAGAGGCATTTTCTTATCCTTTTGAATGTAAGCAGCTGTGTTTTTCCTTCTCCGGAATGTAAGCTGAAGGCAGTGGGAGGCTGGTCGGTTGAAATATTCCGCTTTTTGTTTAGTAATCCAGTCACCAGAGTTTCTAATTTTATCATTGGAGTCAAGCTTTGT
Source organism: Gobio gobio (assembly GCF_949357685.1). Classification (NCBI taxonomy): domain Eukaryota; kingdom Metazoa; phylum Chordata; class Actinopteri; order Cypriniformes; family Gobionidae; genus Gobio; species Gobio gobio. The sequence continues at coordinate 282,111 of NC_137098.1, forward strand.
CGTTTGAGCACTGTGCTGAATTGCTGAAGTTGAAATTATGAGATAAAATATAGAAGCAATAGAGCAAAGCGCGGAGCAGTAAGCAAGAGCGTCCAAACAGTAGCAAAGCAGGAAGCAGGAAGCAGGATCAGCGCGCACAAGGCTGCTGGACCAGACAACATCCCTGGATGTGTTCTCAGGGCATGTGCGGAGCAGCTCGCTGGGGTTTTTACAGACATTTTCAACCTGTCAACCTTTTCAACCTGTCTATTGCCCAAATAGCTGTATCAACATGCTTTAAACACACTTCCATTGTGCCAGTGCCAAAACACTCTAACCCGAGGTGCCCTAATGACTACCGCCCTGTAGCACTTACACCCATCGTTATGAAGTGCTTTGAGCGGCTGGTCCTGGAACACCTAAAGAAGAGGAGCTGCTCCAGGGGAGATGGTGTCCGCACCCCTTCCCCCCCCGGAGGAGGACCGGTGGGGGAATGTCCAGACCGGTACACAGAACATCCTGCCGCTGGCCCTCCGGGGTCCAGCGAACTAGCGGGATCAACGGCACCACAGACGTACCCGGGGTGAGGCAGCGAGGTGGAGTATTCAGACCCGACTCGGGAGGCCCGGAGGTACCCACATTCTCAATAAAAGAGCAGTTTCCTCCCTTCTCCGGGCCTTCTCACCCACTCTCTGCCCCACCTGGAGTATTCAGACAACACTCCGGGCCGCCTCCGGGCCTCCCGAGTCGGGTCTGAATACTCCACCTCGCTGCCTCACCCCGGGTACGTCTGTGGTGCCGTTGATCCCGCTAGTTCGGTCTCTGGGGGCCTGGCTAGGTCTCCCCAGGCCGTCTCGCTGGCTCATCCGTACCATCAGACTCGGCTATGCGATTCAATTCGCACGCCTGCCTCCAGTACAGGGGCATCCTCTTCACCTCCGTGCGGAGCAGCGATGCCCATGTCTTGCGGTCCGAGATCGATGTCCTGCTGGCGAAGGGCGCGGTCGAGTCGGTTCCTCCTGCCGATATGAGGTCGGGGTTCTACAGCCCCTACTTCATTGTACCCAAGAAAGGGGGTGGGTTAAGGCCAATCTTGGACCTGCGCATTCTGAATCGGGCCCTGCACAAGCTTCCGTTCAAAATGTTAACGCAGAAACGCATTTTCCAATGCATCCGTCCCCAAGATTGGTTCGCAGCGATCGACCTGAAGGACGCGTACTTTCATGTCTCTATCCTTCCTCGACACAGACCGTTCCTGCGCTTTGCGTTCGAGGGGAGGGCATATAAGTACAAAGTCTTGCCCTTCGGGCTGTCCCTGTCGCCTCGCGTCTTCACGAAGGTCGTCGAGGCAGCCATTGTTCCGCTCAGAGAACGCGGCGTTCGCTTACTCAACTATCTCAACGACTGGCTCATACTCGCCCAGTCTCGGGAGCAGTTGTGCGAACACAGGGACATGGTGCTCAGTCACCTCAGCCTGTTGGGACTTCGGGTCAACCGGGAGAAGAGCAAACTCTGCCCCGCGCAGAGGATCTCTTATCTCGGTATGGAGCTGGATTCGGTCAGCCGGACAGCGCGTCTCACTACAGAGCGCGTCCGGTCAGTGTTGAACTGCTTGAATACGTTCAAAGGCAGGACAGCGGTCCCACTGAAATTATTTCAGAGGCTCCTGGGGCATATGGCATCTGCAGCCGCGGTAACGCCGCTCGGATTGCTTCATATGAGACCGCTTCAACGCTGGTTGCACGACCGAGTCCCGAGATGGGCGTGGCAGAGCGGTCAGTACCGGGTCCTAGTTACTCCTTACTGTCGCCAAACCTTCAGTCCGTGGTCAGACCCCTCGTTTCTCCGGGCCGGAGTGTCCCTAGAACAGGTGTCGAGGCATGCTGTGGTCTTCACGGATGCCTCATCCACGGGCTGGGGGGCCACGTACAACGGGCACGCAGCTTCGGGTCTGTGGACGGGGCCCCAACTGCGTTGGCATATCAATTTCCTAGAGTTACTGGCGGTACGTCTTGCCCTGGCCCGGTTCAAGAAACCGCTTCGGGGCAAGCACGTACTGGTCCGTTCGGACAGCACTGCGGCCGTTGCGTACATCAACCGTCAGGGTGGTCTACGCTCCCGTTGCATTCTCCGGCTCGCCCGCCATCTCCTCCTGTGGAGTCAGAAGTTTGTGAGGTCACTTCGTGCCATTCACATCCCAGGTGCGCTGAACCAGACAGCCGACGAGCTCTCTCGCCAGTCGACACCTCCGGGCGAATGGCGACTCCACCCCCGGAGCATCCAGCTGATATGGGACCACTTCGGAGTTGCACAGGTAGACCTGTTCGCTTCTTCGGACTCGACCCATTGCCAGTGGTACTACTCCCTGACCGGAGGTACCTTAGGCATAGATGCACTGGCGCACAGCTGGCCCCGGGACCTACACAAGTATGCGTTCCCCCCAGTGAGCCTTCTCGCACAGACACTGTGCAAGGTCAGGGAGGACGAGGAGCAGGTCTTGTTAGTTGCGCCCTACTGGCCCAACCGGACCTGGTTTCCAGAACTCACACTCCTCGCGACAGCCCCTCCCTGGCCGATCCCCCTGAGGAAGGACCTGCTTTCTCAGGGGCGGGGCACTCTATGGCACCCGCGTCCAGACCTCTGGAATCTCCATGTCTGGTCCCTGGACGGGACGCGGAGGTTCTAGGTGGCCTACCACAAGCAGTGGTAGACACCATCGCTTCAGCTAGAGCCCCCTCTACGAGGCGCCTCTACTCTCTGAAGTGGAACCTGTTCGTCGAGTGGTGCTCTTCCAGCCGGGAAGACCCCCGAAAGTGTTCGATTAACGTTGTGCTTTCCTTCCTGCAGGATGGGTTGGATCCCCCCACCCTCAAAGTGTACGTCGCAGCAATAGCGGCGTATCACGATGCAGTAGATGGTAAATCCTTAGGTAAGCACGACTTAATCGTCAGGTTCCTCAGAGGTGCGAGGAGACTAAATCCTCCTCGTTCCACCTCGATACCCTCTTGGGACTTAGCCCTGGTGCTCAGAGCACTTCAGGGTCCCCCATTTGAGCCTTTGCAGTCTGTTGAGCTAAAAATCCTGTCCAAGGAGACAGTTCTCCTGATTGCATTGGCTTCAATCAAGAGGGTAGGGGACCTGCATGCACTCTCGGTCGACGAATCGTGCCTAGAATTCGGGCCGGCCAACTCTCACGTTGTCCTGAGACCCCGGCCTGGATACGTGCCCAAGGTTCCTACCACTCCCTTTCGGGACCAGGTGGTGAACCTGCAAGCGCTGCCTTCGGAGGAGGCAGACCCAGCCCTAGCTTTGTTATGTCCCGTCCGCGCTCTTCGCGCTTACGTTGACCGGACTCAGAGCTTCAGATCCTCACAGCAGCTCTTCATCTGTTACGGAGGCCAGCAGAAGGGAAAGGCTGTCTCCAAGCAGAGGTTGGCCCACTGGATAGTGGATGCCATTGTCTTGGCCTACCAGTCCCAAGACGTACCTTGCCCGTTCGGGTTGCGAGCACACTCAACAAGGAGTGTTGCTTCTTCCTGGGCGTTGGCTCAAGGCGCCTCGCTGACAGATATATGTAGAGCTGCGGGCTGGGCGACACCTAACACGTTCGCTAGATTTTATAGCCTCCGTGTAGAGCCGGTATCTTCCCGCATTCTCGCCCCCAGTGGCCAGCAGCGCTAAGTGCCCATTCTAAGTGTCGGCTTGCATACGCCACTCCCGCCCTCTGGGCCGGATACGTGCGTCTATTTGCTCCAGTCGTGTTCCCCGAAAATCGGCTAACCCTGTGAGTTCCTCCGTCACCCCTCCGGTGTCAGACGTGGCGGCCGTCTGATGCCAGGCCTGCACCCGTATGCTTGTGTAACGTGTGTGTAGGCTGGGTTCCATATGTTGCGGTCCCCTCTAGGCTACCCCATATGTGTATTTTCCACGGTACCAGCTACCCTACTCGGCTAGCCCCGTGTCTTTCCTTCGACAGAGCTTCCTCTGTCGTCTCTGGCTGTGTTCTTCCCCCCCGGAACCAGGTTGGGTCCACCCCAGAGACTGCCATTTGTTGCACTACCCTGTTAGGTTAGTCCTTATGTGTATTCCACCTCTCCTTCCATTGAAGGATGTGGTCCGCAGCGTACCATCTCCCGAGACGGGCACACTTTCCCAGCGTTATCCAATAGTCACGCTGAGTGGGTCTTGCAGGAACAGCAGTGACTGTCCTTCCCTGCCCGGAGCCCTGACTCCCACTCTAACATAGGAGTGGTCCAGCGAGCTCAGGCAGGACGCTGGAAGGGCCAGCCTCCTGGCGTGTTGGTAGGGATCCCAATTCGTCGGTCAGTTCCGACGTACGTCGAACGTGACCGACTGAAAGAGAACGTCTCGGTTACGTATGTAACCCTCGTTCCCTGAAGGAGGGAACGGAGACGTACATCCCGTCGCCAGGTGCTGTGCTTCAGCTGAAGGCCCGAGCCACTTATCTCGGCTCCTCAGTTGAAAACGGTATGCGGCACTTCCACTTCCTTGTTTATACCCGCAACGCGGGGCGGTGCGTGGAATGCGTGATCGCATGCCAATGTTTATTGGCTCGTTTTTAAGTACTCGAAGTAGGTTGGTCTCTGAAAACAGATCCCAATTCGTCGGTCAGTTCCGACGTACGTCTCCGTTCCCTCCTTCAGGGAACGAGGGTTACATACGTAACCGAGACGTTATTAGTACTGTATTAATGGTAGTTAGGCTTAATTATTGGCTTATTCTGGTTAATAAACTTAAATAAATATCACTGAATGAGTGCCATAATTAATGAGGATTAAACTTTCACTTTAGAATAGGGGGTCAAATTGCCTTTATTAGTACTGTATTAATGGTAGTTAGGCTTAATTATTGGCTTATTCTGGTTAATAAACTTAAATATCACTGAATAAGTGCCATAATTAATGAGGATTAAACTTTCACTTTAGAATAGGGGGTCAAATTGCCTTTATTAGTACTGTATTAATGGTAGTTAGCCTTAATTATTGGCTTATTCTGGTTAATAAACTTAAATATCATTCAATAAGTGCCATAATTAATGAGAATAAAACTTTCACTTCAGAATAGGTGCTCAAATTGTCTTTATTACACTATTTTAGCAATTTATAATGGCAAAATCAGCAGTAATTAAACATAATTACTAGCTTATTGTTCAGTTAATTAACTTAACAGAAAATACAGACATATAATTACATAGCTACAGAAAAATAATATATGGCTTATTAAGTTGTAAATAATGTCTAATATGCCCTTACTGTAATGTTAAGTTAATCATTAATAACTATTGTGTCCATGCTTAACTAATGCATTATTGTGAACAAGAAAATCATTAATTACTAGTTTAACTAATGCATAATTACGGACCCTTAAAATGTAAAGTTAATCATTAATTACTAGTGTGTTCGTGCTTAACTAATGCTTTGTTGTGAACAAGTTAACCCTTAAATAATGCTTAACTAATGCATTATTCTGGACCCTTAAAATAAAGTGTTACCAATCAATGGGTTTTAAAAAATGTCATGATAGCAAGAATTGGTCAGGAATTTGGCAAATTTCTCTTCCTCTAAACACAAGACCAACAAAATTGATTATTTGTTTTAGAGTGGCAGACCCCCTTAAGACATGAATTTGAAGATCAAGCTAAAAAAGAAACCTTGGATAAGGGCAAAATAAGCTTATAACCGTTTGATAGATAGGAAGTTAGCCATTCTGCTTAGGAAAAAAACTAAACTAAGCTAGGTATAAAAATGCCTCCTCCCTCAAGTTGCATGATGCCAACAGAATTGTTGTGAAGCAGCTCCAACTTGCCTGAGGAACGTTTCTTCAATTTCTTCCGTTTCTCCGTCCTGCTTGCGAATCAGGTTTGGCAGGTTACAAAACTCGAACAATTGCCCAATTGTGTTTTGCGTTCCGGGAGATAAATCTGTATTTTTTGGTGGGGAAGATCCAGTCACGTGAGGACTATTTATCTATGTGGTTGAAATGTGCCATAGGTGACAAAAGTGGCTACATGTTGCACAATACAGCAAAACTGCAGTACAGTGTAGTATGAGTGGAAGGCCTATGAAGACTTCAGATGCAAAAACCGTCTCATATTTATCTTTTAAAATTAACATTTTTATAAGGCTCCTATAGGTTAAAAAATAATAATTTAATGGCAACTAAAAGTACATCATTGCCATTTAAGTGATATTACTGAACATAAACATAGGAACCCAATAAAAAAAAGCTCAATTAAAAATAAAACAGACATTTGCATCGAAGTCTTCGTATACATTACAGTGTATCACTGTACTGCAGTTATATTGCATCTAAACTTCATTATACTGCAAATCTACAGTTGTACTTCATTGTACTGCAGTTTTACTGCTGTTGAACTTCAATGTACTGCAGTTATTTTTTGTAAGGGAATCCTTACAATATCATGATTTTGCAAGACATGAACAGAGGCTTATTCAAAGATTAAATGTCAGTGTCAAGAAACATTGCAGCCATCCTAAATTTAAGTTTGAAGATGTTTCCTTCTTAGGACGAAGGAAGATATTTTTTACATCGGATGTCATGACAGTAATCTCATGGAATGTCATGGAATAATTTAAATGGCATTAAAATCCATGAAATTCAAAAAGGTCACTATCGGAAACAGTTGACTGTTTACCTTACCTCGGCTCACATTCTTCAGTCGTTAAAAAGCACAGCACATTTATAAGGACTGTAAATCCTGCCTTCTTCGATTTGATTGGCTATCTCTGTCAGGGAAACACACTGGACAGATCGGTGAGTTCCAAAATAATTCAAAGTCTTTATTAAACACAAAATAAAGAGAGTAACTGAGTGAAATTCTTTGACTTAATAAGTCCTGTTCCAACATTGTTAAGTGTCTCGATGATGTCAAATGCTGGATGGCTAAGAATTTTCTGCACTTAAATAAAAGCAAAACTGATGTTGTTTGTTTGGCCCTTTTTGCTCTTCCCCCCTTATCTCTAGCTACCTGGGGCCAGAAGTGTTCACCCACACACAAAAAAATATGGAATAATTTACCTCTTGCGATCCGCTCGGTCTCCACCTTGAATGCTTTTAAAATGGCTTTGAAGAAGCACTTTTATATCTTGGCGTTTGGCTCTAACCCAGGAGAGAACTAAATATTAATTCTATGTTGTTGTGTTTTGTATTATGTTTGCTTGGTTTTCTTGTTTTCTTTGTACAGCGCTTTGGGCTGCACTTGAGGCAGTAGAAATGTGCTTTATAAAAACTAAACTAAACTAAGGAAGGTATGAAAATCCTCCCCCCTCAGAATGTGGGCTTGCATGATGCCTCTGCCAAAGTCAAACCAAACTGCTCAATACAATGTAATATTTTGAAAGACTTGTTTTGTTAATATTGACTTGTTTAGATTTGTTAACCGTCTTAACCGTCAAAGGTTCATGTCAAAGTCAAAGATTAACTGTCAGTGTTAAGAAAGAAAAATGTTTCCTTATTTGGAAGAAGGAGGTATTGATTTTAAGATTGGATGTCATGACACTATTGAAAATGAATACATTACAAGAAAGTTATAAAATGCTTGGAGTCTTCTGTTCTTGTCTCTTCTTCAGGTAATTCTGAAAGGAACAAGGTCCTTGTTTTGGCAAAAAACTGGTAATAAAACTTTGAAGATCTTTACTATGGAGTGTTCAATTAAAATGTTTATAATTTTTTGAGGTAATTTCCATGACATAAACTGCTCTAGTAACAACAGTTGTTGCCATTCTTACAGCAGTAACATTGTGACTTCTCTTACAGTTAAAGGTGAGAATCGCTCTCTCTTCCACTCATTCTCTCTCTCTCTCTCTCTCTCTCTCTCTCTCTCTCTCTCTCTCTCTCTCTCTCTCTCTCTCTCTCTCTCTCTCTCTCTCTCTCTCTCTCTGGACTTTATGTGATATTCTTTGGTGGTCTCAGCATGTTTATATTTTCTCTTAAAAATCATTGTCTATTATTTTGCAGAACAGCCATGGTGATCTACACAGTAACAGTGAACACTGGAAAAAGGCTTTCGGCGGGCACCACAAGCCGTATCTCCATCCAACTGCTTGGAACTGAGGCTGAGAGTGAAGAACAGAATCTAAATCAAATTAAGGCGTTTTGGCAAGGATCTGTAAGTGTACCAAATTAAACCATTTGGTCCAAAAATATCAGACAGTAAGCTACATTTAATGTAACATATTTTAAAGAGTGTGTATAAAAGTTGTATAGAGTAATGATGAAAAAAATAGCATTTTGTTTGGAATTCAGAGAAAAAATTCAGAACTGTGATTATAAAGTCACAAATTTGCGAGAAAATATTGTGTCAAGGAACCACATCACTTCACATTGCGAGGATGTAGCCTACCTCCACCTTCGTGCGACCATTTGCAAACTTTACTGAGGAGGCACAACAAGTATGGAAAATTGAAACGTGCCCGGCCAGTAAAATAACCACATTGTTCCACTTAGCACTCAGACTGAACCTACTCCTCAGCCCGCATCACAAGGGCATCATCCAGAAAGAGCCCCCAGGGTCAACAACTTTGAAGAAACAGCCTAGCAATCAATCAATCTATTGACACTATTTTGCCTTGGATGTTCACGATAACCGCTTTCAATTTAATTTAGGCCTAATAGTCTTTTACTAAAAGTCTTTTACTGGCCTGTCCTGGCATGTTTGACAGCCATATGCTCCATACTAGTTGCACTTCCTCACTAACGTGTGTGTATAGGATGCCTGTTTATGGTGACATGGTGTGATGAGGTACAGCCAAGCAATGTTTTTCAAAGTTTTCTTGCAAATTTGTGACCTTATAACCACAGAATATTCCAGGGTGTAGGCTGGGGGTGGGATGCGATGGGGTCATAATATTCAGAGAAAAAGCAAAAAAATTCTGATGTTATAAAGTCACAAATTTGCCTGACAAAAATTGTGTGAAGGAAATTGTCGCTTCACTTGCAAAGCTGTACCTCATTACACCACTCCACCATCAACAGGTATCCCACATTCACACGTTAGTAAGGAAGTGCATCTATGGAACATATGGCTGTCAAACGTGCTTGGCCAGTAAAAAAGGCCGGTTATTACATTAAATTCATAGCGGGTTATCATGAATATCCAAATTAGACTATAGGCTGTAGGCTGTTTCTTCTATTCACAGCTTGCCTCAGCCATTGAGAAATTGGTTCACAGTGAACGACAAGGCTGACTCCAGCTCCTTTTTCGCCAGCTCCTTATTCGCCTAACTATCTGTTCCACCTTAAAAAATTGTAATGGTTGTTAACCCTGCCCTTCATTGCTTTTCATTGCAGGAACAGTAGTTACAGACATATGAGGTCGTGAATTGGGCAGCATTTTCATTAAAGGGGTCGTAGAATGAAATTTTTGTACAAGTTAATATGATTCTTTAGTGTCTAAATGAAAAGTTTGTAATATACTTTAATTAAAAATTCTCATTAGTATTGTAAGAAAACGCTCATTTTACCTGGTCAAAACCAGCTCAGTTTTCAGCAAGTCATTTCAGTGTATGTGACTTTAAATGATAATGAGCTTTGCTGACCCCGCCCCCTCTGCTCTGTGGGCGTTCAGTTCGACCCGACACAACACCACAACACACGTGGAGTGTTGCCTTGACAACATTTGAGGGTATATTTTCGAGAAATAATGGCAACGGGAGTCTCTGAGGACACATCTGAGCAACCTTATCATTTTGAACCGGAGTCGGACCAGGAACAGATGACGAACCCATCGAAGTTCGAACAGGACGTTTCTGAATGGTTGGTTAACGTCATGTCACTTTGATCTATCTTTGTACTGGCAGAGTAGTGTAGTGAGATACGAATGCTATGTGTTTACTGATGTATACGTTAGTTCATTGACAGATTGATGTTATGTTATAAGATTTTTTTTTTACATTACTTCTTAATCAGTAACAGACACCGTTATAAACCATGTACAAAAGTAAGCTTAGTGTAGTGTTACCACGTTAACTTTATCACCTGAGTACACAGTTTGTAATAACAAACATAACGCGTTGTTCATTATAAACGTGGGATTATGAATTATATTGAGAACGTCATACACAGAAAGCATGCCGTAATGTAACTTACCCTGTAAACTTTAGCCTCATTCATCGTGAAGCGTGCAAGCGATTTGCAAAGATTAATATAAAGGTTAATAAAACGTTACACTCACATCTTCCTGAGGTGCAGCAGGAACACGATCCTTTTTTCAAGAGCAGCTTATTAGCAAAACCTGCTTTATACTGACGCTCGTTTATAAAGCAGTCTGCTGAGAAATGATTCGCGCAAACATTGACGTTGATCGGGGGGAATATTCCCTTCTAAAGCAAAACTCAGCAGCCACTGGGTCTTCAGCGGTTCGGATTTAGGAACATCAAAATGACTGCTGTGTTCGTTATTACACCCAACAACACAACACCACAATCGCTTAGAGCCATTCTGCTCCAGAGTATCAACAATGGCGGACTGATGACAGCTCGCTCAGGGCGGGTCTGTGTTGAAACGCTGCTGTCAATCAACAATCGTGGGAGGGGCGTACACCGTGTAACGTCACACGGTCAGACGGCTCGATTTGAGACAGGGGAAAATATATGGGAGATTAAAAAAAAACACTGGATGTATTTTTATCATTATAGGATGGTTGTGTACAGGCACTGCCAACACACATTTCCGTATAATCAACTTGTAAAAGTGCATGTACCATTCTATGACCCCTTTAAACAGTAAAAATATATGCTCCTGTTTAATGTTCAGGCTGACGTGTCCAAGATGGCGCCAGTGTGTCTGTCGGCTTGCCGTCTGTCCCGTCAGCTTTTAAATACCAGATCGCCGTTCTGCCTATCTGGTGTTTTTATACTGATATTAATACATTATGTTGATGCTCTTATAACGTACGATCGTCAAATATTGCTGCACATCAGAAGTTCTTTGGAGACTCGATCTAGAGCCTGCTCCATCACGCATGATTTCTACTCTACGTTCTCTCATCCCTCGGCGGCGTGTGTTCGCCGGCTACCGTGTTGTATCATCCACCAGCAGAAACGTCGCAGAAAGAGGGGAATTCGCGGAGGTATCCGGGTGAGGATTAGGAGAGAATTTTGCCTGGTACAATCCTCCTCCTGCTCTTCCACACTTCTCACTGGCCATAATCATGGTCTTTACCTGTCCCGGCGTTCGTGGGATGCGAGGTACGCCTGTCACCTGCCTATCGTCCCGGATCAGAACCGGTCACCTGATTGCGCTCCTGCGAGACTGCGCGTCCAGAGTAGAGGTGTGAATCTCAATAACATTCATCCACTGAAGTATGTTCGACATTCACAGATACAAACTGTTCACTCTCACGTAAAAATGGCCCTGATTAATGCCAGGTCTGTGTCTAATAAGACGTTTATACTGAATGACTTTTTTACCCGCCGTGGCCTGGATGTTTTATTTCTAACGGAAACATGGGCTGGAACTGACGAGTCATCAATCTTTGGAGAACTTTGTCCATCAAACTGTTGCTTTATTAGCACTCCAAGATGTGCTGGTAGAGGAGGTGGGGTGGCCATGGTTTTTAGTAATCAGTTTAAAATACGGACAGTCTCTGCTGGAAACTTTTCTACATTTGAAGCGCAATGTGTACTAATAGAATCTGCTGCAACTCCGTTAGTATGTGTCTTGGTCTACAGGCCTCCAAAGCCAGATAAAGACTTTATAAATGAGTTTTCTGACTTCATATCTCATTTCATTGCATCATATGATCGTTTGCTAATTTTGGGTGATTTTAATATTCACGTCTGCTGTCCTGGAAAGCCTATGGTCACTGAGTTTAATTATGTCCTGGACTCCTTTGGTTTTATTCAGCATGTGGATAAGTCTACACATGTACTTGGACATACTCTTGACCTTATCATGTCATATGGGTTTTCTATTGATAATATAAACATTGAAGATGCAAGTTTTTCAGATCACAAGCCTGTTGTATTCAATGCTATACTATCTAGCTCTATGTGTACTGCTAAAACTGCGGGTTTTTATTCTCGTTGTTTTAATTCTCTCACTGCAAATCAGTTTTCTGACATGTATCATAGTAATGATGTTTCAACAGCAATTTCAGTTGCTGCTGAGCATTCTTCAAGTCCAGAAAATTTAATTTCTCTTTTTAATTCTTCATGCTCTTATATTTTGGATTTGATAGCACCACTTAAATATAAATGCCCAAAATTTAAACCACAACCATGGTTGGATGACTCCACTCGTTCGCTTAGACAAATTTGTCGGAAAGCAGAGAGGAGATGGAAAAAAGATCATCTTGTGGTTTCATTTGAAATCTTTAAAAACTGCTTGGAAAATTTTCAGAAAGCAGCTAAAAAAGCAAGAGCTAAATACTTCTCTGATATTATTAGTAAATATTCTCATACCCCTAAAATCTTGTTCAGCACTATAAATTCAATTATTAATCCTCGCATCTCTAATGAAGTTGAACCATCTCTTGATATCTGTGAGAGATTTTTGAGTTTTTTTACTGAAAAGATTGATAGTATTAGATCAGCTCTCAGCCCTTTCCATTCTATCATTCTGCTTGACAGTCCAGTTAACACAGCTACTTTCAATAGTTTTCAGCCAGTGTCTCTTTCTGATCTGAGGAACTTAGTGATGCAGATGAAATCTACAACATCACCCCATGATGTTGTTCCTTCCAACATCATTAAAGGTTCTTTTGAAACTATTGGTCCTACCATTCAAGTGATAATTAATTCTTGCTTAGTCTCTGCTATTGTTCCAGCATTTTTAAAGCATGCAGTTGTCCAGCCGTTGCTTAAAAAGCCCAATGATGATGTAAGGCGTTTTAATAATTATCGTCCTATCTCAAAATTGCCATTTCTTTCAAAAATATTGGAAAAAGTTGTCCTATCACAGTTACTACCTTTTTTGGATTCAACTCAGGTACTTGAACCATTTCAATCAGGTTTTACTACTCATCACAGCACTGAAACAGCTTTGTTAAAAGTCATGAATGATTTGTTACTTGCAGTTGATACTGGTGAAAATGCAGTTTTAATTTTACTGGATCTGAGCGCTGCTTTTGACACGGTGGATCACAATATCCTTCTGTCACGTCTTGAACAGTGGGTAGGTGTTAAGGATACAGCACTACTGTGGTTTGAGTCGTATCTTAGGTCCAGGACTTTCTCTGTGGCTATTGGCCAGTTTTCCTCTTCATCTGTCCCTCTGTCTTGTGGGGTTCCTCAAGGGTCCATTCTGGGGCCATTACTCTTTAACTTATATATGCTTCCACTTGGAAATATAATTAGGAAATATAAGATTTCTTTTCATTTCTATGCTGATGATTCCCAGCTGTACCTTCCGTTGAAATCTAAACATTCTCTGCAGCCTCTCTTGGACTGTCTTGAGGATATTAAATGCTGGATGGCAAATAACTTCCTCCAGCTTAACAATGAGAAAACTGAGGTGATTATATTTGGTCCCTCCAAAACCAGAAACTCTATAGTTAGTCACTGAGATAATCTCACTCCATATGTTAAGTCACATGCAAAAAATTTAGGTGTTATTTTTGATTCTGAGCTTTGTCTTGAAAAACAAATTAGCTCAGTTGTAAAAAACAGCTACTATCAATTGAGAATCATTTCCAGACTTAAATCGACTCTTTCCTTTCAAGATTTGGAGAAAGTTATTCATGCATTTATTACATCACGGCTGGACTATTGTAATTCTTTATACCATGGTCTTCCTCAATCTTCGTTGGCACGTTTACAGATGGTTCAGAATGCAGCAGCCAGACTGTTAACTTGTACAAAAAAACGTGATCATATCACTCCAGTCTTAGCTTCTCTTCACTGGCTTCCCGTTTATTTTAGAATTCAATTCAAAATTCTGCTGATTGTTTTCAAAGCTCTTAACGGACAAGCCCCATCTTACATCTCCGATCTTGTTCATTTGAATTCAGCTCCTAAGTCCCTCAGATCAGCCAATAAAGCTCTCTTATATGTCCCACGTTCACGACTTAAAACGAAAGGTGATAGAGCCTTTGCAGTTGCTGCTCCACGATTATGGAATCAGTTGCCACCCAACATTAAGAGTGCTCCTTCTGTTTCTGTTTTTAAATCTAGACTTAAGACACATCTCTACGTTTTAGCATTTCCTGCTTATTAAATTATGGATTAGTAATGTTTTCTTGTTTTTTCTTATTCTAATTTTGACTGTTAATTTTATTATTATTTTAATTTTATCTTTATTGTATTTTATGATTGTGTTGTACAGCACTTTGGTCAGTGTAAGCTGAATTTAAATGTGCTTTATAAATAAATTTACTTACTTACTTGTTTAATAAAGGTGTACGCTATGTGGCAAATTTATCTGTGCTTTTGTATTTATCTTTTTATCTTTATTTCTTACTAAATGTCTTGTCTTTTTTAAAGTATGGAGAAACATTATGTCTGAAACGTCTCGGTTACGGATGTAACCCTCATTCCCTGAGGAGGGAACGGAGACGTAACGTTAGTGACTAACGAATGGGGGGTTTCGCTTAGAAGCCTATCATCTTCGATCTTAGAGAAAACGCCCAATGGCGTGCCAATGCCATGGGGCATGCGGAATTTGCATACGTAACTCCGCCTCACCGCGTGAGTATATAAGGAAGTACGTGGCAATATCGCATTATGTTACCTGCTTGAGGAGCCAAGACTGAACTCCTGCGTTCCAGGTAGCACAGCTGATGTGGCAACGGAACGTTACGTCTCCGTTCCCTCCTCAGGAAACGAGGGTTACATCCGTAACCGAGACGTTCCCTTTCGTTCAGTCACTACGACGTAATGTTAGTGACTAACGAATGGGGGTCCCAATATAATCCCGCCACTCAGCTGTCTTCCAGTGCCCTGCATAAGTGTGAGTACCCTGTCGTAAGACTAGTACGGACAAAGGACTCCCACTTAACACAGGAATACCAAGGTACACTGGGAAGCATATCCCAGTGAGGGAATGCCAAGATGCCTACCCGTGGGGAGGACTTACTGGAGTACACATATGACCCGCTAAGGGCTGCATATGGGAAAACTCTAGGGTACCAGCCGAAGGTGGATTTTTAACCCTAGTGGTGGCGGGGACACGCCAAAGGAAGAAACCCGCTCAGTGCAGAGTCTTGAAATACACGGTGAAATACTCGTGTGGGGGTCGCCGGAGGGGAACCATGCACACAGGGCACCTGGCCGGACACGAGGGTCTGGGCTCGCTAGAGGGCAGACACACAGGTATCGGCGTAAGCAGTGCTGGAGGGACTCAGGGCTCTCGGGGAGCTCACCTGAGGAAAATCGCACGTATCCAGTCCGTGGAGTGGAATGGCGAGCAAGCGAAGACACCTGAGCCTGGCCCATTACCGGCCCCTCGGGGGGGCGAGTACATAGTCGGACACTTGCTCCACTCAGAGATTGTAGAATCTGACGAATGTGTTAAGTGTCACCCAGCCTGCAGCTCTGCAGATGTCTGTTAGCGAGGCGCCATGCGCTAAAGCCCAAGAGGAGGTGACACTCTGAGTGGAGTGAGCCCAAACCCCAAGGGGACATGGTCGACCTTGCTGCTGGTAAGCCAAAACAATGGTGTCCACTTTCCAGTGAGACAGCCTTTGCTTTGAGAGAGCACTTCCCTTCCGCTCTCCACCATAACAGACAAAGAGCTGGTCTGAGGTCCTGAAACACTGCGTCATGTCTTCGTAAGCACGGAGAGCGCGTACTGGACAGAGCAGTGCCAAGGCTGGGTCTGCCTCCTCCAAAGGCAGCGCTTGCAGGTTCACCACATGGTCTTGAACGGAGTGGTGGGAACCTTGGGCACATATCCAGGCCGGGGTCTCAGGATCACGTGAGAGTTAGCCGGCCCGAACTCCAGGCACGTTTCGTCAACCGAAAATGCCTGCAGGTCCCCGACCCTCTTAACGGAGGCCAATGCGGTCAGCAGAGCCGTCTTCACCGACAGGAACTTAATATCGACCGACCGCAAAGGCTCAAAGGGAGGCCTCTGCAGAGCACTTAGAACTACTGAGAGGTCCCAAGAGGGTACGAGAGGAGAGCGAGGAGGATTCAGTCTCCTCGCCCCCCTCAGGAACCTGATGATCATGTCATGCTGACTTACCTTTTTGTTCTCCAAGAGATCGTGGTGGGCAGATATTGCGGCCACATAAACTTTGAGGGTGGAGGGAGACAGCCTTCGCTCCAACCCCTCCTGGAGAAACGAGAGCACGGACCCGATCGGGCTGTGTCGAGCGCACCGCCCCCAAAAAACAATCATCCAACGCGAACACTCAGGTCGGGTGGAGGGTTCCATTCCAACCCAAGCGCTGCGGCGGCCCGAGACAGCATGGCTGTCAATTCTGGGTCCGACTCGGGCAATGCTGGCGCACCCGAAGGTGGCAGCACAGCCGAATCATCATCCTCAGATGACTCCAGCCCACCTTGTGATGCGGCGATAGACATCTCCTCATCTTCTGTCGCACCAAACGCCACAGTCGGGACGGCAGGAGCCGGCCCCGATGTAGACGCCTGGACACGGACCGGGTCAGGTGCATGAGAGGGGGGTGTGGGCCGGGGCATGAGCGTCGGAGCTTTGTTCCACATTGTCACCCTCAGGTCACCCTGGCCACCAGCCGAAGTGCAGCCTCCAGTGGAGACCGCAGATTGGGGTGTGGCAGAGGGGACTCTCGCTCCGGCATCCGCATGGAGTTCACGGAGTCTCGACCGTAACACCGAGATGGCCATGTTCCCGCAGTGAGAACATGAGTTATCCACGAGCGCTGCCTGGGTGTGCTGAAAGCCCAAACACGTCACACAGCGCTCGTGCCCGTCGAAAGGCTGAAGAGATCTACCGCACCCAGAAGTGCACGGGCGAGACATCCTGAAAAGGACGTGCCACGCGCAAGCTCTTTTTGTGAGAGGAAGCCTCGCAGTTGATGCCAAAGCGCCCAGGGAAACACACACCAGCTGTCAAACGGACGACTGCGCAGATCAGCAGGCAGGAAGTATGCGATCACTGGAACGCGCCGTTACAACAACACCGACTGGAAAGCTGCTCGTCTCGAAGAAGCTGACAGAGTCTCAGAAGGCTGTAGGAGTGAAGAGGTAGGTTCTCTTGGCTCCGAAAGCAGAAACATAATGCGATATTGCCACGTACTTCCTTATATACTCACGCGGTGAGGCGGAGTTACGTATGCAAATTCCGCATGCCCCATGGCATTGGCACGCCATTGGGCGTTTTCTCTAAGCTCGAAGATGATAGGCTTCTAAGCGAAACCCCCATTCATTAGTCACTAACGTTACGTCGTAGTGACTGAACGAAAGGGAACTGAGATTTAATAGTATGTCATAATCCTATCTATTACATTCTAACAGGAAATGTATATATATACAAAGCATACTGTGGTTGTCATTATTTAATTATTTCACAAGTTCTCACAAAAAAACAACGTATAGATAGGTATAGATAAGTGTATTATCTAAAGGAATTCTGCATTACAACATTTTCTGATGTGTAATTTTTGAAATATGATCTCCAGAACATGCACCTCCATGCAACTATATGAGCTGACAAAGCATACTGGGGGTGTCATTACTTAATTATAATACAAGTTCTAAAAAAATCGAGCACGTAGAGGTATAGATAAGTGTATTCTCTAAAGAAAGTCTGCATTTAAAAAAATTCTGATGTGTAATTGTTGAAATATGATAGATCACAGCCACAAAACTGTGCAGACTCGATTTATTGTATGAATTCATATTTTCTTAAAAAGGAGGTTGTACTTTTGTATAATATTTTGTCAGAAACCTTGATATAATATTTAAGCACCAAAAACGTCTTGGTTACGTATGGTAACCCTCGTTCCCTGACGGAGGGAACGGAGACATACGTCGGACGTACCGACAAATTGGGATCACTTCAGGGAGCCCCTATCAGCTTCGAGATATAGAGAACAGGCCAATGGGCCATTGGCGTGCGAGATTTGCATCTCGCGCTCCGCCCCGCGCCGCGGGTATAAACAGGAAGCGAGAGCGAGTGCACGCTGTTTTTCACTGAGGAGCCGAACTTAGTGGCTCAACCTGCAGTGATGGTACAGCAACTGTGGCGACGGGACGTACGTCTCCGTTCCCTCCTTCAGGGAACGAGGGTTACCATACGTAACCGAGACGTTCCCATTCAGTCGGTCACGTTCGACGTACGTCGGACGTACCGACGAATTGGGATCCCCTATGGAAAACGCCACAGTTACTACCACTTCCAGCGCCCAGCGATGAGCCCCTCAGACCCCGATCTGATGCGGGCGGGAAAGTTCACGCAGGGAGAGTCCAAGCTGCTGTTCCGCAAGACCCATTCAGCTGACTGTATTGGATAACGCTGGGAAAGCGTGCCTGAGAAGGCAGCTGCGGAAGCCACATCATGCCCAGAGGGAGTTAACATGTGGAGAATACACGTATGGGCTGGCCGTGGGCAGCACAACATACGGAAGTCCCAGGGGTGGCCCCGGCCAATTCGTGGAGGGGGACAACACGTACCTGGGACGGCAGAGGACACTCTGCCGAGGGAAAGACACGGGCTCGCCGTAGGGAGCCGTACCGTGGAAGAATACACACATGGGGCCGCCGTGGGGGTCACTACATATGGAACCCAGCCTAACACAAGTTCCACCAATGCATACGAGTGTTAGACCTGGCGTCGAACGCTCCGCCACGTCCGACTGCCGCGGGTTACGGAGGACTCAACAGGGTTCGCCGATCCGGGGAACTCGACTGGAGCAGAATAAGCGCACGCATCCGTCTACCATAGGGGAGGGAATGGCGCAGCAAGCCGACACTAGAACGGGCACTTCGGTGTTACTGACTATGGGAAGTGAGCACACAGGAAGAAACCGGCTCTACACGGAGGCTATAGAATCTAGCGAACGTGTTAGGTGTCGCCCAGCCCGCAGCTCTACAAATATCTGTCAGCGAGGCGCCACGAGCCAGCGCCCAGGAAGAAGCAACACCCCTAGTGGAGTGGGCTCTTAACCCGAGCGGGCAGGGCACGTCTTGGGACTGATAAGCCAAGACGATGGCATCCACTATCCAGTGGGCCATCCTCTGCTTGGAGACAGCCTTTCCCTTCTGCTGTCCTCCGTAACAGACGAAGAGCTGCTCTGAGGTCCTGAAGCTTTGCGTTCTATCCACGTAAGTCCGGAGAGCACGGACGGGACAGAGAAAAGCTAGGTCTGGGTCTGCCTCCTCCGAAGGCAGCGCTTGCAGGCTCACCACTTGGTCCCGGAAGGGAGTAGTGGGAACCTTGGGCACATATCCAGGCCGGGGTCTCATGATCACATGAGAGTTACCGGGCCCGAATTCCAGGCACGATTCGTCAACCCAAAATGCCTGCAGGTCCCCTACCCTCTTGATGGAGGCCAACGCAGTCAGGAGTATTGTCTTTAACGACAGAATTTTCAACTCAGCTGACTGCAGAGGCTCAAAGGGTTCTCTCTGTAGTGCAGTTAGCACCAGAGTTAAGTCCCAAGAGGGTATGGAGGGAGGACGAGGCGGATTTAACCTCCTCGCCCCCCTAAGGAACCTGTCGACCAGATCGTGCTTACCTAGAGATTTTTCATCTACTAGCTCATGGCTAGCGGCGATAGCGGCAACATAGACTTTGAGGGTGGAGGGAGACAGCCTTCGCTCCAACCCATCTTGTAGAAAGGCAAGCACAGATCCGATCGAACATCTTCGGGGGTCTTCTCGCGAGAAGAGCACCAATCGACGAACAGGTTCCACTTCAACGCATAGAGGCGCCTCGTAGGGGGGCTCTAGCGGAAGTGATGGTGTCAACTACCGCTTGCGGTAGGTCACCTAGAACCTCTGCGTCCCGTCCAGGGACCAGACATGGAATTTCCAGAGGTCTGGACGCAAGTGCCATAGGGTGCCCCGTCTCTGAGTCAGGAGGTCCTTCCTCAGAGGAATGGGTCAGGGAGGTGCTGTCGCAAGGACCACTAGTTCCGGGAACCAAGTCCGGTTGGGCCAATATAGAGCGACCAACAGGACTTGCTCCTTGTCCTCCCTGACTTTGCACAGTGTCTGCGCAAGAAGGCTCACTGGGGGAAACGCATACTTGCGTTCTTCCCGGGGCCAGCTGTGGGCCAGGGCATCCGACCCGAGGGTTCCCTCTGTCAAGGAATAAAACCACTGACAGTGGGTCGTCTCTGGGGAGGCAAACAGGTCTACCTGTGCGGCCCCGAAACGACTCCAGATTAGCTGGACTGCCTGGGGATGGAGTTGCCATTCTCCCGGAAGCACCGGCTGACGTGACAGCTCGTCGGCTGCACGATTGAGCAGGCCCGGAATGTGAATGGCACGAAGCGACCTCAGATGCTTCTGACTCCATAAGGGGAGATGGCGGGCGAGTTGTGATATGCGACGAGAGCGTAGACCACCCTGTTTTTTGACGTACGCAACGGTCGCAGTGTTGTCCGTACGGACCAGAACGTGCTTGCCTCTGAGCGGAACTTTGAAGCGGCTGAGTGCAAGACGAACTGCTAACAACTCGAGGCAATTGATATGCCATTGCAGTTGAGGCCCCGTCCACAGACCCGAAACTGCAAGCCCGTTGTACATGGCACCCCAACCCGTGGATGAGGCATCCGTGGAGACAACGGAGTGCCTGGACACTTGTTCTAGGGGAACTCCCGCCCGTAGAAACAAAGGGTCCGACCATGGGCCGAAGGTTTGGCGGCACCTCAGAGTCACTTGGACACGGAGGGAACCGCTGTGCCACGCCCATCTCAGGACTCGATCGTGTAGCCAGCGTTGAAGCGGTCTCATATGAAGCAATCCGAGCGGCGTTACTGCGGCTGCGGATGCCATATGCCCCAGGAGCCTCTGAAAATGTTTCAGTGGTACCGCTGTCCTGCCTTTGAATGAATTCAAGCAGTTCAACACTGACTGGATGCGCGCTCGGTGAGGCGCGCTGTCATGGCGACCGAGTCTATCTCCATACCGAGAAAAGAGATCCTCTGTGTGGGACAGAGTTTGCTCTTCTCCCAGTTGACCCGAAGTCCCAACTGGCTGAGGTGACTGAGCACCTTGTCCCTGTGTTCGCACAACTGCTCTCACGACTGGGCAAGGATCAGCCAGTCGTCGAGGTAGTTGAGAATGCGAACACCATGCTCTCTCATGGGGGCAATGGCCACCTCCGCAACCTTCGTAAAGACGCGGGCGACAGGGACAGGCCAAAGGGCAAGACACGGTACTGACATGCCCGTCCCTCGAACACGAAGCGCAGAAAGGGCCGGTCGAGGGGAAACGAGAATGAAAGTACGCGTCCTTCAGGTCGATCGCTGCAAACCAATCTTGGGGACGGACGCACCTGAAGATGTGCTTCTGCGTTAGCATTCTGAACGGCAGCCTGTGAAGGGACCGGTTCAAGAATCGCAGGTCCAAGACCGGCCATAACCCGCCGCCTTTCTTGGGTACAATGAAGTACGTGCTGTAGAACCCGGACCTCATATCGGCTGGAGGGACCGGCTCCATCACGTCCTTCGCCAGTAGGACTGCGATCTCCGCCCGGAGCACGGGGCGTTCTCCTTCGCTACTGGGAAGTGAACGCCCCCAAACTTAGGGGGACGCCTGGCGAACTGAATCGCATAGCCGAGTCTGATGGTACGGCCCCGAGACGGGCTGGGAAGCTCTAGCCAGGCTTGGGAGCCACCGCCAAGCGCGCTCCCAAATGAAGGAGGGGCTGAGCGTGGCAAGGCTTTGTGGCGTTGCGCACGGTCTGCCTCACCTCCTTCCTCAGCGGGGAACAAGAGTGGCGAGGCATAGCGTCGCGCACTGTTGTCCACGCACCGCTGAGAAGAGGGGAATGAGAGTGGCGAGGCTTTGTAGCATCACACACTGCCATTCTCGCCCTCTTGTGGGGAGGGGAATGACAGCGTCACACGCTGCCATTCCTGAACTCCCGAGACCCAGAGGTATTGGAACTGCTCTTTTTTTTTTTTTTTTTTGGGTACCACTGGCTGTTTTTAACATCAGTGGCGGAACAGAATTACTAATGGTTTTCCACCCGGCCCTCCTCCGGGGAAGAACAGTTCCAGACCAAATCCGGTTCAATTGTGTTTCTGGACCAGGGTGGACATCGTCTAGCCAAGGGCCAGCGCTGTGCGCAGCTCAACCTCGGCTCAGAACTACCCTCGTGCACTAAGCAGGGCGGAGGTGGCCTGCCAGTGGCACTGCCACCCCACCGATGAGGATAGTGAGAGAGAGGAAAACTTTATACAGATTATGGCCCTATTGGTGTTCCATATTTTGGCACCAATAGTTCCACAATGCCAAAGCCTTCCAATGCACATCCGCATTGCAAAATTGGCTTTGCAAATCGCAAGGCGATTTACGCGTTGCACTATGCCTCAGCCATCCGGGAAAGCATGGCTGTCAAGTATGAATCTGATTCAGCACGAGCGCCCACTATTACGGTGGGAATCTCAGCATCATCTTCATTTTCAACACATAACAGCCCTCTCTCCGATGCAGCGATTGACATCTGTCCTCTGCAAGAGCCCCAAATGAAACGCTAGGTCCCCTTTCAAGGACCAGCAATCCCATCTGTAAGCTACCAGCAGACACGTGAGACAGTGGGCGTGGCCGTGAGACGGCACACGGCGCGCTGAACACTCAAGCCCTTATGAAAAAGGCAAGACGAACAGCGCGCCGACGTGGCTATGCTCTCATGAGAGAGCATAGACCACCCACGAACACAGTCTCAGCATGCTTGCGATGCGATAGAGGAGTGAGGGGCCCACAGAGATGTACGCGGCGGGGAAGCCTCACTGTAATCCTCAGGCCACCCAGGCTTATCAGCCAAAATAGTCCCCCCTCTGGTGCACCAGAAAAGAGACTAGATCGGGGTATAAGCGAAGGGACTCAACCCCGTTTGAGGCATCATAGTCTCGACCGCGCATCGGAGGCGCAGAGTGACGCGCGCAGAGTTGCCGTGGCAACCCGCGCTGTCACCCGGCAGCCAGACGGCACACGGCGCGCTGAACACTCAAACCCTCACGCGGAAGGTGAGATGACCAGCGCGTTGACGTGATCCCGTTCCCCTGAGAGAACATGGATCACCCACGACACAGTCTCAAAATGTTTATGCGAGAGGGATCGTGGCCGTCAGGACAGGAAACAACCGCATCCAGAAACGCACGAGTGGAATGACGTCTTGAAAAAGACGCAGTGTCACACCCGTGTTGCTCTTTTGTGAGGAAACGCTCTTTAAACAGTGCTGAAGCACCCAGGGGAAGACCGCGGCAACACACAGGTGGTAAGTGCAGTCCTGTGGTGCACTCACTGAAACAAACGCCCTCACCAAACCGACAGTTGCTGTGAGAACGGCAGTTTGTTATGCTGATGCAGCGGTGAACATGCGGTCGCGCTGATTGTGCCTTTTCGCCAACACAGAGCGTCCTTTTCGTTCTCTGGAGCATCTCTCTTGCAGATAGGCTCTCTTTTAGAAAAGCAGTCTTGCTTCATCAACGCCGTTCGGCTCCGAAGTGAATGACAGCGTGCATTCGCTCTCGCTTCCTGTTTATACCCGCGGAGCGCGAGATGCAAATCTCGCACGCCAATGGCCCATTGGCCTGTTCTCTATATCTCGAAGCTGATAGGGGCTCCCTGAAGTGATCCCAATTCGTCGGTACGTCCGACGTACGTCGAACGTGACCAACTGAATGGGAACCAGTGACATACAACCACTTCTTAGCCAATAAATAATAATTAAGACAATACTGCTCTGTTATAATCATTTATTACAAACAAGAACAATATAATATACTGAACATGTAACACAATTAAGTCACAATCTTTTATTAAGAAACAAGTCCAAACGTCTAGTGTGAAGTCATGATCAGAAGCCATCTGAGCATCAGAGGGATCCAGACAACGAATCTATGACACCCATTATAAAGAGTTGTCATGAAACTATAATGGACATGGGTGTTGCCTAAATAGACTACCGGTATATCATATTCGACTTACCTACAAATAACGGGATAATCCAGTGGTAAACCCATTATTTGTCGGCTCATATAGTTGCATGGAGGTGCATGTTCTGGAGATCATATTTAAAAAATTACACATCAGAAAATTTTGTCATGCAGAATTCCTTTAGATAAGACGCTTATCTATACCTCTACATTGTTGTTTTTTTGAGAACTTGTGAAATAATAAATTAATGACACCCCCATTATGCTTTGTCGGCTCATATATTTGCATGAAGGTGCATCTTGTGGAGATCATATTTCAACAATTACACATCAGAAAATGTTGTAATGCAGAATTTCTGTAGAGAATACACATATCTATACCTCTACGTTGTTGTTTTTTTGAGAACTTGTGAAATAATTAAATAATGACACCCCCATTATGCTTTATCAGCTCATATAGTTGCATGGTGGTGCATGTTCTGGAGATCTTGTTTCAACAATTACACATCAGAAAATGTTGTAATGCAGAATTCCTTTAGATAAGACACTTATCTATACCTCTATGTTGTTGTTTTTTTTGAGAACTTGTGAAATAATAAATTAATGACACCCCCATTATGCTTTTTCGGTTCATATAGTTGCATGGAGGTGCATGTTCTGGGGATCATATTTCAACAATTACACATCAGAAAATGTTGTAATGCAGAATTCCTTTAGAGAATACACTTAGCTATACCTCTACGTTGTTGTTTTTTTGTGAAATAATTAAACAATGACAACCACAGTATGCTTTGTATATACACACACACACATATCCTGTTAGTACATAGCATTATGACATACTATTAAATCTCAGTTTCAGACATAATGTTTCTCCATACTTTAAAAAAGACAAGACATTTAGTAAGAAATAAAGATTAAATACAAAAGTACAGATACATTTGCCACATAGCGTACACCTTTATTAAACAACATTTAACAGGAGCATATATTTTTACTGTTTAATGAAAATGCTTCCCAATTCTCAACCTCATATGTCTGTAACTACTGTTCCTTTAAAAAATAAAGGCCAAAAGCAAGGAAGGGCAGGGTTAACAACCATTAATTTTTTTTTAAGGTGGAACGGATAGTTAGGCGAATAAGGAGCTGGCGAAAAAGGTGTTTACAGTGGCATCTGTAGTGTGATGAGGCAGGCTTCATCCTTGCAATATAAAGCGATGTGGTTCCATGACAGTATTTTTTTCCATGACAGTAGTTTTTTATCACAAATATTCATATTCAAATATGAAGGTTTTTTCTCAAAGAATACTCAAATTTTTTCCTGAAAATTGTTTTTTTTCATTCAATTTAATTTGAAATTTTATGATCTTTGAATATGTGTTTTTTCACTGTGAGTTGCTTCTCTGAATTTTACGCTGTCGTCCATATGTCTGTGCAGGAGCGAACATTTAAGATACAATGTAAGGCGTCCCTGGGAGAGCTCATATCTGTCAAGCTCTACTCCAAGCCAATTAAAGGTCTTCCTGACAACCAGTGGTTCTGCGATAAGATCTCAGTCAACACGCCAGAAGGTGACAAGATTTTGTTTCCGTGCTACCGCTGGCTTGACTGTGACGAGAAGCTCGTTTTAAGACCTGCTAAAGGTAGGCACTACCAAAGCCAAAATGTACAATTACCAGTGTACTTGAAAGTTCATTGGTGATGTCTTGAAAATGTCACTGTGCACACACACACATCATATGTCACATTTTAAAAGAATTTATTTTGCTCTTAACTCCAAACATTAATGGAAGCATTTTGCAGGTTTGTACAGATTTGGATCAAACACAGAATGCTTGCATTACTCTATTATCAGTCTGACTGTAGTGGTTATGGGTAGACATGACATCGACGTATTTAGATAGACATATTACCTTTTATGGCAGAAATTGAGCAGTACTTTTTTGTACAAGTTTATGCACATGCCCAAGACCCCTGAATACTGTCATGGTGTGGTACAATAGAAAGGAGCGAGGACTCAATTGCTGGAACACGAGGAAAAGGAACATGAAGCATGACAGAGAACAGAAGACATCAAACAACGATCCAGCACAGAACTGCAGACACGAGGAGACTATGAAGGGTAACAGATTAGGCAGGTGATGAGGGAGAGCAGGTGGGGCAAATTAACCAATAACCAGATAACAAGGGGGAGGTTGACAAGAGACATAACATCATACCAAAACGTCTTGGTTAAGTATAGCCGCGTTTCCACCGCAGGAACTTTCCCCTCCAAACGGCCCTGCTTGCGAGGTGGTACTTTTTAAAAGTTCGCGAACTTTCGGGGGTGGGACTTGGGCGCTGAACATGCTGATTGGTTGAGCTCTCGCAGCATTTTTTTTTCCACCGCCATATTTACAAGTCTTTTGCGAGGTGGGTTCCGCGTTCAGTAAATATGTTCTTTGCAGCAATGGAGTTCAACAAAAAATTCGACCGATGGACCGACGACGAGGTTCAGGCTTTATTGAGCATATATGCGGAGGAGGACATCCAGCGGGAACTGGAAACGGCGACCCGCAATGGAAAGGTATACCTGAAGATATCGACTCGGTTCCAGTCACACTGGAAAACAGTGCAGAGAGAAGTTGAAGAAATTAAGACAAGATTACAAGAAATTAAAGGATCATAACAACCGGAGCGGTTCCGACCGGCGTATCAACAAGTGGCATGACCGCCTGGGCGCGTTGTTTTCTGGTGCAGCGGTAACGAAAGACTCGGCTAGTGCGTTGTTGGAAACCATCCAGGAATCCGAGTGGGTTGAAGGTAAATATCTCATCTTGGTATCATCTATTAAACTCGTTGCAGTGTTTAAACACGTTGCAGTAACCGCGGTCACCAGTACGTTAGCCCTCGTCCCGTGTCTCCTGCCGAAACACACACACGCCGAGGTATAAAGCTGACAAAAATGTGTATATATTTAAAAACTGATGTGTAATCCTTAATGGTTTTGAGTAGTTTTGTTGTTTTTAATTGTAAACTTAAATTGCCCATGATAAAAATTGCACACTGGGCATTGTTCAAGCTGGGCAAACAATTGTTCATTATTTGTAGTGAAAACACTTTAAATAATTAATTGATGGTTTCTATTGTTTCATGGTTGCCTTGTGTATTAATTTCCACGTGTTTGTGCAATTTTGAGAAAAGGAAAAGGGACTGTGACTTTTCTTGATGCACTGAGGGACATGGAGGATGCTAACCGGCCGTCCTGCAGCATGGACAAGAACAGCGAGACCAATATATTCAGCTGTTACTTGAGAGCCAGGCCGAGGAGAGATGAGGAGGCAAGAGTTGGCATACCACCAGTCAGAAGCGGAAGAAAGCAGACGGCAGCAGAGGGACTTTTTCAGACTGGGTTTCTGTCTGTTCTTGGACAGTTTGTCCAGTCGTTCAAGAAGTAGCCACAATGACCAGTCGCTTGAATGAAGCATTTGCACTACCACATTTGTACTTTATATATTGTACGTGTTGGCACAGCTCTTGGACAGGTTACTGAAAAATACACTTTTTTTTATATTGTTGTTTTCACATTTTATATTTTCATTTTATTGTTCTAGTAATTTATTTGTCTTTGCACACTTTTATTTTAATTTTGTAAGAACTAATCTGTCTAAAATGTGTAAAATGTCACTGTGTCTTTAATTTCCACATTCTAACTATAGAACCACATTCTAATTGTATTCATATAGTGTAGGAAGCAAATAAAAGGGCTGCTGCTCGCAAGTCTTTCTGAATATGCACATAAACATATCTAGAAAACCCAAATATTATATTTTTAAATGTATAACTATGTGAATGTAGTATAATAACTTATAACCACAACTTAAGTGAAGCCATAAGTGTGGTCCTGCTTCATTTCAAATTTGAGGAAGAAGTCTCTAAATTATGCATTTAATGAAGCATATTGTAATACTAGTCATGTGATTTTTTTTTGTTTTTGTGAATGTTAAGAGATGTTATTGTGATAAAAAATAAAATACTTGCAGTCTAGTACCTAATCTTTCAACCACTTAATTCAGTCTATTGTTTTCATTCAATTAACTTTTCACACATCTGTCATGAATGACTAAAACCTCATTATCCTTTTATAGAAAATATTTTGTTTTGGAATTGAGCTATTACAACACATTCAGATTTTGGATTGCCCATCATCCCATTTTGCATTAAAATGGTCAAACCAGGTGAAAGTGCACGTTTAAATAAGCAGTGTTGGTAATGTGTATACCAGCAAAAGCAGCGCTGCTTGCATCTCCTCCACTTGTTATTGTTGCAGACAGTATCGCGCAAAAGTGATTCATGTCCGTCGGTGACTGGGAGGAGCAGTCGTGCGCATTCCCACGTCACCGGACTAATTTGCCTAATCTCCCCGGTACTTTAGACCGCGGTGGAAACGCAGATTGTAGCAGGTCTGGGGGAGAAAAAGTTCCTGGGAAAAAAGTTCCTGGTACAAATAGTTCCGGGTAATTTCGGTGGAAACGCGGCTTATGTAACCCTCGTTCCCTGAGGACGTAACGGAGACGTTACGTCAGTGACTGACGAATGGGGGTTTCTCCCTAGAAGCCTATCAACTTCTAGATTTAAAAATGCGCCCAATGGCCATAAAATGCCATGGGCATGCGGAATTTCCATAGCGTAACTCTGCCCCACCTTGTGGGTATGTAAGGAAATACGCTGGCAATATCGCACTATGTTACCTGCTGAGGAGCCGAGACTGAACTCCAGGCCGTTCCAGCGGTACAGCAGAAGTGGCAGAGGGACGTTATGTAACATCTCATAATTATCTTTAAATCAAAGATAGTTACATATCTGATTTTGGGTGGGTTTCCCACATAAACGATGATTAATTCTACTTGATAAAATAAGGCAGCCACACAACTTCTGGTTGTTTGTTCCTTTTACCTGAATTTCTTTCATTTATGGTGTGCATTAAACAACCAACTCATTATACTACAACCACAACAGTGCTAGTATCCTTCATACCCCACTTGTGCATCTGAGATCAAACATTAATCCATCTTGATCAAACTATGTATCAAGTCTTTGCTTGTACAAACACTACGGGCCCTATTCTAACGATCTGAAACGCAAGTGTCAAAGCGCGAAGCGCAAGTAACTTTGTGGGCGGGTCTCGGCGCTGTTGCTATTTTCCCGGCGGGATAAATGGCTCTTGCGCCCGGCGCAAATCTAAAATGGGTTGGTCTGAAGTAGCTTCATTATTCATAGGTGTGGTTTGGGCGTAACGTGAATAAACCAATCAGAGCGTCATCCAACATTCCCTTTAAAAGCAGGTGCGCAAGTTCCATTATGCATTGCTATTATTATGGCGTATTTACCAGGCGCACACCAGGAGCGGTTCACAGCCGAGGAGACTGATGTTCTTGTAAGAGCAGTGAAAGACAGAGAAGTGAAGTTGTAATGTTGTACATTATGGTAAAAGTGATTTCACAGTCTTTTTTTTTTCAGTCTTTCAGTTTTTTCAGTTTTTCAGTCGATTTTTTTTCCTGGTTCTTGACGGACAAACCAATTTGTCAGATGTCCTTATATACATTTATGTCTTGCCACTATATTGGGCAAACAGGTCTTATCCTTAATTATTACAATTAGCCTGAATAATTTGTAAGCTAGATTTATGCCTATTTTTTCACATCTTCGTGGCACACCACAATGATTTCCGTCATCTCATGTGTTAATATTTTTTTAGTGTAACAATTTATGATTTGCAAAAATAACTGTTGCATCTGTGTAGATTACATGAGCAAAGTGTATGCGCGTTGTGCACGCTATACATTATGGTCAAGCATGCGCCCTTAAAATAGCATAATGAACAACGGTCAGCGCGCCACTGACTTTAGACTAGGTTTTTTCTGGTCAGTGGCGCAATTGTTTAATGGAACAGCAAAATAGCACCAGGGATTGTTTGCGCCGGAACACGCCTCCTTTTTTGCGCTGAACCGCCCAGGGAGCGCAAGTTCATTCACTAGTTAGCGACATGCTTCTGTGGAGGGAAAAGCGCGCTTTGCGCGGGTGCAAAATAGGAATGACACATGCGTCGGTGTACAAAGTCAATTGCGCTGGGTGCAAGATAGGGCCCTACATGTGTAAGAGTAAAAGAAACCAGTCTTATCTGTGTTAAACACTGAAGGAGTTCAGAGGAGATATCGACTGAAGTTACTAATGTCCTTGAATCACAATGGTAGTCCGTATTGTAGAACGTCAAAGCAGTCCTCAATGCAAATCCATAGAAGAGAAGACAATTTGGTCAACTTAAGTTCTTGTCAACAGCATCAATGAAGATTCCAATTCCATCCTCAACATGATCATAGGCATCAAACATCCCATAGCCATAAACCCTTAGTTGAGAATGAAGCAAAAATGCTTCTCAACAAGGGTTCCTCAAATGCAGTAGATCAGCTCAAACACTGCTACCTTGCACATGGGCACACAAACCAACTCTTAATCAATTCTTCTTCTATCCATTTATCCAGGCTTACCTAAAGTTAATACTGCCCCCTACCAGGGAGGATCGCTACTACAGCTGCACTTAACTCGTAGCAGGCTGAAGACTGTTTCATGCCCCCTCCATCACAGGAAGTCTCGAAATACCCATGACAGACTTTCAAATTCTGAACATGATAGGTATCAACCTTTCCAGGTTCCTCATGAAATGAAACCGCATAATTTACTGGAACCAAACATTTTTCGACTTTTGCTGGCCCCTTCCATTTGGCAGACAGTTTAGACACAAACCCATCATCTGTTTTGGACAAAGGATGAGCTCGAACCCAAACTAGGTCTCCTACTCGAAATTGAGTATGTTTTTTTCTTTTGTCATAATAGCGTTTTTGCTTGGTCTGAGCTCGTTCTACATTCTCCCTTACCACCTGGATAAGACTTTGTTGTCTATCTATCACTTCATAGGTAGGGCTACTTGGATCAGGTGGTCGCCTAATGGTTCTTTCTAATGGACCCTTAAGTTTGCGTCCCAAAGCAACTTCGGCAGGTGTGCAGCCCGTACTTTCATGCCATGCCGTATTAATTGCAAACCTAAATTCAGCTAACCACATATCCCATTGTCTGTGGTGCTCTCCTACATATGAAGCCATCATTGTTTTGAGGGTACGATTTACCCTTTCCGTGAGGTTTGTTTGTGGGTGATACGCAGTTGTTAATTTCTGCACAACTCCCCATTGCTTACACATTAAGTTAATAAGATGGGAGGTGAATTGTGCTCCTCGATCTGATACAAGGTAAGCAGGAGTTCCCCACCTCGTGAATATTTCCTCCACTAAGATGCGTGCTAGTTGTAGAGCCTTGGCCGTTCGTAAAGGAAATAACTCCACCCACTTGGAGCAATAGTCAACCACTACTAGCAGGTGTTCATTCTGCTTACCACTCTTTGGAAAAGGTCCCATCAAATCTACACCCAGCATGTACCCCGGCTCAACCACAGGTGTTGACTGTAAATATCCAGACAGCTTTGACAAGTTAGGTTTGTACTTCTGACATACATGACAAAACTTGCAGTACTTCCATACATCAGCACGCATACTAGGACAATAGGCACTTTCCATTAACTTCCATTAGCCGACGCAATGTCTTCATTCTTCCGAGATGCCCACTCAATGGATTATCATGCGCGTACTGCAAAAACTCCTTTCGGAGGGATGCTGGGATGACTAATTGCAATTTCTCTCCATCCTGGTTACTAGGGACACTGCGGAATAACAACCCATTTTCCCACACATATCTTACACGTGTGTTATCCGCATCCACCGGAGCATCTGCCTTCTCACTCAGTTCTTGCACTTCCAAATCCTCACTCTGAGCAGTGGCTAGTTCAGACAGGTTTACCGGTAACATTGCTGGCTTAACTGGGGACTTCATGGCTTTAAGAACTGTCAACCTGAACTGTTTTGGGGAAAGCGAACGGCTTTTGAAGCAGGTCGGCGGAGCGCGCATAGGCAGCTGATCTCACTCAGCAACGAATAGGTTGTATTTAACGAGCGTTCCATAGCTGGCGCGGAAGTGTTCAGCACGCGTTTCAGCCTCCGCGTGTGAAGACCGACGCGGGTAAAGACATCTGTATTCGACTCTTCCTCTGCGCGACTCCTCCGAGGCAGGGACTCCGATAAGGCACCGAGTTTTCTCCTTCTTCTCCCTTCATCTTTCTTTCCTTCCTCCCTCTAACCATGTGCGTCCACTCCATCCCCGTTATCTCGCAACCACGACCCACTATTACACGTAGACGTACACGGCACCGTAACACTGCTAATCTACTTCCTGTTCCCTCCTCCTCTAATGCCCCTCCGTCTCTTTCTTTTTCTGTGGGGCTATGGAATTGTCAGTCAGCTGTCAATAAAGCTGACTTCATTCCTGCCTTTGCCACTCAATCCGCTCTCAAAATCCTGGCCTTGACTGAGATCTGGATCCGTCCAGAAGACTCAGCAACACCTGCTGCTCTCTCTAATAACTTCTCTTTCTCCCACACCCCTCGCATGACTGGGAGGGGTGGCGGCACAGGTCTTCTCATTTCTAACAATTGGAAATACTCATCTCACACAGCTCTTTGCAAAAACAACACATTTGAATATCATGCTATAACGCTTTCAACTCCCACTAAAATACATATTGTAGTCATTTACCGCCCCCAGGTCCACTGACCACCTTTGTTGATGAGCTAGATGTTCTGCTGTCCTCATTTCCAGAGGATGGCTGCCCACTCATAGTACTCGGCGACTTCAACATTCACCTGGACAAATCTTATGCTTCAGATTTCCACTCCCTCCTAGCTTCATTCGACCTCAAACGCCTCATCACGTCACATACCCACAAATCTGGTAACCAACTGGACCTCATTTACACACGCAACTGCTCTACAGACAATATCTTGGTCAAACCTCTACACATCTCAGATCACTTTTTTATCACATTTAATCTTCAACTTACTACTCACGCACCACCAGTTCCTCCACCAGTTACTTTCAGACGAAACCTGCGCTCACTCTCTCCTTCTCATCTTTCCTCTGCTGTCTCTTCCTCCCTTCCCTCATCCACACAATTCTCTTCTATGGACGTTAACACTGCAACTGACACTCTATGCTCCACTTTAACTTCATGTCTAGACGATATCTGCCCTCTTTCTTTTAGGCCAGCACGAGCTACTCCCTCTAACCCTTGGTTATCTGATGTTATTCGTGAACATCGGACGACACTCAGGGCAGCAGAGAGGAAATGGCATAAATCAAATCACCCATCTGATCTAGCTAAGTATCAGTCATTGCTCTCATCCTTCTCGAATGAAGTACACGCAGCTAAATATTCTTATTTCCAAAACAAAATCAGCAGCACCTCAAACTCACGCACACTATTCAGAACATTCAACTCTCTGCTCTGTCCTCCTCCACCACCCCCCACCACCTCCCTATCTCCAGACAAACAAAACAACAACTATCAGCAATCAGTTCTCACCCCCACACACTGTGGATTTTAGATCAGCCACTTCCACGACCGAACATACTCTCTCCTCATTTTCCACACTCACTGAGGCCGAAGTATCTAAACTTTTCCTCTCCAGCCATCCTACCACCTGTCCTCTCGATCCCATTCCCTCACACCTCCTTCAAGCCATCTCTCCTACTCTCCTTCCTGCACTCACACACATCATCAACACATCGCTCTGCACTGGCACTTTCCCTACCACTTTCAAGCAGGCTCGGGTAACTCCACTGCTTAAGAAACCCACTTTAAACGCATCACTCATAGATAACTACAGACCTGTCTCTCTCCTGCCATTCATAGCAAAAACTCTTGAACGAGTTGTTTTCAACCAGGTTTCATCCTTCCTCTCACAGAATAACCAGCTGGACTCTAACCAATCCGGTTTCAAAAGGGGCCACTCCACAGAGACTGCATTACTGTCGGTCACCGAAGCCCTGCGGATAGCTAAAGCTGAGTCCAAATCATCAGTCCTCGTCCTCCTTGATCTATCTGCTGCCTTTGACACAGTAAATCATCAAATCCTTCTGTCCACCCTCTCATCACTGGGCATCACAGGGACTCCACTCCATTGGTTTGAATCTTATCTCACAGGTAGGTCCTTCAAGGTTGCCTGGAGAGGAGAGGAATCCCAAGCACATCAACTGACCACGGGGGTTCCTCAGGGCTCAGTGCTTGGACCTATGGCTTCTCCATTTACACTACTTCATTAGGTCCCATCATACAGGCACATGGCTTCTCATATCACTGCTATGCTGATGACACTCAGCTCTACCTTTCATTCCAACCAGACGACCCCACAGTAGCTGCACGAATCTCCAGCTGTCTGGCTGACATCTCTGCATGGATGAGTAAAAATCACCTACAGCTCAACCTGGCAAAGACTGAGTTCCTCATCTTTCCCGCCAGTCCCACTATGCAACATGACTTCACCATCCAGCTAGGTGCATCCCTGATCTCCCCTTCAAAATCAGTCAGAAATCTTGGAGTTACATTTGATGACCAGTTGTCCTTCAGAGATCACATTGCTAAGACAGCTCGCTCTTGCAGGTTTGCGCTCTACAACATCAGGAAGATCAGACCGTTCCTAACAGAACACGCAACACAGCTTCTTGTCCAGGCCCTGGTTATTTCTAGACTTGACTACTGCAATGCGCTTCTGGCTGGACTCCCCTCTTGTGCGATCCAAACACTACAAATGATCCAGAATGCAGCGGCACGTCTGGTCTTCAACGAGCTCAAAAGGACCCACGTCACACCTCTCTTCATCTCTCTGCACTGGCTACCACTCGCTGCTCGCATCAAGTTTAAGTCGCTGACGCTTGCCTACAGAGCCACCACGCACTCAGCTCCTGCATACTTTGACTCGATTCTACGTCGCCACACCCCCACCAGAAGCCTTCGTTCAACCAAGGAGCGAAGGCTTGTGGTACCTTCACAGAGAGGCAAAAAATCCCTTTCCAGAACATTTTCATTCAACGTTCCCAGCTGGTGGAACGATCTGCCCACCGCCATCCGAAATGCGGATTCATTGACAACATTCAAAAGTCAACTAAAAACTCATCTCTTCCGTGAGCACTTAACCTCCTAAAAAAAAAAAAAAATAAATAAAAATAAAAATAAAAAACCTTTCCTTTCCTCTTTTCCTCCTCTTTCCCGCCCTACTCTAGCCTGTGCAACACTGAGACCAAGTATTTCAGGCACTTGTTGCGCTCACTCGACTCTTCACGACCAATCGCTTATTGTACCCCCAAGTTGTAAGTCGCTTTGGATAAAAGCGTCTGCTAAATGCATAAATGTAAATGTAAATGTCAACCTTCCTGAAGTTGCCAATGGTTCCATGCTTCTTGATAGTACATCCTGAACAACATTGGACTGACCCTTTCTATACTTAACAGTAAACTGAAAACCTTGTAAACGGATGGTCCACCGTGTCAATCTTGAAGACAGTTTGGGGTGTTGGAATACCCAAGTTAACGCAGAGTGGTCCGTAATCACCTCAAAAGGTCGACCTTCTAAATAGATTCTGCATTTCTCCACTGCCCAGATCACTGCGAGACATTCCTTTTCTGAAACAAAATATACTCTTTCAGGTCCTCGCAACAAACGAGATGCGTATGCCACTACATGCTCTTCTCCCTCTGCCTCTTGAGTCAGTACTGCTCCTAAGCCAACCTCACTGGCATCTGTTTGTACTCTGAATGACCTTGACAGGTCAGGTGGAATTAGTACCGGAGCATTCGTCAGGTCTCGCTTAATGGTGTCAAATGCTGTCTGGCATTCTTCTGTCCAAACCCAAGTAGCATTCTTTTGTTTCAGCGCATGAAGTGCAGCAGCCTTTTCCTAAAACTTGGGTATAAATCGGTAACACCATCCGGCCAACCCGATAAAACGTTGTGGCTCCTTAAGAGATTGAGGCACCGGAAAGTCACCTACTGCAGACACTTTTGATGGATCTGTCTTAACTCCTTCTCCAGATATTATATGTCCCAAGAATGTAAGGGATTTCTGGAAAAAATTAAATTTTTTCAGGTTAAGAGTAAGACCAGCATTGGAAAGACAGCTGAACACCTGTTTAAGCATATGCATATGCTTTTCTTCATTTTATGAGAATATCACCACATCTTCTATGTATATCAGACAGCATTTTCCTCTTAGATCCCTGAGAACATGCTCCATCATTCTTTGGAATGAAGCTGCGGCATTTTTAAGGCCAAAGGGTAGACGGAGGAATTCAAATAGCCCTGCAGAGGTAACAAAAGCTGTCTTGTGTATGCTTTCTGGTTCCATCTCCATTTGCCAATAACCAGTCTTGAGGTCAAGAGTGCTAAACACCGTTGTTCCATGCATTGATTCCAGAATGTCCTGTATTTGTGGTATAGGATAAGCATCGAGGTGCGTTTTTGCATTTGTGCCTCTATAATCTACACACAGCCTTGATTCTCCATCTTTTTTAGGTACCACCACTACTGGTGCTGCATATGGAGAAATTGAGGGACGGATGATCTTCTTATCCAGTAACCCTTGAATTTCTGCATCTATGAATTGTTGTTTTTCTCTTGACACCTTATAGGGTCTTTTCCTCACAGGCACTTCGTCAGTGGTGATTATCCGATGTTTAACTACACTTGACTGCCCTATTTCATTGGTGCAGACTGTGGGCAAGTTCAACATCAGCTCCCTCAGCACCTCTTTGCCATGATGATTCATATCAGCTTTCTGAACAATGTCATGGATCGACTGTACAGTTTCCTCTGATGCCACAAGAGGAGACAGAGCAAGGTAGAAATGTACAGTAGTACAGGATTCGTGTGAAAACAATGGAAAAGTTACCATGTTCTCATCATCATCTAAGGCTGGCAGTTGATACTGAGATCTTCTGAAATCAAGGAAGATCACTGAAGAAAGCAGAAAATCCATACCAAGGATAATGGGTACTGTTAGATCAACATCACGCATTACATACAATGTAAGATCTCTTTTCCTCCCTTGCAGGTCACATTCCCATTCCAGCTTACCAATGGCATCCTGCCTCTGACCATTGGCTAGCAAGAAGGATTGACCATTACTCGGTTTACACGGTTCTTGACATTGCAATTGCTTCCAGCAAGATTCTTTTATGAGCGATAAAGTACTGCCAGTATCAATCATTGCTTGGAAGTATCTGCCACGTAAAATGATTGGAAAACTGATCATTTCAGGTTGAACAGCACTCTTTGTAGACTGCATAGTTCTTCCTCAACATGATCATAGGCATCAAACATCCCATAGCCATAAACCCTTAGTTGAGAATGAAGCAAAAATGCTTCTCAACAAGGGTTCCTCAAATGCAGTAGATCAGCTCAAACACTGCTACCTTGCACATTCTTTTAGAAGAATTCCTTTAAGCAAACATGTGTCTTCATATGATGGAGAGATAGTGTCAAAAGTGTCAGATGCTCAAATAAAGTATAAAATAAAGTATATCATTGTAGAGATGAGGCTTGCTGATCAGAGGTGTCAAAAGTATTCGCATTCATTACTCAAGTAGAAGTATAGATACTAGGGTTTAAAAAGACTTCTGTAGAAGTTGAAGTATCAACTCAAGCTCATTACTCAAGTAAAAGTGTAAAAGTACTGGTTTCAAAACTACTTAAAGTATAAAAGTAACAGTAATGTAAGGGGAAAAAATGCCATTAAAGGGGTAGTTCACCCAAAAATGAAAATTCTGTCATCATTTACTCACCCTCAAGAACTTCCAACCGGTATGAGTTTGGAAGATATTTTGAAGAATGTTTGTAACCAAGCAGATAGAGAAACCATTGACTGCCATAGTAGGGGCAAAATGCTATGGCAATCAATGGTTGCATATAATCTGCTTGGTTACAAACATTCTTCAAAATATCTTCAGAACAAAGAAACTCATACAGGTTTGGAACAACTTGAGGGTGAGTAAATGATGACAGAATTTTCATTTTTGGGTGAAGTATCCCTTTAAGGACAAAATATTAGGCCGCGCCACAGTGCACCCCACCTCCTCAAAAAAAAAAATTTTTTTCTAAAGGCCATAATGACTATAATGTTATATTAAAAAGTTAATGTTGAAATTTTTTAGATGCATAGGCTACCCGTTTCAGCTGCATATATTCCCATTGAAAATCAACGCATTTTAGGACAATGCAAATACATTAAAGAACCATATGTGTACTACTGAGCAAAAAGTCAAAATTCAAAGGCATGTTATCAATAAACATTATTTGAATGCGTGATCAGTGTGGCCAGATTGGGTCAACGATTTCGAGCCAAAAAACTCACCAAATGTACATTTATATAAAAAAAATGGTTATTGATAACATGGCTCTGAATTTTGACTTTTTGCACCTTTACAATACTTATAGGCAACTAGTCACTCCAAGAAAAATCCCAAAACTTTAACTGCCAAAATAATGTGATATTATTTTATTGCCATACCAATCAATGTTGATAAGTAAGTTACCATTTTATCTCCTTAAAACATACCATTGAAAAAATCAATTTCCCAGTAAAACGGATCAAATATGTCCAGGTAGAAACTGTCAAAACGGCAATCCCTCAGAAAAACACAATGTCAACAATAAGAAGCCAATTTACGTGTAAAAAGTGCCCAATATAGAGATTGGAAAAAGCAATGTAATTTACAGGCATTTCACACGTTAAT
Source organism: Gobio gobio (assembly GCF_949357685.1). Taxonomy (NCBI): domain Eukaryota; kingdom Metazoa; phylum Chordata; class Actinopteri; order Cypriniformes; family Gobionidae; genus Gobio; species Gobio gobio. The sequence goes on from NC_137098.1 coordinate 320,810, forward strand.
GGATACACCACTGCCAAAATGCGTAATTCATTGATACTGTACAATAACAATAACCTTTGTGTTGCACTTTGCTTTGACAAAACTACAGTATGTCTTTCGTGAAGTACATGGCACAGGCACTTAGCACAGTCAAAACTGATTAATCGTTGATTTAAACCTCTTTCAGCAGCTGTCGGGGTTGCAGATGTCCTAAGTGTGTATATGACGATGGACCGGAGTCACGGTTCTATTTATAAAGAGTCTTCGAGTCACAGGTGTACTTCACGTTTGAGAGTTGAGTCACTCTCCCACTCTTTACTGTAGATACAACTTACTGTATATTTCTGCCACTGGTATAGCGATCACTGGAATATACAGCAACTAGTTATCGCGTTAAAAACCTGGCTAAAGTCATGAATGAGCACGTCTGCCTGCTGATCGCTGATTGGCTGAAAGTGCATGCTCGTCGGCGAGAACCCGCCCTCTCTGGCCACATGGTGTGTGATTTGTGCAGGTGCAGGCGTGATTGATCGACTACAGCCCAATAGGGTGTCAGAACGGTTTGTGTCCTTCTCATCCAACCACAGTCAAATTCACTCTATCCGGATGGCACGATTTATCTGGATAGTTGTTTTTTTTTAAAACATGCCGACATGGAATAGGAGTAACGAGGCTATTATTAAAATGTAAGGAGTAGAAGTAAAAAGTAGGCTAAGAAAGAATTACTCCAGTAAAGTATAGATACCCAAAATTTCTACTTTAGTAAGGTAACGAAGTATTTGTACTTCGTTACTTGACACCTCTGTTGCTGATGTACTGTATATGTAGTCATTCATATGTTTTTTACATAGACATCTTTTTATGTATCTCAGAAGACTGTGTCAAGTCAAGTCAACTTTATTTATATAGCTCTTTTTACAATGCCGATTGTTTCAGAGCAGCTTCACAGTGTTAAACAGGAAAATAATGCAAAAGAATTTGATTCACTCGAGAAAACGGTGATGTCATCAGCTCATTTCAATTATCATACAGTGACAATGTGGGCAGATCAGTAATATAGTTGAATATTTAGTGACTGTGACTCTAGCCTTTTTTTTTTTTAAAAGAACATTTTTAATAAAATATGTCCATGATAAAAAGTAATCGTCCAGTCATCATCCTATGATCAAGTAATGATATAAAGAAAATATAGCCCCTAAATTATTATGATTGCGAACATAATGAATTATTTTTGGATTTAATTTGGCATTTGCATTTCAGCTTCACTTGTGTTCGAGGACACCAGCTTAATAGCCCAAAGACAGAGGGCGATGCAGCGAGAAGAGCGACAAAAGTTATTTAGGTTTGTGAGCAGTCGGGTGTGCCAGCGAAGTGTCTGCTTTATATTAAAATAAATTCTGTGAAATTAAATTCCTTCCGGTGAAATACGGTTGAATATTCTACTCCCAGGTGGCGTGTGTATGCTGAGGGCACGCCTCAAGTTATCGATTGCGACACTGCCCTCACTCTGCCAGCTGAAGTCCGATTCTCTTTCACAAAGTCAGAGGAGTTTTTCTCCACTGCTGGAAAGCAGTAAGTGACCAAGTCATTTTAACCCTCCAGTAGAGTGCATCTCTTTTTTACACCTTGTGTAACCAAATATTGGGTTTTTAGAACAGCACAATTATAAGAATCTAGAGAAACAATTTTACTGTGTAAAATTCAATTTAACTGTGGTGATGTGTGTGTGTGTGTGTGTGTGTGTGTGTGTGTGTGTGTGTGTGTGTGTGTGTGTGTGTGTGTGTGTGTGTGTGTGTGTGTGTGTGTGTGTGTGTGTAGGTTAGCTGTTCTGCAGCTAACTGGATTAGCTGACAACAAAAAATCCTGGAAAAGCATCAGGCAACTGGAAACCCTCTATTGTGGGATCAGAAACGAAACCATCGGTACTCATCTGAAATGAATGAACTGTTAAAAATGACTGTATTGCAAATAAAGTACTGTCTGTACTGTAGCATATGTTCTGACATAGCATGCTTTGCAGAATATGTACAGGAGCATTGGGATGAGGATCAGTTCTTTGGCTACCAGTATCTGAATGGCTTGAATCCCATGATGATCCAGCGCTGCTCAAAGCTGCCTGAGAATTTCCCCGTCACAAACGACATGGTCAAAGACTCCCTCAGCGGGAGCAGCTTGGAGCAGGAGCTGAAGGTACGCTACTTTCTACTGTCAATTATTTGGAATGACTGCTTTGGTTTTGTCTAATCTCCTGTGTTTCTTCATTATTTTTTGTGATCTACCCCCACACCCAGAAAGGGAACATCTTCCTATCTGACTATAAGATGTTGGATGGGCTTGTGGAAAATGTAATCAATGGCAGGCAGCAGTATCTCACGGCTCCCCTGGTCCTGCTGTACTGCAACCCTCAGGGCAAGATGATGCCCATCGCCATTCAGGTGAGTATCTTGCATGTACAACGGATGAGTAGGCAAAATTGTCTGAATGATTAAACATTAAGGCCCAATCCCATTTCTACCTCTATGCCCTTCTCTTTCCCCTGCCCCATCATTTTCCGCGCTCATGTTAAGGGTAGGGGTGTCTCGATTCTCTTTCGGCTGAAGTGGTAGTGGGTAAGAGGAAGGGCCAGATAGCCCTTCAAACGAAGATTTTTCAGGACCACACTTTGAACGAAGGGGTATGAGGAGTTCCCCTTCAAGGGAACTTGCGCTGCGTCACTGCCTTGGGAACGCCTCTGCGTGATTGTGTCGTGAAGCACATTTGTCATCAGTCCAATAGAGAGACGGAACATCATAGGCGGGTGGCGTTATAGACAGGAAAGTATAAAGCATCCCAGCAAACACACGCCCCCAGCTTCTGTTGTCTTCAGCAAGCACTCTGTGTCATTTGTCATTTTTTAGCTCTGTGTTTGTGTCTGAGTTCAGACTTTCTTGTTTTCATTATACAAGTTTGCATGCCCTATCTCAGCCTTCTCCCCTCAGATCCGCGGCCACTTCTCTGGGTTCGGGAGCCTGCGCTGCGGTTTTCTCCCGCCCGGGGGGGCGGCCTCGGTGCTGCAGCTGTCTTCCTCCGAGGAGGTTGATATCTGCAATATCTGCAGGGGCTGAAGACTCGCCACTTCAAACCCCCTCGAGAGAGGAGCTTGTGGAGGTTAGGTTAGGTCTGAGCAGGGCTGTGGCTAAATTAAACATTGACTGGCCCACACAAGATCAGCAGGAGTGCGCCTCAGTAAAAACCAGGCTTGATGAGCGCTTTCTGCCAGCCCATTCTGTTCAGCCTCCACGGCGGAGCCTGCCGTTTTTCACTGATATCCACACTGAGGTGTCGAGTTCGTGGAAGCAGCCCATGTCCTCAAGAGTGTTCAGTCCCTACACATCAGTTTACAGTAACATCGGGGGGCTGAAAAGACATGGCCATGGTTCAATGCTGAAGGTGGAAGAGACGCTTGCGAACCATCTCTCTCCCAAATCTGCATCGGCCATTAAGGCTCCGTCTTTACCCACTAAGCCTCTCAGAGCTACATCTGCTTTAGTGGGTAAAACATACTCGGCAGCGGGTCAGGCCGCCGCATCCCTGCACACTAGCATATCAGGCTGACCTGCTGAGGGACCTGGGGGAAAGTCATGAGATCGGGGCTGATATGGTGAATGAGCTCCTGTCCTCTGCAGATTTAGCCCTCCGTGCCACCAAGGAGACGACCAGATGTATTGGCCGTTCTATGGCAGCCCTGGTGGCCACGGAGAGGCATCTTTGGCTAAATCTGACCGAGATAAAGGAGAAGGACAAAAGCTTCCTGCTTGATGCGCTATTGTCTCCTGAGGGCCTGTTCGGTGACGCCGTTACCTTGGAAGGCTGCGCCTGAGAGCGCCGCCCACCGCCCCACCCTTTCTGCTGGGGTGCGCGGGTGGCGACGCTCTACTTTTGCTGCGCTCGATAGGAGACGCTTGCACTCGGCCTGGGGTTTCCGGGGAAGGACATGCTTGAGTGCCGTTGACTGCTTCTTTGCCTCCTGGAACCTGTCGGTAACCGTGGTAACAGTGTCACCGAACAGGCCATCAGGAGACAACTGCGCATCAAATTTCAGGGGCCATCATGTGCTTGTACGCACAGACAGCACATCGGTGGTCTCCTATATAAACCATCAGGGGGGTCTGAGGTCTCGTCAGTTGTACAAGTTGGCTCGCCTTATCCTTCTGTGGGCCCAGGGGAAACTGCTCTCAGTCAGGGCAATGTACATCCCAGGGCACCTGAATGTGGAAGCAGACATCCTGTCGAGGCAGGGGCAGAGGCCCGGGGAGTGGAGACTCCACACCGAGGTGGTGGAGCTCCTTTGGGAGAAATTCATCAGGGCTCAAGTGGACCTGTTTACCACTCATGAATATACACATTGTCGTCTGTGGTTCTCCCTGTCACCTCCAGCTCCTCTCGGACTGGACGTGATGGTAAAGGAGTGGCCGAGGCTGCCCCTGTACACTTTTCCCCCGATTGCTCTGCTTCCGGGAGTTCTAGAGAGAGTGCTCAGGATGTAGCACATCTACTGCTAGTAGCCCCGTTCTGGCTCTCCTCTGGAGATTCCGCTCAGGGAGGACCTTTTCTCTAAGGCGGGTGGTGTCTTCATACACCCTCGCCCAGAGTTGTTGAAACTGTGGGCTTGGTGTCTGAGGGGGCCCAGCTCATAAGTTCTGGTCTCTCAGCCGAGGTTGTGGAGACCATTCTACACTCTAGAGCTCCTCCACGAGGAAACTGTACACTCTGAAGTGGAGACTCTTCGCCTCATGGTGCAGAGATCGCCTGTGGGATCCAGTTAACTGCCCTGCAAGCGCGGTGCTGGAGTACTTGCAGGAGAGATTCTAGGCCATCTCACTTGCTTATGTGGTGGCCGGGCAGCCTTCTCCTTTGGCTGTCTGGGCCCACTCGACTAGGAGTATGACAGCCTCTCAGGCACACTTGGCAGGGGCCTCCCTGCAGGATGTTTGTGATTCGGCAGGATGGTCCTCACCGCTCACTTTCGTCAGATTCTATGAACTTGACATTAATGCTACTCCAGGAGTTCGGGTGTTTGCCTCCTAACAATGCCACAGGCGGGCATCCAGCTCCTATGGGGGCATGGGTATTCTCATTCCCAAAGCGGTGACGCAGCGCGAGTTCCGTTGAAGGGGAACGTCTCAGTTACATCTGTAAACTTAGTTCTCTGAATAGGGAACAAGATGCTGTGTCACCCTGCCATATTCCCTGCATGCCTGCAAGCGTCTTGCTTCATCCTTATTCCAGAAGCTGGGGGTGTGTGTTTGGTGGGATGCTTTATACTTTCCAGTCTATGTCGTCACCAGCCTATGACGTTCCGTCTCTCTATTGGACTGATGGCATACGCGCTTCACGACGCAATCATGCAGAGTTCCCCTATTCAGGAAACTGAGGTTAGAGACGTAACCGAGACGTGCTCGCCCCTGATTTCTGTTAGATATAGCTTACGCACTTCATTGCTGCTCATACTGGTTAAATGTCACAGGGCACTAATAAAAGAAAGGGGGTATGATGACGTGTAATGGTGTAGTAGTGGTGTCCCCTTTCTTAGGGGAATATTTTCACCCCTACGCCTTGCCACTCTGTTTCAAGGGGCAAGGGGAACGGGTAGGGGTAGGGGTAGGGAAAGGCGAAGGGGTATAAAATAGAATTGGAATTAGGCCTAAATAAACCTTTTTTAATATGCCAGTCTCCTAATTATGACAAATGTCGTATAAATCCTTTTTTCTTGAAAGAGAGAAAATCATAACCCAGATTCCCTCAGAAACTGTTTGACCTATTTTCACACGTTACTTAATCTGCACAGTTAAAGCAAGAGCCCAGCAAAGAGAATCCCATCTTCCTCCCATCGGATTCAAAGGATGACTGGAGACTGGTCAAGATCTTCGTCCGAAGTGCAGAGTTTGGGGTTCATGAGGTCGACTTCCACCTGCTGAGAACTCACCTGTTGGCAGAGGTGTTCACCGTGGCGACGCTGCGCCATCTTCCCTCTCCACACCCTCTCTTCAAGGTATTGAATCTGTTGCGCATGAGTTGGTTTGACGTGTGAACAGTGAGGGAACAGTGATTTGATGGTAGGGGAGTTTTTCAGTTGTGGTCGCAGACGTCTATTTTTCCTCAGAGAGGTTGCTTTGTGAAAAAGCCTCCCCTTCAGTATCTCCCTTTTGTAGAGTGGGACTGACTCATCTATAGCCTGTGGACACAGACTACACTGAACATCAGGTGCTTGAGGGGTCACTAATGTCTTACTCAAACTCATTCACCTCCCTGTAACATTTCTCAAAGACTGAATCATTCTGTGATTCATGTAGAAATAACTTGAAGCAATAGAATATAGGGAGTCACCTACAAAAGAAGGCTTGTGGGTACAGGTACACACACACACACACATGCAATAACGTACACAATAAATTAAAATTCATAATTTATTCATATATTTTTATCTTTTGTGAAGAATGAGAAGGCAAATCTCTTACTTACTTTTCCTTCTCTAGCTCCTCATTCCCCATACCCGATACACGCTCCAGATCAACATCCTGGCCCGGAATCAGCTGATATCGGCTGACGGGGTCCTTTCCAAGGTATGCATATGGCATGGTTAAAGTGGCACTAAAGGTTCAATCTTCAAATATAATCCAATACAACCCAACACTAACCCTACAAAGAAATTGCATAATGGCTCTTTAGTGTTTTCTGTAATGACTGAACAATCTACTCTTTTCCTAAATTGATTATTTTTTATTTAACTTTTGGGGAAATTATTATTGGATTTGTGGTTCCAGAACCTTGTGTATAGCCTTTAACCTAACTTTATGTCATGTGTCTTCTCTCCATTAATGATATTACTCTTAGTATGCAGGAGTAGGTGGAGAGTCATTGGTTTATTTGCTGAGGCGTGCTACTGCCTCCCTGACCTACAGCGCCCTCTGTTTTCCTGATAACATCTCTGAGAGAGGCCTGGAGAATGTTCCCAACTACTACTACAGAGATGATGGGATGCAACTGTGGGAAATCATCAACAAGTATGACTACCAGTGGAGTTTAGTTTAGTGTTTTATTGATACATCAAGTTTTTAGGGCTGAACTAATACATTCTGGTGCACTTTCTGATTCATATTTCAACAAATACAGTGTCAGTTATACAGGTTCATTGGTTTAATCGTCAGTGAGCACATGCTGTACATGTCACGTTGAATAAATTCCTGCTTAAGGAATAAATGCAAAACAAATCTACAAAAAAGTAAATATGTAATGAAAAAATATGATATATAAAAAATATTTAAAAATATGTAAACCTGAGAAACATCTGACTGTGAGTTTGGTTACAGGTTTGTTGCAGCTTTCTTGTCAAACTACTATAAACAAGATGATCACGTGCAGAAGGACACAGAGCTACAGCGTTGGATCAGTGAGATCTTCACCAATGGCTTCCTGGCAAGAGATGACTCAGGTCTGTTATCAGTCCGTTATCGACACTGTTGCAGTTTAAGATGCAGCAAGTGTGATTTCTGGTGGAATAAGAATGCGTCTAGACCAATCAGTTTACATTTCAAAAGGAATTGTTGCCATATCAGGACATTTAAACAAAGGTTTCCTTTCTTTTTTTGTGTTCAGCTCAGTATTGCACCTATTAGCATAGGATATACACTGATCAGACATACAAATATAACCACTGACAGGTAAAGTGAATAACACTGATTATCTCTTCATCACAGCTCCTGTTAGTGGGTGGGATATATTAGGCAGTGTAACGAGGTTCAGATGTGGGGTGGGAAAGAAAGAAGGCAGGGTCGGCGAAATGCTGGAACTCGTGGGATTTTATTTTCAACTCAGTTATAAACATAAACTGGCACCTTGCGCACTCATATCAATCACTCACAACTTGTATCCTCCTCCGGTTAACAACAGCTTTCTCTCAGATCACAGTCCCAGCGTCTCTCCCACGAGTCCCCAGCGTCTCTCCCACGCACACTGCTTCCGGCCTGGCTTTTAAGCGGTCTCTCCGCGCCAATCACTGCAATCAGAAACAGGTGTTTATCATCATGCACTTGACCTACTTTCTTGCCGCTTGTCTCCCGGCCTCCTCCGTCCGCGCAGACCTCGCGAAACCACGCCCCCCTCCCCACAGGCAGCAAGTGAACATTTTGTCTGCACAGTTGCTGTTTTGGAAGCAGGAAAAATGGGCAAGCATAAGGATTTGATCGAGTTAGACAAGGGCCAGATTGTGACGGCTAGACGACTGGGTCAGAGCATCTCCAAAACTGCAGCTCTTGTGGGGTGTTCCCGGTCTGCAGTGGTCAGTCTCTATCAAAAGTGCTCCAAGGAAGGCACATTGGAGAACCGGCCACAGGGTCATGGGCGACCAAGGCTCATTGATGCACGTGGGGAGCGAAGGCTGGCGGTGTGGTCCGATCAAACAGACGAGCTACTGGAGAAACTGCTCAAGAAGTTAATGCTGGTTTCACTGGTGATCATGACACTTCCATTCTTCTTCCCAGGAATACCATCATCTTTTCAGACATTGGAAGAGCTTATCAAGTTTGTTACCATGGTGATCTTCACTGGATCAGCCCAACATGCCGCTCTAAACAATGGACAGGTCAGTTAGTACAAGTCAATTCACTTCCAATCACACAGGGCCATTAAAGCTGCAGTCCGTAATCCTAATCTCTCACACTTTTTATCAAATCCAGCGAATAGCTTCACACATTTCTCTAGCTGTCCGTTCAGTGCCTGAGTCCAAAATCCCTCTGTTGTCCTGGCTCTGTGAATGGGAAAAAAATAGAGTGGTTTGGAACAAGCCATAAATGATCCCAGCCAATCAATTTTCAGGAGCATGAAAGGGGAGGGGTTTCTTTTGATTGACTTTTGAGCTCAAATATCCGCAACCTTTCACGGAACCGAATTGCGGACTCTGCATTTAACTGTTGTATGTTATTAACATGACCTCAAGAAGCTTTAACCCTCTAGAGCAAGTAGACCACAACAACAGGAAAAACCCGTCCATATCCACTTTCTGTGGCTTCAGTGATGTTAATTATGTGCTCTTATGATTCTTTGTGAATATTTGGCTTATATGTCACAATTTTTCACCAATTCTTTCCCCCCAGTATGACTTTGGCGGCTGGATGCCCAACTACCCCACTGCCCTCAAAAAGCCCCCTCCCAAGGAGAAAGGCCAGACCACTGAGGCCACGATCCTGGAGACCCTACCGGATAAGAGCACGACGGTGAATGGGATGTCAGTCCTGAGACTGCTGACCAATGACTCTGCAGACTATGTGAGTTTGTACATCATCAGGGCACACATGAAAAGACTGCAATTCACTTTTACTGTGAACAATCTGTGTGTGTGTGTGTGTGGGCATGTTTTCGTGAAATATCAGGACACAAATGTGTATAATGACATGGATATTACAAAAAGAGGGTGAAATATGAGGATGTTCCCCATGTCCTCACTTTTCAAAATGCTTATAAATCACACAGAATGAGTTTTTTTCACAGAAAGTGAACTGCACAGTCTCCTGTGAGGGTTAGGTTTAGGGGCAGGGGCAGTGTGTGTGTGTGTGTGTGTGTGTGTGTGTGTGTGTGTGTGTGTGTGTGTGTGTGTGTGTGTGTGTGTGTGTGTGATGGGTAGGTTTAGGGGCAGTGTAAGGGGATAGAAAATACGGTTTGTACGGTATAAAAACCATTACGCCTATGGAATGTCCTCACATTTCACAAAAACAAACATGTGTGTGTGTGTGTGTGTGTGTGTGTGTGTGTGTGTGTGTGTGTGTGTGTGTGTGTGTGTGTGTGTGTGTGTGTGTGTGTGTGTGACAATTGCTTACTTACACTGCTTTTATCCTGACTGTTACAATACATAGGACATTTAGCAAACTATAAGTGAAGTGAAGTGAAGTGAAGTGACGTGTGGCGACCCATACTTGGAATTTGTGCTCTGAATTTAACCCATCCAAGTGCACACACACAGTAATGAACATACACACACCCGGAGCAGTGGCAGTGCTGTGGCGCCCGGGGAGCAGTTGGGGGTCCGGTGCCTTGTTCAAGGGTCTCACCTCAGTCGTAGTATTGAGGGTGGAGGAGAGCGCTGGTTATTCACTCACCCCACCAACAATTCCTGCTGAACCTGAGACTCGAACCCACAACCTTCCGGTTACAAGTCCAACTCTCTAACCCCGACAACAAACATAGTGTTACAGTTGCTCTTACTCAATATTAATGTGCTGTCACACTTTGGGCCAGATTTACTAACAGCTTGTGCCAGAGCAAACCCTCTTTTGGTGTTAAACTACTGTCAGGATTTACTAAAGACACGCAGTGATAAATTAGCGATGAAAAGGCGTGGACAGGGTTATTTCTGTGACTGATCTTATTGCACATGCATTTGTCAGAGTTCCCCTTCAAGGGAACTCGAGCTGCGTCACCGCTTTGGGAACGCCCCTGCGTGATTGCGTCGTGAAGCACGTATGTCATCAGTCCAATAGAGAGACGGAACGTCATAGGCGGGTGACGTCATAGACCCGGAAGCTATAAAGCACACCAGCAAACACACGCCGTTAGCTTCTGTTGCCTTCAACAAGCGCTCTGTGTTATTCTGTCCAAGTGTCTTTGTGTTGTGTCTGAGTTCAGACTGTTTTGTTACGTTTGCACTATTCACCACATTGATACAAGAGAAAAAAAGTATGACGAGCGAACAGCGTTACAGACAGTGTGTTCCTCCCTGCTCACGCTACATCCCGAGCGGGGATACACACTTGATGTGCGTTGTTTGTTTGGGAGAGCAGCACGCGCAGTCGGCACTCGAGGGTGCCGGCTGCGAGCATTGTGAGGCTCTGCCTCTTCGCGTGCTGCGATCCCGCCGGGCGCTCTTCGAGGAGGGCGTCCCGGTTAACGCTCCCCACGGCACGGGTCCCGCTGCGGCTGAGGCTCAGCGGCGACTCATGTCGTGGGGTTCGCAAAAGGATCTGACGGAGGGGATGGAGACGGGCCCCGCCCTATCTCTTCCTTCACCCGCCAGATCCAGCGCTGCCTTTCTGGGTTCGGGAGCCCGCTCTGCAGCTTCTCCCGCCCGGGGAGCGGCCGCGATACTGCAGCTATCTTCCTCCGAGGAGGTTGATGTCTGTAGCATCGATGCAGGGGGTGGAGACTCGTCACTTCATTCCCCTGCAAGCTCATGGAGGTGCTGAGCAGAGCGGTGGCCAGACTTCACATTGACTGGCCACATGAACATCATGAGCGAGCTGCTGTAAAAAGCAGACTCGACGAGCGCTTTCTCCCCGCGCGCTCTGTTCAGCCTCCCCGAAGGAGTCTGCCGTTTTTCCCGGACCTCCACACCGAGGTGTCGAGGTCTTGGAAGCGGCCCGTGTCTGCACGCATTTTCACCCCGCAAACGTCCGTGTATAGTAATATCGCGGGGTGTAAGAGACACGGTTATGGTCAGCTGCCTCGGGTTGAACAGACGCTTGCGAGCCATCTGTCACCCGAGTCTGCGTCGACCGTAAAGGCTCCGTCTTTGCCCACAAAGCCTCTTAAAGTGACATCATCTTTTGTGGGCAAAGCATACTCGGCAGCAGGTCAAGCCGCCGCGTGTCTGCACACGATGTCTATCGTGCAGGCATATCAGGCTGATCTGCTAAGGGGCCTGGGGGAAAGCCACGAGATCGGAGTCGATACTATTAATGAACTTCGATCGACTGCCGATCTCGCTCTCCGTGCCACCAAGGAGACGGCTCGATGCGTCGGCCGTTCTATGGCAGCCCTAGTGGCCACGGAGAGGCATTTATGGCTAAACCTTACAGATATTAAGGAAAGGGACAAGAGCTTTTTGCTTGATGCGCCGTTGTCTCCGGAGGGCCTGTTCGGTGACGCTGTCACCACGGTTACCGACAGGTTCCTGGAGGCGAAAAAACAGGCAGCGGCGCTCAAGCAGTTCCTTCCCCGTAAGCCCCAGGTCTCGTCTGCTGCTGGGCGGGAGCAGCAGATGCCGAGTACAAGCTCCTCGCACAGGGCGCAGCAAAAAGTGAGTGTCGCCACTCGTACACCCCCGCAGAAAGGGTCGTCGGGTGCGCGGCGCTCACAGGCGCAGCCTTCTAACCCCAGGGCTGATCTGAGGACAGTCATTGTGGCGAGGAAGGCTGCGTCAAAGAAGTCCTGACGCCTCTGGGCCCAGGACAGTGAGGGTGGTCCCCTCCGCGGGCGCACGGTGCTTACCGCTGTACACGGTACCCGTGCGTCCGCGGTACCCTCACGGGGTCAGTCCGCCAACCCCGCCCGAGTGCCGGGGCGCGGAGGGGCCCCGCGGGTCATTCAAGGATGGCCCGCACCCTCTTCGGAGGGAAATTATGCCGTCGAGTCAGTCGTTCCCTGCCGGTTCGCCGCTTCAGGGCGCTGCACTCGCGGTGCAGAGTACATCAGAGACCAGCCTCGAGGGGCTGGTTCCCTTAGTAGATTTTGTGTCAGAGTGGGAAAATCTGCCTCACATATCTCGTTGGGTCCTGCGATGTGTAAAGTTGGGGTACGCGATTCAGTTCAGATGCCGTCCCCCCAACTTCAACGGGGTCCTCTCCACTGTGGTGGACCCGGTGCAGGCTCTGGTGATGACTCAAGAAGTACAGACTCTGCTGCAAAAGGGGGCTATAGAGAGGGTTCCCCCCCCGGACAGGGAGTCAGGCTTTTACAGCCGGTACTTCATAGTGCCAAAGAAGGATGGTGGGCTGCGCCCCATCTTGGATCTTCGCGTCCTGAACCGAGCCGTGGCAAAGCTCAAGTTCAGGATGCTGACACTCAAACAGATCGTGTCTCAGATCAGGTCCGAGGACTGGTTTGTCACGATAGATCTCTAAGATGCGTATTTCCATGTCTCCATCCTTCCGCAGCACAGGAAGTTCCTGAGGTTCGCTTTCAGGGGAGAAGCGTACCAATATCGGGTGCTTCCTTTCGGTTTAGCCCTTTCACCCCGCACGTTCACGAAGTGTGTGGACGCTGCTCTGGTCCCCTTGCGTTTGCAGGGGATCCGCATCCTCAATTACATCGACGACTGGCTGATACTAGCACAGTCAGCGCGTCTCGCGGTTCAGCATCGAGATGTTGTTCTCGCGCATATGAGGAGGTTGGGGCTGAGGCTCAACTCCAAGAAGAGTGTTCTCTCTCCTGTGCAGAAGATCACTTATCTCGGGGTGAGTTGGGATTCGGTCGCTATGCAGGCTCGTCTGTCGGAGCCTCGCGTGGGGTCAATCCTCTCAGCCGTGAAAGGGGTGAAGCTAGACCAGCCGCTCACTGTAAAGCAGTTTCAGAGACTGTTGGGTCTGATGGCAGCCGCGTCCAATGTTATTCCTTCGGGCCTGCTGTTCATGAGGCCGCTACAGTGGTGGCTCAAGACCAGGGGTTTTTCCCCGAGGGGGAACCCCTTTCGCGTAATCAAGGCAACGCGGCGGTGTCTCCGCACCTTGGTTATGTGGAAGGACCCCAGGTTCCTGACCCAGGGCCCGTCGCTGGGGGCACCGTGTCAGCGTACTTCTCTGACCACGGATGCCTCCCTGACGGGCTGGGGGGCGACCATGAGTGGTCGCTCGGCCCAGGGTCTGTGGCAGGAGCACCAGCGTTCATGGCATATAAATTGCCTGGAAATGTTGGCGGTGTTTCAGGCTCTGAAGCACTTCCTGCCGCATCTCAGGGGCCATCATGTGCTTGTACGCACAGACAGCACATCGGTGGTCTCCTACATCAACCATCAGGGGGGTTTGAGGTCTCGTCGCTTATACAAGCTGGCGCGCCTTATCCTCCTCTGGGCTCAGGGAAAATTGCTGTCAGTCAGGGCTATGTACATTCCTGGGCGGTTGAACGTGGAAGCAGACATCCTGTCGAGGCAGGGGCCAAGGCCCGGGGAGTGGAGACTCCACACCGATGTGGTGGAGCTCCTTTGGGAGAAGTTTGGCAGGGCCCAAGTGGACCTGTTCGCCACTCACGAGAACTCTCATTGTCATCTGTGGTTCTCCCTGTCGCCTCCAGCTCCTCTCGGACTGGATGCGATGGTACAGGAGTGGCCGAGGCTGCCCCTGTACGCTTTCCCCCCGATCGCTCTGCTTCCGGGAGTTCTAGAGAGAGTGCGCCGGGACGGGGCCCGTCTCCTTCTAGTAGCCCCGTTCTGGCCGGGCCGGGTATGGTTCTCGGATCTGGTGTCTCTCCTCGACGGCTCTCCCCTGGAGATTCCGTTCCGGAGGGACCTTCTCTCTCAGGCGGGCAGAGTTTTTGTTCACCCCCGCCCGGAGTTGTGGAAACTGTGGGCTTGGCCTCTGAGGGGACCCAGCTCATAAGTTCCGGTCTCTCAACTGAGGTTGTTGAGACCATTCTACACTCCAGAGCTCCTTCTACGAGGAAACTTTACTACCTGAAGTGGAGACTCTTCACCTTATGGTGTCGAGATCGCCTGCGGGATCCAGTTAACTGCCCTGCGAGCGTGGTGCTGGATTTCCTGCAGGAGAGATTCTCTGCTGGGTTAGCCCCCTCCACACTAAAGGTGTACGTGGCGGCCATAGCTGCTTACCACACTCCTTTGAGTGGTGTTTCATTAGGGCGACACCCTCTAGTAACTCGTTTCCTCCGTGGAACCTTGAGGCTGAGACCTGTGACACGCACCAGGGTGCCGGCCTGGGACTTATCCATCGTCCTTCGAGGCCTTTCCGAGGCTCCCTTCGAGCCGCTCGAGGAAGTTCCTGAGAAATTTCTCACTTTCAAAACTATTTTTCTTCTTGCTATTTCTTCTCTTAAAAGAATTGGGGACTTGCAAGCCCTCTCTGTCGCACCCTCGTGCTTGGAGTTTGCCCCGGGTATGGCTAAGGCCTTTCTCTCTCCGAGGCCCGGGTATATTCCTAAGGTCCTCACTAATCCTGTGAGACCTATTGTGCTCCAGGCCTTCTGTCCTCCTCCCTTTGTGACGTCAGACCAGGAAAAGTTAAATCTGCTTTGTCCAGTTCGCGCCTTAGACGCCTATATCCACAGAGCTGCCCTGTGGAGAAAAACTGATCAGTTGTTTGTTTGCTACGGACCTCCATCCCGTGGGGGTCCGGTGTCAAAGCAGAGGATGAGCAAGTGGGTAGTCGAGGCTATCTCACTGGCTTATGTGGCGGCCGGACAGCCCTCTCCTTTGGCTGTTCGGTCCCATTCCACTAGGAGTATGGCTGCTTCTCAAGCTCTCTTGGCAGGGGCCTCCCTGCAGGAAGTGTGTGATGCGGCGGGGTGGTCCTCGCCGCATACATTTGTCAGGTTCTATGAACTAGATGTTTCTGCTACTCCGGGGTCTCGGGTGCTCGCCTCGTAGCTGTTACAGGCGGGCATCCAGACTCGCATGGGGACGTGGGTATTCTCGTTCCCAAAGCGGTGACGCAGCTCGAGTTCCCTTGAAGGGGAACGTCTCGGTTACGACTGTAACCTTAGTTCCCTGATGGGAACGAGACGCTGCGTCACCCGGCCATACTCCTCGCATGCCCGCAAGCGCCTTGTTTCAGGCCTTCTTCAGAAGCTAACGGCGTGTGTTTGCTGGTGTGCTTTATAGCTTCCGGGTCTATGACGTCACCCGCCTATGACGTTCCGTCTCTCTATTGGACTGATGACATACGTGCTTCACGACGCAATCACGCAGGGGCGTTCCCAAAGCGGTGACGCAGCGTCTCGTTCCCATCAGGGAACTAAGGTTACAGTCGTAACCGAGACGTTTCCCTTTCAGACGCAGTATTTATGGGAGGAGAGTATTTGGTAACACTTTATGGTAAGGGTACATGAATTGTCATGAATTCATCCATTAATATCTCATGAATTATCAGGATCTAACAGGAGTTTAAAGTCTTTCATTCATGACATCATGGATGAACAACATCTTTATTAAAACATTAACTAAGATGAGTACTTTATCATGAATTATGCTTTATTGCGTGTGATCATGATGTTTTCTTTGTTCACAGAAACATTGGTCTTTACTATCCATGAATAAAGTTACGGTTATGGTACATTAATCATAATGAATTCATGCATGTAAGACTACATGAGTTATTAAAGGAATGTACAAAAATCCACATTATTTCATGCATGCACTGGCTAGACCAGTATATCAATTAATGATAGAACTAATGTTTTTCATTAATAATGATCTCTGAGTTATTAAGCATGTTCATGTCTTCTTCATAGTCAATGGACAGACTGTGCATGCATGATATAATGCAGATTTTCGTGTATTCCTTTAATAATTCACAAGTTAACCCTTACATTAAATTAAATAGAGTAAAGGTTATGTGTATTTGGCTCTGAGCTCTGAATTTTGGGCCGAACCCAGAGTATTAATTAGGTTAATTATCTGAATGTTCTCCTCCTGAACTTTGTTTATAAAACATAATTTCAAGAAGTAGGCTTACATGCATGAACAAAGAAAACATCACAATCATATGTAATAAACCATAATTCATGATAAAGTACTCATCTTAGTTAATGTTTAATATCTCATAATCCATGTACCCTTACCGTAAAGTCTGTGTTCTTGATTATGCGCATATAGTCATTAGAGCACATGCAGGGGCTTTGCTAGACCCCTTTTACTGGAGCACATGCCCCAGTATAAATCTACTGTGCCCCAGTATAATCTCAAGCTTGAATCTTAACATTTTATTATATTTGTCAATGTATTTAGATTGATAATCCCGAAATGGATCTATATGCAATGTAGTAACTGTCACGTTATGCTGAGGGAAACTGAGGTGAGGACTCATGCGCAGGATGGGAATGAATTTAATATAAAAATGAACATAAACACAAACAAAAACCCACAAGGGGGAAAACATAATATAATACAAAACATAACATAATAGAACCAAACAACAAACCAAAAAGTCAGGGAGCGGCTCACAGGGAAGGGAAGTCAGGGAGCGGCTCACAGGGAAGGGAAGTCAGGGAGCGGATCACAGGGAAGGGAAGTCAGGGAGCGGATCACAGGGAAGGGAAGTCAGGGAGCGGCTCACAGGGAAGGGAAGTCAGGGAGCGGATCACAGGGAAGGGAAGTCAGGGAGCGGATCACAGGGAAGGGAAGTCAGGGAGCGGATCACAGGGAAGGGAAGTCAGGGAGCGGATCACAGGAAAAGGGAAGTCAGGGAGCGGATAACAGGGAAGGGAAGTCAGGGAGCGGATCACAGGGAAGGGAAGTCAGGGAGCGGATCACAGGGAAGGGAAGTCAGGGAGCGGCTCACAGGGAAGGGAAGTCAGGGAGCGGCTCACAGGGAAGGGAAGTCAGGGAGCGGCTCACAGGGAAGGGAAGTCAGGGAGCGGATCACAGGGAAGGGAAGTCAGGGAGCGGATCACAGGGAAGGGAAGTCAGGGAGCGGCTCACAGGGAAGGGAAGTCAGGGAGCGGATCACAGGGAAGGAACACGTAAACAAGACAACGTAACCACAAAGACTGTGAGCACATGGGAACTATATAAAGGGGAAGAAATCAGGAGGGAACAGGTGGAGGAAATCAAACACTAATCAGATTACAAGGGGGAGGGATCAGACAAAGACACGAGCACAGCCCAAAACAACAACACACCACATGTGCTTCACAAGACAGGACAGACATGTGACAGTAACCCAATCAACTCAATACAATGCAGATTGTTACAAAGCAGCTTCCCAGTGTTAAACAGGAAAATAATGCAACAGAATTTGTTTCTGCTATACAGCCACTCAAATTTATTTGAAATTTATTTACTTATTGTCCCCAACTGAGCAAGCCAAGCCAGAGGCGACAGTGGCAAGGAAACCAAAACTCCATCAGGAGCATAATGGAGAAAAATAAACCTTGGGAGAAACCAGGCTCAGTCAGGGTGCCAGTTCTCCTCTGGCCATCATGCCATGTCGGTGAGGCAATTATTAGATAAGAATATTCAAAAGATCGGAGTCATCACGCTGGACATGGGTGATTTTGATTTCTAACTTCAATAGGTGTGATGCATTCCCTTATGTATTCCCCAGTTTCTCAGCCAAGTTCACCACTGGTCACCGCAAGATTTTCTTGTGGGGTTTTCGATTTATGTGTAAAATAAAGCCTTTAGTAAACATAACCTGACTATACTTGACGTTTTGTTGGCCATTCGCAATTGCAAATGTAGGGACCGTCTCTAAAGTTACATATGACAGCGTTTCTAACTTCAATAGCATTTAAAGAGAATGACTTAAAGTCATAAAACCAACTGTAAAGTGTTTATCTAGGTGTCAGTTATGATGCACACCTTTTAGATTTGTGATATTTATTCAAATAAACTGTCAAGTCATGTGTAAATATTGCTGTTTTCTTTTTGAATATACAGCTCTGGAAAAAATTAAGAGACCACTTAACATTGATTTCTGTCCTTCGGATGAGACATTAAACCGAGGTCAAACTAAATTTGCTGTTTAGTAAATCTGGCCCGTAGTGTGTTAAACATTATTATAAACATGTTTATTATCAACGTGTTATTTATGATTACTATCTTTTTGTCCTGTTTGTAGTACCCTCTGGGAGATTTCCCAGAAAACCTGTTTGATGAAGACGCTCCTTTAAAGCTCATTGAAGATTTCCAAAAGAATCTGAGCAAGTTGTCAGATCGCATCGAGAAGCGGAACAAGAAGTTGGAGCTTCCCTACACCTACCTGAACCCCAAAAATGTGGGCAACAGTGTATCCATTTGAAAGGATACAGTAGTCCTTCTTAATGTGTTTGTCTTTCTATTAATAACTTTGTCAATAAAAGTAAGACCAAAGTAAAAATAACTCCAAGTGAGATCACGGATATTGGCTTTCAGGGAAAATAAGATTAATAATGTGAACGCAAGGCTTGATGTGTGTTTGTAGATTATTATTCAATATTACTCTGTATTAGCATTCATAATCATTTATAATCGTTGTATGCTTGAATGTGTGTGTAAGGATCACGTGTCAGAGACAGGGAGAGTTATATGAACATGGAAATTGTCAAGTTGGCTCTAAATGGCCAACGAGTAAATTTGAATTCCTCTGATAAATTAGAACGACTCAAGAAGGAAAGAAAGCAGAGAAGAAAGAGAAAAGGAGGACGAAAGCAGCACGCAAGGAGTGACCCTCCCAGTGGAGGGCAGATGATAAGAGTCATCAGACAAATGGAGAAGTTGAATAAAAAGTTAACGAATGACATTAGAAGGTTTATGTTGGAAAGTCTATTTGAAAGCGCCAGTTGTGAATTGTCAATTTGCAAGAGAAGTTTGAATTTCTTGAAATATAGTGGAATTCAATAAAGTTTGCATTTTAGATGTGAGTGTGGTTTTCTTGTTTTCTTGTTTAGAAGTGTTAATGAGCTAAACATGTTTTCTTGAACAAGTCTTACTATTTGCTGATTTCTAGCCATGAAATCTTTAAAAGAGGAAGTTCAAAGTGACTGTCAGCTACAATAAGAGTAGGCCTTAAGCCTTCAAGTGTCCACTGCAAAGAAAGACAAAAGAAATGTATATAACTGTGTATGTGACAAATAAAACTCTTGAATCTTGAATCTTGAAAAATGTGTGTGTGCTTGTTGCAGAAGTTGTGGTAGCCTTGGACAAATATTATGATTGCTTGAGTCCAAGGCGAGTAGTTTACTATATGATGATGACAGTCATAACTCCTTAAGGCTGTGCCCCAGGATATGTCAGAGTATAAAAAGCTTTGTTCATTGTTTTTTAGGGGCGCGCTTCAGGTGAAGACTTACACATTATGTTATTTTTGCCTTTTTGAATTATTGTCTTTGTATTATTCTGAAACTTCTTTAACCCCTAGGAGTCTGAGCTGTTTTGGGGCCCTTCAGAAGTTTTGACATGCTCTGACATTTGTTTTTTTTCAATTGCTTATAAACACATTAATGGCAAAAGTGTAATTACACTGTATTCAGCACAAACTGGGCTACCATAATATGTGAGCAACTTGTATGTACATGCTTGTATTTTTGAGAGAAAAATGTTTATGCACAGATTTTGAAAAAACAAAAAACCTCAAAACACACAATAGATATCTGTTCCCAAGACTTTTGACTCCTGTCTGTATTTGCATAGAGTTTTTTCTTTAAACTGATGTGGGAATCATTGAGCCTACTCATTCACATAAAACAATACACTGATTTAAAATTTGTAAGACAGTTTCTCTTCACAAAGCCAATATGCGAGGAGGCGTGGTATCTAATGAATAATGATGAGATAGCACCTGACATAACAAAGGACTCGCATTAATGAGCTGCATAATGAATGAGCTTCAGGTAAGTCTGTGACAGAGAAAAGCTATATTCTATATTCTCTGCCACAACAATTTATGATTTATTAAGCTAAAATGTATGATTTATTACACCAATTATTTTAAATAACCTTATGTGATCTCATTTGGCTTTGGATCAAAAAATCAGACAGAAAATATATTTTACAATATTCTGCATAATTATAAAAGCTTGAGTAGCATTTCATTATAAATATAATCTATTATGAAAACACCCAACATGGTATAAATAACACAGATAAGGAAGACAGTCTGTAAAAAACACACTGAGGTCAAACACACTGAGGTCAAACACACACTGAGGTCAAACACACACTGAGGTCAAACACACTGAGATCAAACACACACTGAGGTCAAACACACACTGAGGTCAAACACACTGAGATCAAACACACACTGAGGTCAAACACACACTGAGGTCAAACACACTGAAATCAAACACACTGAGGTCAAACACACACTGAGGTCGAACACACTGAGATCAAACACACACTGAGGTCAAACACACACTGAGGTCAAACACACTGAAATCAAACACACTGCGGTCAAACACACTGAGCTCAAACACACACTGAGGTCAAACACACACAATCTTCTTCATGCATGCTATATATGGACTACATGTGCACAGAGCGCCCTCCGGCTGTCAGTATGAAGTATGAAGAGTTTTTTATGAATGAGAGCAGCTGAGGCTCGTATTACTATCTTTAGAAGGTACCAACGGTTTTCATATTCATAACTCCTGACACATATTAACAAATTACGGTCACTATATGACTTTGAGAATAAAACAGAGGTCAAAAATGGAAGCTTGAGTCTTAGATCTTTTAAATGATGTATAGTTTGTCTAGGTAATTATTTACATCTGACAGTAATTTTGAGCTAATTTAAACAAAGAAAGCTTCAAAAAAAAAAAAAAAAGAAACATAACAGATTATAATGATGTATAACACTTGCCTGAATGATAAAAAATGACAGAGTTATTTGAGTCTCTTTGGCACTGATAAGAAAAAAAGCAAGCCAATCACGCCGGAGTGATTGCCAACTCGAGAGGGTTAAGTAAAAACGGAAACCATTCTGTGGTTATTCGTAAAACCATTTCAGTCTCTGAAAGATTTTTTCATGTTTATTGGTTGTAGCTTAGATATTTCTAACCTGCCCAGTGCACTCAAACTCAGATTGAGCTGGTTTAAGAACACCGCAAGGGCCCTGAAGCAACACCTGACATTTTTAACCTGCAGGTGAGAACAATTTATGACTGATGTTATAGGTTATGGGGATGTTTAGGATCTTACAGTGGTATAAAAAAATACAACAAAATATGCGTGTGCAGTGTAAGTTTCAGTGCATATGTTGACTCAACAATTCGCTATACATTCCATTTTAATGAGAGGCACGGCCTCCATGGCCTTAACCAGGTACCTACTGGTCAGGCATGACGTGAATGAAACCAGGCGGGGCAGACACTGTGGGACTGTGGGGCTCCTCATCCAGCAAAGCCACGGTAAATGAGGAACCACACAACAAAAGGGCGTGGTCTATATATTGGTCCAATGTCCAGTGGATTTTCCCTCCAGGAAGCCTTGAGCTAATAGGTTCATTTAAACCAAAACGAAAAATGTATTTTAGCGCCACATCATTAAAATCAACTAAGTGACAGAGTCAACTAAATTCCTCCACGTAGTACTCAGTAGCTAGATGGCCTTGACGGAGACTCAAGAGTTGAGTAACTGCTGGGTACATTTTTGAAGGTTGAGTATTCTCTAACGAGTCCACTGGAGGCAAGTTGAAGTGATGAACCCAAGTGTAGTTTATTAACAAACATGTACAGATACAAAACAGACGATGACTTGGACTGGACTGGACTGGACTGGACTGGACTTGACTCATGAAGACACTCACCAACAGCGGGTTGCAAGGAACAATACTCGACATGGACACATAGCAAACATAAGGCCTTAAATACACAGACTAATGACTAAAGACACACTTGTGAACAATCAAGACAATGAACCAATGACAGACAGAGCACAGTATCACATGACAAGACAAACCAATAAGAACACAACACATGAACCAAGGGAAGCACATGACAAGATCACATGAGGGCACGATGGAAATCACACGAAAAACCTGGAAACAAGACAATGGGAAAATTATATAAGAACATGAAACAGAACCAACACACTAGACATTACAAACAATCCCATCTTTGTTACTTGAGCCTTTGTGTTACAATACAAATACAGTATGATACAATTAACTTTTGTTGTTTTTTTATATTGTCGTGGTTATATTGTTGTGGTTTTTCAATCAACTCTTTCAAGAAAAATCTTTGTAATTTTAATAAAATGGTCTATTCTTTTGCAAAAGAAGAGTCAACAGTCATACCCCCGAACCCGTTATATGCCCGATTACCCTCTATAGAGGGCGAGTGACCACCGCTGACCGTTCCTAACCCACACCCCCGTCCCCCGAGCCCGCTATTTGCTCGATTACCCGCTATATCCGGCAAATGATCAGGTGACACCCTCTGACTGCTCTCAGGCCATGCCCCCGTCCCACGGACCTTTTATTTATTTTATTACCCACTATATCGTGCAAACGGTCGGGCACCCCCCCCCCCCCCCCCCCGAACACTCCCAGGCCACACCCCCATCCCACGGACCTTTTATTTTCCCGATTACTTTGGAATACCCTGCCTTTAGAGATTAGGCTGGCCCCTTCCTTGTCTATTTTCAAGTCCCTGCTAAAAACTTTTTTATTTTCCTTTATTTTCCTGATTACGCTGATATGTTAAACTTTTCTATAGGTGTTTTTTATATTTTTATGTGGTTTATTTATATGTATGTGTGATGTTCTTGCTCTTTTGTAAAGCACTTTGGTCAGCCTGCGGGCTTTTGGAAATGTGCTATACAAATAAAATTGAACTTGAACATAGAAATCCCGAAAAAGTTTCAGAGGATTCAAAAATATTGTTTTACAATACAGTTTTTTAATAATAATTTTTCTCTGATCTTCTCGAAACTCTGGATTCCAACAGAGGACATCGAAACGTAGACAGCACTGGAAGTCTGGTGGCCCCAGAGCCTTCCTGAGCTGAACGGGAGCCAGAAACACAAATACGTACCACTTCCCATTTATGCAGTGGCCGTCAAATAACTGGCTCCAGGACACAGTGTTTATAGATGATATTTCACATTTAATATCAATTTTCATGGATGAAAACACCTCTACTGTTCTGGGCACACTGAACCGGTGATCAGTGTGATCTAACACTAATCCAACCGGTGATCTAACTTTCAGGTGATTTGTGCGCTTAATTTGCATAAAAAGGCAGTGTCCGTGGACCGGTTATTTGGGGGCCACTACGTAAATGGGAACTGGTACGTCTTTGTGTTTTTGGCTCCCGTTCACCTCTGGAAGGCTCTAGGGCCACCAGACTTGTGCTCCTGTCTATGTCTCAGTGCCCCCTTTCGGAATCCAGAGAAGATCCGTGTACTTCACCATATGTGATGATCTTTCCTAGAAATCACGAAAAAGTTTCAGAGAATTCAGATTTTTTATTTATAATACAGTTATTTAATAATAATTTTTCTCCGATCTTCTCAAACTCTGGATTACGATAGAGGGCATCGAAACGTAGACAGGAGTGCAAGTCTGGTGGCCCTAGAGCCTTCCTGAGCAGAATGGGAGCCAGAAACACAAATACGTACCACTTCCCATTTATGCAGTGGCCGCCAAATAACTGGCTCCAAGACACAGTGTTTATAGATGATATTTCACATTTAATTTTCATGGATGAAAACACCTCTACTGTACTGGGCACACTGAACCGAACACGTTCGTCTAACTTTCAGGTGATTTGAGCGCTTAATTTGCATAAAAAGGCAGTGTCCGTGGACCGGTTATTTGACGGCCACTACGTAAATTGGAACTGGTACGTCTTTGTGTTTTGGGCTCCCGTTCACCTCTCGAAGGCTCTAGGGCCACCAGACTTGTGCTCCTATCTACGTCTCAGTGCCCCCTGTCGGAATCCAGAGAAGATCGGTGTGTATGTGACCATATGTGTTGATTTTTTCCTAGAAATGAGAAATTTTATCTAGAAAATTCTAGATAAAATTTCCTATTTTTTCAAATTAAATTTCTATAAATTTGTTTTGCAGCCAAAAAAAGACATGACAGTATGAACTTTTCAAACATTTATTATGAACATTATGAACAAGGGGAACAAATTTGAAATTAAAAGAACTGGGTGGCCTTCCTCTGCTTCCTCAAGATCTAGAGGGTCTTTGTCTTAATCGGCGACAAACCCGCTAAAGGGGAACCTAACCCTAACCCTAACCCTAACCCTAACCTAACCCTAACCCTAACCCTAACCCTGGGGGTCAGGACCCTCCGGGTCTTTGGTGGGCTAGGTCCCTTCTGAAAAGAACGAGAAAGAGAAAAAAAGAGGGATGAGGGGCGATATCGATTTTGACCTTGATTCAGTATCAATTCATATGTATATAGCCTACTGTACATATAAGGAAAAATAAGTTTGCCTTAGCACTATTTTAGCACTGTGCTCGCATTCATTAATATTCACTTGTGTGTGCTTATATAAGTATCATTAACAGGGGCGTAGCACAAAATCCATGTTAAATATATTCCAGACTTTTCAATGGCCCTCTCTGCCCTTGGGGCCATGGTAATCAGTACTGGTTTTACCCCCAGTCCGACACCCTGATCATTAAAAAATATTAGGATGTAAGTTATTAACATTTACAAATTTTACATTTAAAGAAATCTAGTGTTTGATCATATCTAAATATTATTAAAATGCAAAACTGCAATACTTTTTTGAGCAACTAGATACATGTATATTTATTAAAGAGCCATAAAGGCAACTAGTGGGTAATGACATTACAAATGAAAATTATAAATTTTCTAGCCACAAAATGACTGTAATTTTCCTCTCTGCAGTGGAATTCTCTATTTTAACCTTAATTACTACACTAATTGTAATGTAAAAATATTAGAAGAAAAATATTTTTAGTGGTCATTAATTGACAATAATTATTGCACAAATAGTACCAAAGTACCAAAAGATCTCCTTAAAATATTCAATAACTATTATTGAAATATAAATTAGAAAATTTATTTAATTGAAAAATAGTTAAAGTGTGGTCACATTTGACCATCAATGAGTGAGTGTGACCAATGATTAAGGGATACCTGAGGGCTAAATACAAGAAAAACATTAACATTAATGTTAACAATGTTGATCTCCATCACTCTCCATTATAAAACGATCATCTAAATATGGCTGACGTAATAATCAATGCACACTATGCTGTACTGTTTACCAAAACTTGCTGCCAATGAGATGAGAGCATGCCGCAACTGCGTTTGTCAACGCCTCTGGCTTTAACTGTTATGCCACATTAGCGTCAAAACGCTATTTAGGGCCCAAGCCCTGAAAGGGCGCAGAGCCCTATTGTTCTTCCTCAGATTATTCTTTGTTTTTTTTTTTTTTTGTTTTTTTTTTTTCGACTTCTCGGGTACTTTTGGGGCACTTAACATGCTCGAAAACTCTTGAAACTTCGCACGGGCGTTGGAATGCGCGGCCATCAGAGCCGGGCTGAAGCTGGTACCCGGGCGTGGCAGGGGGGCTCGACAGCGCCCCCTAAAGTGGGGTCTGAAAACTTGGTCCATATATCAAACACACTTGCACGTACATGTATGAAACTCGGTACACATATAGACCTCATCGGGCCAAACAACTTTCATGCTCTAAGTTATGCGTCAGCCCTACAGGAAGTGAGCTATTATGGGTTGTTCGGAAAACGCATGCTCTGGAATTTAATATACTCCTCCGAGGCCATTGTTTCGATCATTGCCAAACTCGGTCAGCATGAAGAGAACATATCCAGGATGCTAAATTGCGAGCGGATTTTTGATATCTCAAATGGTTTGGCCGTGGCGAAGCAACGAATTTATGGCGAGAAAAGGGAAACAGGAAGTGTGTTATAACTTGTGCAAACATTGACTGGTTTGGATGAAACTTCAGCTGTGTGTTCGTTGTAAGAGGCCGATCACATGGATATGACTTTTGTGAGTCAAAGTTATAGCGCCACCAACTGGCAGCAGGAAGTGTGTCACTTTCAAAAATGCTTTGAATCACCATCTTATTTTGACCCGATTTATTTCAAACTTCATCAGTATAATGTGAAAACATGACAGATAGAGACGTATGAAATGGATTCCTGAAATTTCAAATACTGTTGCCATGGCAACGTGTCAAAGTTTAATAATCTTTTGGCTGTTCTGAGGCTCTTAGCATGCTTGAAATTGCTTGAAACTGCTTGAAACTCAACACACACATCAGAGATGTCAGTCAGTACACATGGACAAAGCCTCAGAAACGGGCGGGGATGAGGGGCTCTCTAGCGCCACCTTTTGACAAAAGTGGGGGGGTTAGTTTTATCTTCAGTCACCAAACTCGGTACATATATTGTTCTCTTCGAGCCGGACAACTTTCTAATTTACAGTCATTAGCTCCGACCAACAGGAAGTCAGATATTTTGGTTTGAAGGTGAATATTTATGTAATTCAGGGTCTGAGTTTTTACGTTCTCCTCGTAGGCGATTTATTCAATCTCCACCAAACTCGGTCAACATGAAACAAAGATACGGAAGATGCTAAAATGCGAACGGATATTGGATATCTCAAACGGTGTTGCCATGGCGAGGGATTAAATAAGGACAAAAAAAGGGGAACAGAAATTGTCTCATATCTTGTAAAATAATATTTTGATTTAAATTAAATTAAGATTGTATGTTTGGTAATTGAACTTAGATTAATTTAAAATGACTGTACTATTTTTCAGATGAATATATATATATTTTATAAATATTTATTTGTATAATGTATTGTGCCCGTGTGTGCTGCCCTTCCCTCAATGAACACAAGATGGCAGCATTGTGTTAGTTTTGAAGCAGGATAAAAAAAAAAACTTGTTTCTCTCTCTGTGTGTGTGTGTGTGTGTGTGTGTGTGTGTGTGTGTGTGTGTGTGTGTGTGTGTGTGTGTGTGTGTGTGTGTGTGTGTGTGTGTGTGTGTGTGTGTGTGTGTGTGTGTGTGTGTGTGTGTGTGTGTGTGTGTGTGTGTGTGTGTGTGTGTGTGTGTGTGTGTGTGTGTGTGTGTGTGTGTGTGTGTGTGTGTGTGTGTGTGTGTGTGTGTGTGTGTGTGTGTGTGTGTGTGTGTGTGTGTCTGTGATTTCTGAGGACATACATTTGTAGACATTTCATGTGTCCCCGTACATATATTGTTCTCTTCGAGCCGGACAACTTTCTAATTTAACTAATCTAATTTAACTAATTTAAAACTTTCTAATTTTAAATAAAAACGTCATGTGCTGTGTTTGCCAAGATCACGTATGATGCATATGCAGGGTATATGCAGGAATCCTGAAGTAAATTTTAATACCTTTTTAAGACTTTTTTAAGACCTTCTCAAAATATTTAAAGACCTCATCGGCGATGAGAACTACTGTTGAGCAATAAAATAAAAATATATAATCATAAGCTATAACAAAAATATATATTAAATTAAAGCTGCGAGCAGCGATGACGGGCTCAAGCCGGTGGCACCGCCACGCCGGTGGCATCAGCTTAACTGTGCATGGCAGGCAATATGCATTTAAACAGGAGAATATTTTAAAAATCACTCGAATATGCCACATTTACTGCAGCAGCTGGTGCCATTTTGACCATATGCCACACCCATGATGTAATTTAAATCTAGATTAATTTTAATGTCATAGGATAAAATAGATAAAAGTTATCTTTTCCTGCTCAAAATTTTGTAAGTCCAGAAGGCCAGTATTTAATTAAAGGTGTTTGTAGTTCTTTTTTACTAATTCACACTAAAGTGATAGTTTTTTGTGATAGTCTATGATACGAAAGGGTTAAATTATCATTCCCAGAGAGAAAGGCACACACACAAACTCACAGGGTGAGAGAGACAATACACACACACACGTGCGCGCACACACACACACTCAAACACACACACAGGGTGAGCCTGAGAGTGAGGGGGGAGGGGAAGGACTGAGAGAGAGTCAATCTGCACATTGAACAAGATTCACAAGATTTTAACAACAAAAAGAAATAAAATCTAAATGGTGGGAGAAAGTTTTTTTTATTTCACTCTCTGAAAAAATTATTTTGAATATATTTGAAATCAATATGTGTGGTCCAATATAAAAAATAAATGACAAAATTAATAAATGGAACCAAATCACAGAAACAGCAAAGATGATTTTAATATCAGTGTCAGGTAAGAGTAAGATGCGTGTCTACATTTTATGGAAGTTTATTATAAATAGCCACTTTTATAAAATCATGTGAAATTTATGTCTTAATACATTTATATTATATCAGTAAATAATTAATTTAAAGACATAGCATCATCCGTGATCTTGGCAAACACATCACATGACGTTTTTATTTCAAGTGAAACACACACACACACACACACACACACACACACACACACACACACACACACACACACACACAGACACACACACAGTGATAGAGTGAGAGTGAGGGAGAGGGGGAGGGGAAGGACTGAGAGAAAGGCACACACACAAACTCACAGGGTGAGAGTGAGGGGGAAGGGGAAAGACAGGCAGAGGGCATTCCATAGACTTAATGGTTTTTATTAGGGGTGTAACGATTCGTTTTAACAACGATACGATTCGTATCACGATTTGAGGTTGTCGATACGATTCAAGGACGATAATGGTTAATTTAGAACGATACGATCCGAAACGATTCAGTGACTTGAAATCGATTCAGTAACTTTTTATCCAAAAATTGTGTGACTGAAATAAATATCTGGATACTGGTCAGTGCAGGTGAAATTTCCAAGATTCCTGTTGTTTCTTGTAAGGGAATCAGGTATCAATTAATTATGGATATAAACAAACAAGTAAACAACAATTAATGGCAAATGCATTAAAATTTTATTTGAATAAAGTGCAACCAACAGTTTAGGTTGAATTAACAGGAAGATAACCTTTTCTGCTCTCATTTTCAATATTCAATACATATTCAATAAAAGCACAGTAAGTGCAACCAACATTTCAACAGTAGGTTAACCTGCTACTTCTGCTTTTGTTATCCAACATAAAAATATAACAATATTAATATAAAAAATAAAGTGCAACTAACTTCTCTTCAGGTTTAATTAATAGTAAGTTTACCTGCTACTTTTGCTGTTGTTTTTCAACATTAAAATAATACAAATACAATATTAATATCAAAAATAAAGTGCAACCAACATTTCTTCAGATTGAATAAACTGGCCTGCTACTACTCTCAGTTTAATAAACAAACAATATTTAACAAAAGATAAAATGTAACCAACTACTCTTCAATGACTCTACATATTTCTTTTTCAAAAATATCAACATGATCTGACCGCAGAACTCTTCTCTGTGCGTTCACTATGTCGCCAGCAGTACTAAATCTCGCTCTGCTGGCACACTGGTGTCAGGAATGCACAGGTAACATTTAGCCAGGGTTTACAGGTAACGTTAGCTCTTTCTCCTGGTGGCTTGATCATTTCTCGCTCGTTGGCTTCTCCTCTGCCATGCGCCATGCTATGTTTTGTTTTCTCAAGCCCCGTTCACACCGCCAGCAACACGCAGCGACAAAGCGACACGATCCCATTCATTTCAATGAGCGCTGCTGCTGGTGCGTGCGTTGCGATGATGTCACAGATAGGCAGACTGAATCGAGTAACGTTTAACGCCTTTATCATTAAAAGTGCTAAGAAAAAACATCCATATGAAGTCTGACGTGCTTAAATCCAATGCGTTATTTCCTATGATCGATACAATCGATTGATTACCTTTTAAAACGATGTTAGATCGATATATGTCGTCCGGAAGGCCAACTTGCCGAGCACAGATTGATGTAGTTAGATCATAGGAAAATAAATCGATACATCGATGTAGTAGATGAATCGTTACACCCCTAGTTTTTATACTGTACAAACTGTACATTCTATCCCCCTACACTACCCCTAAACCTACATATCACACACACACACACACACACACACACACACACACACACACATACACACACACACACACACACACACACACACACAGGGCCGTTTGAAGAAATTTGGGGGCCCCAAGCAAAATGGACATAGAGACAGTGCAAATACTGTTGCATATACTGTCCATAAAATTTGAAAACATTTGCAAAAAACACCACTGTATCATTAAAAAAAATTTGTAAACCTTTAACCGTTTTTAAAACATATATAAACATTACATAGATAGACGGACCAGATATTCCTAACACTTTGGGAATACTTAAGGGTTACTAGTTGGTTTGTAAACTGTCTATAAACATTATCTAGATGGTTATTATAAAGTTGCAACAGATGACTATAATACCTTGATAAATAGTTAATAAACAGTACCAGTAAAACATGTGGGTTGTCCTGATACTGTACTTCAAAATGTAACAGTGTAAAAATTGCCACAGAATAAAGTAATTGTTCAAGATCCATTGGTAACTTATAAAAATAATGTCATATTTGCAAACTGTCACTACCGTATATATCCCGACACTAGCACACTAAGATAAGCTATGAAAAAAATAATGTTCCTCTGCCTCTTTCTGGTTAAATAATGTTTATAATAATTGTTAATATAGCATGCTATTTTAACTATTCCAGGTTATTTATGCATAGCATAAATAATAGTTAGTATAGCATGCTATGCCACTTTCATCAAAACATATTACAAAGCTATAGCAATCTCATGTAATTTCGTCTGTTCGAAAAAAAAAAGTTGCTCTAACTGTTCATTACAAGCAGCATTTGCCGTCAGGCAGGTAACGATAGCTAACATAAACATATTTTTGCTAGCCTACCTGCTGCAAACTTACACCATTTTTGTACAAGACAAGTAGAGCTATTTTATCCAGTGTAATTTATCACATACCACTATCTTGTTTTTTTTCTTATCCTCCTCTTCCTTTCTCTATTTTCTTTTCTGGCTTCCTGAAGCATAAAATTCCGCTTCAAATCCGAGGATGTTTTGTATTTTTCCGGCTGCAGAGATCGTGTGGTTGGCTGGCTGCTGTCAGCGACTTCTGAGAGGGGCCTTTTAAGGGGGATCCCGATAACAGTGTCATTGCACTTTACTGCATTGACTATCAATGGGGCGCTCACACAGTTTGTCGTTTCATTTTATTCTTAACCTGTCGCTGTCTTGGGGCCCCAGGCCAGCTCGGGGCCCCAAGCAATTGCTTGGTTTGCCTGCCTTGTCGCGACGGGCCTGGTGTGTGTGTGTGTGTGTGTGTGTGTGTGTGTGTGTGTGTGTGTGTGTGTGTGTGTGTGTGTGTGTGTGTGTGTGTGTGTGTGTGTGTGTGTGTGTGTGTGTGTGTGTGTGTCAGTGTCCCTTGATTAGCTGACATGAGACGCATCCACACAGACAGGACACTGACACACACACACACACACACACACACAGACAGGACACTGACACACACACACACACACACACACACACACACAGGACACTGGCATACAGCGCGCTCTCTTATGTCTTGTCGCGCTTGGAAGCATTTACATGAATAGGAGCGATGGTGATCATGTAACGCTAAGCAAAAATGGATATAAAAACGGACGCTGCGTTATTGCGTTAAATATTTTTAATGCGTTAAGCTTCCGTTTCACGTTGACCGAGTTTGGTGGAGATTGAATAAATCGCCTACGAGGAGAACGTAAAAACTCAGACCCTGAATTATACAAATATTCACGTTCAAACAAACTAACTTTCTGTGAAAAAAGACACTTATAAACAGACACTTGTAGAAAATAATGTGAATTTTTTTTTTTTATAAATTTGAACTATGTCAGTAAATAATGAATTTAAAGACAAATGTGTCAAAAGTGATCTTTGCAAACACAGCACATGACCTTCTGTAAAGCACATGTATAGAAAACACACTCACACTCTGTTTAAAAAAAAGAGTTCTGTCTGAATGAGTACATGAAATCACGGCTGTCAGGTGAAAAGAATTGTAACTCAAATGTCATTTAGAAAATTAGTCCTGTATGAGTAGTGATATAGTGTCATAGTTCATGTCCACATTAACCACTACGTTGTAATACCAGTGTAATACCCATGTCATCATACACATTTGTGTCCTCATGAATCACATTAACAAGCACACATACAGAGAAAGGGAGTTTCAAAAATAATACAACACTGCCCCCTTTTGGTGATAGAGGGGAGGGCACACAAACAGCCAAAAACATTATTAAACTTTGACATGTTGCCATGGCAACATTTTTTGAAATATTAGGAATTCATTCATATGTCTCTATCTGTCATGTTTTCACATTATACTGATGAAGTTTGAAGTCAATCGGGTGCAAATAAGATGGGGATTCAAAGCATTTTTGAAAGTGACACACTTCCTGCTGCCAGTTGGTGGCGCTATAACTTTGACTCACAAAAGTCATATCCATGTGATCGGCCTCTTACAACGAACACACAGCTGAAGTTTCATCCAAATCATTCAATGTTTGCACAAGTTATTACACACTTCCTGTTTACCTTTTCTCGCCATAAATTCGTTGCTTCGCCACGGCCAAACTGTTTAAGATATCAAAAATCCGTTCGCAATTTAGCATCCTCTGTGTCTTGACTTTATGCTGACCGAGTTTGGCACTGATTGAAACAATGGCCTCGGAGGAGTATATTAAATTCCAGAGCATGCGTTTTCAGAACAACCCATATTAGCTCACTTCCTGTTGGGCTGACATGTAACTTAGAGCACGAAAGTTGTTCGGCCTAATGAGATCTATATGTGTACCGAGTTTCATACATGTACGTGCAAGTGTGTTTGATATATAGACCAAGTTTTCAGACCCCACTTTAGGGGGCGCTGTCGAGTCCCCCTGCCACGCCCGGGTACCAGCTTCAGCCCGGCTCTGATGGCCGCGCATTCCGATGTGTGTGCAAAGTTTCAAGAGTTTTCGAGCATGTTAAGTGCCCCAAAAGTACCCGAGAAGTCGAAAAAAAAAATAAAAAAAATAATAATAATCCTTAGGGGAACAATAGGGCTCTGCGCCCTTTCAGGCTTGAGCCCTAATTAGGTGAGTGGATAGTTAAAAAAAATTGCAATTACAAAAAGTAATTCTTGAAAAAACATCTCTGGACTAATTATCTTATCACCTGACAGCCGTGATTCCATGTACTCATTCAGACAGAACTCTTTTTTAAAACAGAGGAGTGTGAGTGTGTTTTCTATACATGTGCTTTAAGGTCATGTGCTGTGTTTGCAAAGATCACTTTTGACACATTTGTCTTTAAATTCATTATTTACTGGCATAGTTCAAATTTATTTTAAAACAAAATTCACATTGTTTTCTACAAGTGTCTGTTTATAAGTGTCTTTTTTTCACAGAAAGTTTTTGTTTGAACGTGAATATTTGTATAATTCAGGGTCTGAGTTTTTACGTTCTCCTCGTAGGCGATTTATTCAATCTCCACCAAACTCGGTCAACATGAAACGGAAGCTTAACGCATTAAAAATATTTAACGCAAATAACGCAGCGTCCGTTTTTATATCCATTTTTGCTTAGCGTTACATGATCACGCTCCTATTCATGTAAATGCTTCCAAGCGCGACAAGACACAAGAGAGCGCGCTGTATGCCAATGTCCTGTCTGTGTGTGTGTGTGTGTGTGTGTGTGTGTCAGTGTCCTGTGTGTGTGTGTGTGTGTGTGTGTGTGTGTGTGTGTGTGTGTGTGTGTGTGTGTGTGTGTGTGTGTGTGTGTGTGTGTGTGTGTGCCAGCCAGTGTCCTGTCTGTGTGTGTGTCAGTGTCCTGTCTGTGTGTGTGTGTGTGTGTGTGTGTGTGTGTGTGTGTGTGTGTGTGTGTGTGTGTGTGTGTGTGTGTGTGTGTGTGTGTGTGTGTGTGTGTGTGTGTGTGTGTGTGTGTGTGTGTGTGTGTGTGTGTGTCAGTGTCCTGTCTGTGTGGATGCGTCTCATGTCAGCTAATCAAGGGACACTGACACACACACACACACACACACACACTCGACGCATAGATAGACACGCGTTAGTTTCCTGCTCACATCGAGTTCTCTTTTGCTCTTGAACAACCAATAACACAGAGGATTTTGAGTATTCTCATATTAGAGTCTTAAATTAGTTAAATAACGTCTTAAATTAACTTTAAAGAGTTGTGAGGAAATGAGATGCGCGGGACCGCACGTGAGACCCGCGGTTGTTCTTAAAGTGACAGTAGCACTGATGATGCCTGTCATTAATGTTCATCAAAGAACAACGGGAACAGAGAAAATTGTAGCTTTAATGATGATTCATCTATATTTCATTTATTATTTATGCAGTTAAGGAAGGTTTGATAACTATTACATTTCTGTATAACAGGTAAGGCCATGGGTAAATATAACATTTATTATTTTGGGTTTATGTAAAGATTGTTTTAAGTTCACTTAAATTAAAAGTTGTTTTTTAAAGCCTAATAAATGTTGAAATTGGGAGCTTTCAGTTATACTGTAATGTAACGTCATTAATGTTTCATAGAGACTTTAGTATCAGTGATACTGGCCTTCATTCATAAAAAATGACAACACAACACATATTTACAATATGCTGTCTTTAAATTGTTTCTAAATTAATTTGGAGAGTAACTGAAATTATTACAATATCAAAATATTAAAAACTTAAAATATTAAAAACTTGCGATTAATCGCGATTAATTACAGAAAAAAATTTGATTAATTAGTTAATTTTTTTGTTAACGATGCCCAGCACTAATATATATATTATAAATATTTCTTTGAATAATCTATTGTGCCTGTGTGTGCTGCCCTTCTCTCAATGAACAAAAGATGGCAGCATTGTGTTAGTTTTGAAACAGGATATAAAAAACATTCCATGTCTTTCTTTCTGCCACTCTCCCTTAGGCTTTCACAAATAACTATCACTTGAAATAAAAACGTCATGTGCTGTGTTTGCCAAGATCACATATGATGCAGATGTCTTTTAATGAATAATTTACTGATATAATTTAAATGTATTAAAAGTAAATTTCACATGGTTTTCTAAAAGTGGCTGTTTATAATAAACTTCCATAAAATGTAGACACGTATCTTACTCTTACCTGACACTGATATTAAAATCATCTTTGCATTTTACTGTGATTTGGCTCAATTTATAAAAAAATTTATAAAAAAAAATGTATTGGACCACCCATATTGAAATGAAAGCACGCTTTATGGTGCATAAGATTGGTGCACAAGATTGGATACACAAACGGTAGCTAAGGTAGGTCAAAAACACATGAAGAGAAATGTTAGGATAATACAACATCAGCATTTGAATGGTATTCTGAACTCATTCCAATTTGACCTTTGACATCATCTGATATGAAATTAATTTAAATTTAATTGATCTCATAGATGTGGCTGTTGTGGTTCGTTGTCATAGCAGCACCAACTGCTGCAGTTAATGTGGTGAATTCAGATGACTTTGACATAGTCCTTTTAGTTTTTCCAATTTTAAATGCCTGTTGCCTGCTGTGCACAGTTAAGCTGATGCCACCGGCGTGGCGGTGCCACCGGCTTGGGCCCGTCATCGCTGCTCGCAGCTTTAATTATTGATTGAATTTCGCATTAAAACAAAACAAAAAAGTAAAAGCTTAGACTTTGTTTAATATCAAAAGCCGGTGAGTGTTGTGTAGAACATCAGAGTTCTGTATAGAAACATAAGTTGTGTGTTATTGAATATGACCGTGTCTATAAATAGAGAACAGAGTCTGCTGTGATAAAGGGCAGGTTCAGGGCCGGTTAGTGTTGAGACTGATGACCTTTGCGTCAGGGCTTGAACTTCTGATGGGAACTGACATTTCTTCTACATTATTAAGCCCACACACTTTAAACGTGTGTGTTTTCCATCTGTCTGTTATTACAGTGTGTGTGTGTGTGTGTGTGTGTGTGTGTGTGTGTGTGTGTGTGTGTGTGTGTGTGTGTGTGTGTGTGTGTGTGTGTGTGTGTGTGTGTGAGAAACGGCTGCTCTTCTAATGTTATCACTCACCATTTACTGAACAAGGAAAACGTTTTCTTTTTAAGTTTCAATAAAAATGATTTTCCTTTTGAATGTAACTTGCGCGCGACACACCGTGACGGCACTGCGGACGCGCGCATTCACTGCGGGAGCGCTGAACAGACACACACAACACACACCAGCTCATCAGTCTAATTTCACATTTCTGCTCCAGAATGAACAATTCCAGCGAGAATGAACTTAACAGCACAGATGAAGAGGTGAGTTACTATTTACTGGATAATAATAATAATGAAAATCATTAGCTTAATTTAAAATATTAGCAACATTTAAAACTCAAACTGGCAGTGATGTGAAGTTAATTGATGTGAATTACTGATCTGTGATGAATCTGTTCATTCTGCTTCATCGCTGTTCATCTGATCTGAACATCTTTAGAAGATTAAAACACTGATGATGGAGCGGTCAGGTGTGTTTCTGTGTGTTCTCTGCAGGTCAGGACTCTGTTCGTCAGCGGGTTACCACTGGACATCAAGCCCAGAGAACTTTACCTGTTGTTCAGGCCTTTCCAGGTGAGACCTAACCCTAACCCTTGACCTCAGTGTGTTTGACCTCAGTGTGTTTGACCTCAGTGTGTTTGACCTCAGTGTGTTTGACCTCAGTGTGTGTTTGACCTCAGTGTGTTTGACCTCAGTGTGTGTTTGACCTCAGTGTGTTTGACCTCAGAGTGTTTGATCTCAGTGTGTGTTTGATCTCAGTGTGTGTTTGACCTCAGTGTGTGTTTGACCTCAGTGTGTGTTTGACCTCAGTGTGTTTGACCTCAGTGTGTGTTTGACCCTAGTGTGTGTTTGACCTCAGTGTGTTTGACCTCAGTGTGTTTGACCTCAGTGTGTGTTTGACCCTAGTGTGTGTTTGACCTCATTGTGTTTGACCTCAGTGTTAGACATCAGTGTGTTTGACCCCAGTGTGTGTTTGACCTCAGTGTGTGTTTGACCTCAGTGTGTGTTTGACCTCAGTGTTTTTGACCTCAGTGTGTTTGACCTCAGTGTGTGTTTGACCTCAGTGTGTTTGACCTCAGTGTGTTTGACCTCATTGTGTGTTTGACCTCAGTGTGTTTGACCTCAGTGTGTTTGACCTCAGTGTGTGTTTGACCTCAGTGTGTGTTTGACCTCAGTGTGTGTTTGACCTCAGTGTGTGTTTGACCTCAGTGTGTGTTTGACCTCAGTGTGTCTTTGACCTCAGTGTGTTTGACCTCAGTGTGTTTGACCTCAGTGTGTGTTTGACTTCAGTGTGTTTGACCTCAGTGTGTGTTTGACCTCAGTGTGTTTGACCTCAATGTGTGTTTGACCTCAGTGTGTTTGACAGCAGTGTGTTTGACAGCAGTGTGTTTGACCGCAGTGTGTTTGACCTCAGTGTGTTTGACCTCAGTGTGTGTTTGACCTCAGTGTATTTGACCTTAGTGTGTGTTTGACCTCTGTGTGTTTGACCTCAGTGTGTGTTTGACCTCAGTGTGTGTTTGACCTCAGTGTGTTTGACCTCAATGTGTGTTTGACCTCAATGTGTGTTTGACCTCAGTGTGTTTGACCTCAGTGTGTTTGACAGCAGTGTGTTTGATCACAGTGTGTTTGACCTCAGTGTGTTTGACCTCAGTGTGTTTGACCTCAGTGTGTGTTTGACCTCAGTGTATTTGACCTTAGTGTGTGTTTGACCTCAGTGTGTTTGACCTCAGTGTGTTTGACCTCAGTGTGTGTTTGACCTCAGTGTGTTTGACCTCAGTGTGTGTTTGACCTCAGTGTGTTTGACCTCAGTGTGTTTGACCTCAGTGTGTTTGACCTCACTGTGTTTCACCTCAGTGTGTTTGACCTCAGTGTGTGTTTGACCTCAGTGTGTGTTTGACCTCAATGTGTGTTTGACCTCAGTGTGTTTGACAGCAGTGTGTTTGACCTCAGTGTGTTTGACAGCAGTGTGTTTGACCTCAGTGTGTTTGACAGCAGTGTGTTTGACCTCAGTGTGTGTTTGACCTCAGTGTGTGTTTGACCTCAGTGTGTGTTTGACCTCAATGTGTGTTTGACCTCAGTGTGTTTGACCTCAATGTGTGTTTGACCTCAGTGTGTTTGACCTCAGTGTGTTTGACCTCAGTGTGTTTGACCACAGTGTGTTTGACCTCAGTGTGTTTGACCTCAGTGTGTTTGACCTCAGTGTGTGTTTGACCTCAGTGTATTTGACCTTAGTGTGTGTTTGACCTCAGTGTGTTTGACAGCAGTGTGTTTGACCACAGTGTGTTTGACCTCAGTGTGTTTGACCTCAGTGTGTTTGACAGCAGTGTGTTTGACCACAGTGTGTTTGACCTCAGTGTGTTTGACCTCAGTGTGTTTGACAGCAGTGTGTTTGACCACAGTGTGTTTGACCTCAGTGTGTTTGACCTCAGTGTGTGTTTGACCTCAGTGTATTTGACCTTAGTGTGTGTTTGACCTCAGTGTGTTTGACCTCAGTGTGTTTGACCTCAGTGTGTGTTTGACCTCAGTGTGTTTGACCTCAGTGTGTGTTTGACCTCAGTGTGTGTTTGACCTCAATGTGTGTTTGACCTCAGTGTGTTTGACAGCAGTGTGTTTGACAGCAGTGTGTTTGACCTCAGTGTGTGTTTGACCTCAATGTGTGTTTGACCTCAGTGTGTTTGACCTCAGTGTGTTTGACAGCAGTGTGTTTGACAGCAGTGTGTTTGACCTCAGTGTGTGTTTGACCTCAATGTGTGTTTGACCTCAGTGTGTTTGACCTCAGTGTGTTTGACAGCAGTGTGTTTGACCTCAGTGTGTGTTTGACCTCAGTGTGTTTGACCTCAATGGGCCCTATCTTGCACCCAGCGCAATTGACTTTGTACACCGACGCATGTGTCATTCCTATTTTGCACCCGCGCAAAGCGCGCTTTTCCCTCCACAGAAGCACGTCGCTAAACTAGTGAATGAACTTGCGCTCCCTGGGCGGTTCAGCGCAAAAAAGGAGGCGTGTTCCGGCGCAAACAATCCCTGGTGCTATTTTGCTGTTCCATTAAACAATTGCGCCACTGACCAGAAAAAACCTAGTCTAAAGTCAGTGGCGCGTTGCGCGTTGTTCATTATGCTATTTTAAGGGCGCATGCTTGACCATAATGTATAGCGTGCACAACGCGCATACACTTTGCTCATGTAACCTACACAGATGCAACAGTTATTTTTGCAAATCATAAATTGTTACACTAAAAAATATTAACACATGAGATGACGGAAATCATTGTGGTGTGCCACGAAGATGTGAAAAAATAGGCATAAATCTAGCTTACAAATGATTCAGGCTAATTGTAGTCTAATAATTAAGGAGACCTGTTTGCCCAATAGTGGCAACTTCTGGCAAGACATATATGTATATAAGGACATCTAACAAATTGGTTTGTCCGTCAAGAACCAGGAAAAAAAATGGGTGAGGGTGGACGCAGCAATGTCCTCTGCTGGCGTCAGGTCCTGAGTAGAGGCAGATCCACCTCCCGTTACACGGCGTGCCCGATTGATGCTGGCAAGCTTGGACTTTCCCCGTCTTCTGATGTCATTGTAGCGCTTGCGGCACTGGTGCGACGTCCTGGGGATGCCAGCTGATGAAACAATTGTGGCTATTTCCTCCCACGCCTGTTTAACCGACGCTATTTTGGGTGGGTTTCTCCCATCCCCATACAACACAACTTCTCTGTCTTTCACTGCTCTTACAAGCACATCAGTCTCCTCGGCTGTGAACCGCTCCTGGTGTGCGCCTGGTAAATACGCCATAATAATAGCAATCCATAATGGAACTTGCGCACCTGCTTTTACAGGGAATGTTGGATGAAGCTCTGATTGGTTTATTCACGTTACGCCCAAACCACACCTATGAATAATGAAGCTACTTCAGACCAACCCATTTTAGATTTGCGCCGGGCGCAAGAGCCATTTATCCCGCCGGGAAAATAGCAACAGCGCCGAGTCCCGCCCACAAAGGTACTTGCGCTTCGCGCTTTGACACTTGCGTTTCAGATCGTTAAAATAGGGCCCTATGTGTGTTTGACCTCAGTGTGTTTGACCTCAGTGTGTTTGACAGCAGTGTGTTTGACCGCAGTGTGTTTGACCTCAGTGTGTTTGACCTCAGTGTGTTTGACCTCAGTGCGTGTTTGACCTCAGTGTATTTGACCTTAGTGTGTGTTTGACCTCAGTGTGTTTGACCTCAGTGTGTTTGACCTCAGTGTGTGTTTGACCTCAGTGTGTTTGACCTCAGTGTGTTTGACCTCAGTGTGTCTTTGACCTCA
The DNA here is from genome assembly GCF_949357685.1 of Gobio gobio. Taxonomy (NCBI): domain Eukaryota; kingdom Metazoa; phylum Chordata; class Actinopteri; order Cypriniformes; family Gobionidae; genus Gobio; species Gobio gobio. Next base: position 361,508 of record NC_137098.1, read on the forward strand.
GTGTGTTTGACCTCAGTGTGTGTTTGACCTCAGTGTGTTTGACCTCAGTGTGTGTTTGACAGCACTGTGTTTGACCTCAGTGTGTGTTTGACCTCAGTGTGTTTGACCTCAGTGTGTTTGACAGCAGTGTGTTTGACCGCAGTGTGTTTGACCTCAGTGTGTTTGACCTCAGTGTGTTTGACCTCAGTGCGTGTTTGACCTCAGTGTATTTGACCTTAGTGTGTGTTTGACCTCAGTGTGTTTGACCTCAGTGTGTTTGACCTCAGTGTGTGTTTGACCTCAGTGTGTTTGACCTCAGTGTGTGTTTGACCTCAGTGTGTTTGACCTCAGTGTGTTTGACCTCAGTGTGTTTGACCTCAGTGTGTGTTTGACCTCAGTGTGTTTGACCACAGTGTGTTTGACCTCAGTGTGTTTGACCTCAGTGTGTGTTTGACCTCAGTGTGTTTGACCTCAGTGTGTGTTTGACCTCAGTGTGTTTGACCTCAGTGTGTGTTTGACTTCAGTGTGTTTGACCTCAGTGTGTCTTTGACCTCAGTGTGTTTGACCTCAGTGTGTGTTTGACCTCAGTGTGTGTTTGACCTCAGTGTGTGTTTGACCTCAGTGTGTGTTTGACCTCAGTGTGTGTTTGACCTCAGTGTGTTTGACCTCAGTGTGTGTTTGACCTCAGTGTGTTTGACCTCAGTGTGTGTTTGACCTCAGTGTGTTTGACCTCAGTGTGTCTTTGACCTCAGTGTGTTTGACCTCAGTGTGTGTTTGACCTCAGTGTGTTTGACCTCAGTGTGTGTTTGACCTCAGTGTGTTTGACCTCAGTGTGTTTGACCTCAGTGTGTCTTTGACCTCAGTGTGTTTGACCTCAGTGTGTGTTTGACCTCAGTGTGTTTGACCTCAGTGTGTGTTTGACCTCAGTGTGTGTTTGACCTCAGTGTGTTTGACCTCAGTGTGTGTTTGACCTCAGTGTGTGTTTGACCTCAATGTGTGTTTGACCTCAGTGTG